>NC_053025.1:399121490-399431382 GCF_003073215.2 Triticum urartu | reverse complement strand
GTGAGACCGAGATCCCATTGGTGAGACCGAGCTGATTAAGGTTTGGTAGTGGCTTATGACAAGTGAAACTCGGTGGCGCCGGATAGGAAAAATCGGTAGGACCGAGTTTGGCTTAGGGTTTAGGTCATATGTGGATATGGGAAAGTAGTTGAGGATTTTGGAGCATATCATTAAGCACATGAAGCAAGAGGCTCATTAAGCAACACCTCATCCCTCCTTGATAGTATTGGCTTTTCCTATGGACTCAATGTGATCTTGGATCACTAAAATGTAAAAGTGAAGAGTCTTGAGCTTGAAGCTTTAGCCAATCCCTTGTCCTTAGCATCTTGAAGGAGTTCCCACAACCTTTAGTCCATGCCACTCCATTGTTGAACTTATCTGAAACATGCTAGATAGAAGTGTTAGTCCAACAAGAGATATGTTCTCATCAATTATCAAAACCACCTAGGGAGCACTTGTGCTTTCAATCTCCCCCTTTTTGGTAATTGATGGCAACATACATCAAAGCTTTAGATAAAGATATACAGAACAACAAGTGAAGCTTTGGAAGAACATGTAGCAAGCATAGGCTCCCCCTACATGTATGCACTCATGTAAATATGAAATAGAGAGGCATGTGAGAGCATAATCATGACAGAGTAGGCAATGTGTTACATGTATCTTGGCCATATGCATCAGAGCAAAAGATTATTAAGGAAAATACCTTCATGCTCATGAGTCCTTCTTGCAAACAGTATGTACATAAGCAAGAACTCCTCATACTCATGATTTTGATGCATATACTTACCTTGTGGTCTTGAGTTGGCTTGGGATGGAATGAACTTGCACAAACAAGGTTAGATAACACAGGTACGTCCACTAGCCAGAGCAAACAAAAGAAACCACAAGAATGCCAAGACTGGGATGACATGTAGAGAGTGGTAACATTTGATTCAACATGTCCCCAAGAATAAAGATATGCAATGAATTTGGCTGATTTATTTTCCCTTAGGTGTCTTGCTCCCCCTGAATCTTACATGGGATATTGGGAGAAGATAGGAAACAGAAAATCAGAGCTGAATAGAACTTAATTCAAATGAGTTCATATGAACATGTTTTTCCCCCAAAAAGACATGTGGCATCTCTCCTCTTGAACATCAAGCATCTGGGATCCTTGAGTATTTTTCTCTCCCTGGAAATCTCTCTCTCCCCATTAACAACATCTGGGATCCTTCAGACTTTCTCTCCTCCTTAATACTTTTTCTCTCCCTTGGTGTGATCTCTCTTTCCTACAAGCTTTGATGTGATCTCTCTCTCCCCCTTTGACATCAATTTCCAAGAAGGTTTTTCCTGGAATCCGTCGAATAGGTTTGGTCCTTGAGATTCAGCACAAAGCAGAGGATAAAATTGTGATGCTTGTGGAGGACAAGATTCATTGAGTGGAGCTGGATCAGAAGAAATGTAGAACAAGTGGCAAATTGGTTTTCTGATTACAAAGTCGGTGGCACCGAGTGGCATATTTCGGTGGTACCGAAAAGATTCGGTTGGACCGAAATTTGCAAGTCGGTGAAAGCGAGTTTACACAGAGAAAAACACTTGTCACCTCAGCTCACTAGTCAAGAAGATCTCACAAAGATTTGCAATGAATTAGCTGAAGGATTTGCAAGGAATTTGATGCAGAAATATGCAGAACAAAAACAAAAAGGAAAAGAGTGAAAGTTTCTAGATGAAGTTTTTTTTGTTTGAGAGAGAAGGAAACAAATATGCAAGGAACAAATGCAATAACTCAGAAAAGGACACAAGAGAACTTCATCTAGAATTGGGCGGTGACATAGTCACCTATGTTAGAGTATATTGACTTAGGAGTCAAGTGAGGACACTTGATCATAGGTCATACTCATCGTTTAAGCTCAAAATGGGGTTACCATTTTTCGTTTAAGCATCTTGATGTATTCACATCTTGTTGAGTTGCTTTGACTCATGTCTTGGAGTAAAGCTTCTCTAAGATGGAATGACATACCTTGGGTGGTGATGTGGTTCTTGCTCATGTAGTTGAACTTGTGTGGGTGCTCAGGGTTGATGTAGTTCATCAAGAGTTGGGAGCACCACTTGGAGTTTGAGTTCATCTACCTACATGGGTTAGTTCTTGCAAGGAAGAGCACTTGTGTATCCAAAAATGACAATCATGAAGCTTAACATAGAATTTGTCAAAGGATATGTTTGAATGGTTTTGTGCTTCCTTGTCTTCAACCACTATTGTGTAGAGTCTTGGTCTTGTAGAGATTGCTCAAGATGTGAGTGAGTCGCAATCTCATGGAATTTGATTCAACCAAGCACCTACATGGGTTAGACAACATGCAAGGTGCAAATATATCCAAGACATAAGATAGTTATGATAAGAGATATATCATGGATTAGTCATAAGCTCATGTCTTGCATGTATCCAATGGAGTTTCTACTCCAAGTTCGAAGCATCAATGATGTTCAATTCTCCTCTCAACCTGCAAAACACTTTCTCATCAAGCGGTTTAGTGAATATATCCGCTAATTGCTTATCGGTGCGAACATGCTTAAGATTGATGTCACCCTTAGCAACATGATCTCGAATGAAATGATGATGAACTTCAATATGCTTAGTTTGAGAATGTTGTATAGGATTATGACCAATTTTGATAGCACTTTCATTGTCACAAAGCAGTGGAACATGTTTCACATAAATCCCATAATCTTTAAGAGTTTGGGTCATCCAAAGTAATTGAGCACAACATGAACCAGTGGCAATGTATTCTGCTTCGGCGGTGGATAAGGATACCAAGTTTTGTTTCTTGGGAGACCAAGATACAAGAGATCTACCAAGAAATTGACAAGTACCCGAAGTGGACTTTCTATCAACCTTGTCTCCGGCATAATCTGAGTCGGAATAGCCAACAAGATTAAAAGAAGACCTCTTAGGATACCAAATGCAAAAATTTCGTGTATGGATTAAATATCTCACTATCCTTTTCACAGCCTTAAGATGACAATCTTTAGGAGCAGCTTGATATCGTGCACACATGCACACACTTAGCATAATATCGGGACGTGAAGCACATAGGTATAACAATGAACCAATCATAGAGCGATAAACCTTTTGATCAACAGGTTCACCATCTTTGGTCAAATCATTATGTCCACTAGTAGGCATGGGTGTAGATATACCTTTGCATTATTGCATATTGAACTTCTTGAATAAGTCCTTGGTGTACTTTGTTTGAGAGACAAATGTACCTTCCTTAGTTTGCTTGATTTGCAACCCGAGAAAGAATTTGAGTTCACTCATCATAGACATCTCAAACTTCTCTGACATTAGCTTTCCAAACTTTTCACTAAAGAGAGGGTTAGTTGAACCAAATATGATGTCATCAACATAAATTTGGCATACAAATAGTTCTCCATTAACCCTTTTAGTAAAAAGAGTAGAATCAATTTTACCAATTTCAAAACCACTTGTAGTAAGGAACTTGGTTAAGCATTTATACCATGCTCTAGGAGCTTGTTTAAGACCATAAAGAGCTTTGTGAAGTTTGTAAACATGATTTGGTTTCTTAAGATTGACAAAGCCGGGAGGTTGTTTGACATAAACTTCCTCCTCTATTTCTCCATTTAGAAAAGCACTTTTAATGTCCATTTGGTACAAGGTGATATTATGGTGATTAGTATAGGCAAGTAAGATGCGAATGGACTCAAGTCTAGCAACGGGAGCATACGTCTCACCATAGTCTATACCTTCGACTTGTGTGTATCCTTGGGCGACGAGACGTGCTTTGTTGCGGACCACTTGTCCATCTTCATCTTGCTTGTTGCGAAACACCCATTTGGTACCAATGATGTTGTGGTTGTTGTCAGGCTTCTCAACCAATGTCCAAACTTGGTTTCTCTCAAAATTATGTAGCTCTTCATGCATAGCGTTTATCCAATCTGGATCTTCCAATGCTTCTTCAACCTTCATTGGTTCAAAGCTAGAGATGAATGAATAGTTTTCACAAAAGTTAGCTAAACGAGTTTTTGAGCGAGCGATTCTCCCGGTTTGTATATCATTGAGGATTTGCTCGATGGGATGATCTTTGTCAATTCTTGCTCGAACTTGTGAGAGCTTTTGCTCGGGTCTTTGTTGAACATCTTCTTCATCTTGTTCTTCTTTTGGCCTTCTTCATTGTTGACGTCGTCGTTCTCTTGTCGTGGTGGAGAAGGAGGTTGTTGGTGTTCATCTTGACGTACTTCCTCGTTTTCTTCATCTTGGTGTGTCCCACTTGTGGATGCTTCCGTGTCGATTCTTGGTTCACCTTGTTGTGAAGTAGAAGCTTCCACTTGGACGGATGAAGTACTCTCCTTCACCTCTGTTGGACAAATTTTGCCAATGGACAAGTCTTGAATTGCTTCTGAAGGGTCTTTGTCTCCTACATCAATTGGCAATTGCTCTACTTGCGAGCCATTAGATTCATCAAACTTCACATCTACCGTCTCTTCAACCTTTCGGGTGAAATTGTTGTAGACACGGTAAGTGTGAGAGTTTGATCCATAACCAAGTAGAAAACCTTCATGAGATTTAGGAGCAAACTTTGAACGACGATGCTTATCAAGAATGTAGCACTTTGAGCCGAATACTCGAAAGTATCCAACTTGAGGCTTGTTACCGGTGAGGAGCTCGTATGCCGTCTTGCCGAGTAGCTTGTGAAGATATAAGCGATTTGTTGCGTGACAAGCTGTCTCAACCGCTTCTGCCCAAAAGTGCTTTGGCATCTTGTATTCATCAAGCATTGTTCTTGCCATTTCGATGAGCGTCCGGTTCTTCCTCTCAACAACTCCATTTTTTTGAGGTGTGTATGTAGCCGAGAACTCGTGTGAAATCCCTTCTTTGTCAAGAAAGGTGTCCACATTTGCATTCTTGAACTCCGTTCCGTTGTCACTCCGAACCTTCTTGATCTTCACATCAAACTGATTTTGGGCTTTCCTAGCGAAGTTTCTGAAGATCTTCTGGACCTGCGACTTGTCATTAAGAAAGAACACCCACGTAAATCTTGAAAAATCATCAACTATAACTAGACCAAAAGAATTTCCACCGAGACTCTTGTAGGCATTGGGACCAAAAAGATCCATGTGAAGTAGCTCGAGTGGCCTCCTTGTGGTCATGATGTTCTTCACGGGATGTCTTCCTCCAACCTGTTTACCTGCTTGACAAGCACTGCAAAGTCTATCCTTATCAAATATGACATCGTTAACTCCAAGGATATGATTTCCTTTAATAAGATTGTCAAGGTTTCTCATGCCAACGTGACCTAGTCGTCTATGCCACAACCAGCCTTTTGAGGATTTAGCAACAAAGCAAGTTTTAGGTTGTGCCTTTTTAGAGAAATCGACAATGTAAAGATCACCTCTACGCATACCCGTAAAGACCATTTTATGATTGTCTCGACGAAATACTTGGCAATCTACCTCAGTAAATAGGACATTCAAACCGAAATCAGCAAGTCTAGATACTGAAAGTAAGTTGTAGCCAAGAGATTCAACGAGCATGACATTTTGAATGGAACTATCATGTGAGATGGCCACCTTACCAAGGCCAACCACTTTACCCTTTGAATTATCACCAAAGGTGACATATTTTCGAGGGCCGTTGTTTTCAGCAAGTTCACGGAACATCTCTTCATCTCCGGTCATATGATCAGTGCATCCACTATCAAGAACCCATTCCTTTCCTCCTGATTCATATCCCCGAAGATTTGCCATAAGACCAAAATGTCTCATTGCATTATCAAGATCTGAGTCACTATCATCATCATCATAATATTCATGTTCATCATGATCTTGTGACTCATCATTTCCTAGAGAGGGAAATTCATTAGATAAATGATCAAAGTGGTTACTCTTATGAATTCTTATAGCTTTGAGTATGATATCATTAATGATTCCAAAATCTCCTTTAGCATGCTTAAGATTGGCAAGTTCAAGAAGACATTTACCAAAACTAGGATCACTAGAGTTCATCTTACTCAAGGCAATAGATTTATGGAGAATTTCATCCAAAGTTTTCAAGGAGTGATTGGGAAACCGTTCCTCAAGAAATTTCCATATAGTATAGGCGCAATTTTGAGTAGGCAAACTAGCAATCAAATCTTTGGGCAATCCTCTAATGATGAGCTCAATAGTTCTAAGATTGCGAATCATGTCAATATCTTCATCTAGGGTAGGATGCAAGGGATGAATATGGGGTGCACACGGGCTAGCAATATACTTGTTCAAATGATATTGATTGAAGATTACAAGCATCTCATTTTTCCACCCATGAAAATACTTTCCATCAAGAATGGGCACTCTATGTCTAAGACTCCCTAGAGTAGACACATCCATCTTCCTCCAATGGTGATTAAACCAAGGCAATGGAGACCAAAGCTCTGATACCACTTGTAGGATCTAGAAGTAGATGTGTCTAGAGGGGGGGTGATTAGACACTTTATTCTAAAGTTGCAATTTTTAAGCTTTTTCGATTTAAGTGGGGTTTAGGCAGAATTTCAACACACACAATACATATCAAGCAAGCATGCAAAGAGTATATGAGCAGCGGAATGTAAAGCATGCAACTTGCAAGAATGTAAAGGGAAGGGTTTGGAGAGATCAAATGCAATTGGAGACACGGATGTTTTTCCCATGGTTCGGATAGGTGGTGCTATCCTACATCCACGTTGATGGAGACTTCAACCCACGAAGGGTAACGGTTGCGCGAGTCCACACAGGGCTCCACCCAAGGGCAACGGTTGCGCGAGTCCACACAGGGCTCCACCCACGAAGGGTCCACGAAGAAGCAACCACCCACAAAGGGTCCACGAAGAAGCAACCTTGTCTATCCCACCATGGCCATCGCCCACGAAGGACTTGCCTCACTAGCAGTAGATCTTCACGAAGTAGGCGATCTCCTTGCCCTTACAAACTCCTTGGTTCAACTCCACAATCTTTTCGGAGGCTCCCAAGTGACACCTAGCCAATCTAGGAGACACCACTCTCCAAGAAGTAACAAATGGTGTGTAGGTAATGAACTCCTTGCTCTTGTGCTTCAAATGATAGTCTCCCCAACACTCAACTCTCTCTCATAGGATTTGGATTTGGTGGAAAGAAGATTTGAGTGGAAAGCAACTTGGGAAGGCTAGAGATCAAGATTCATATGGTAGGAATGGAATGTCTTGGTCTCAACACATGAGTAGGTGGTTCTCTCTCAGAACATATGAGTTGGAATGATGTGTGTGTTCTAATGGCTCTCTCACAGAATGAGAAAGAGGTGGAGGGGTATATATAGCCTCCACACAAAATCCAACCGTTACACAGTTTTCCAATCTCGGTGGGACCAAATCAATAAACTCGGTCGGACCGAAAATGTAAACCTAGTGACCATTAGTGATTTCGGTGGGACCGACTGGATCAACTCGGTGGGACCGATGTGCTAGGGTTAGGGTAAATCCAAAACTCGGTTTGACCGATTACTCAAACTCGGTGGGACCGATTTGGGTAATAAGTGAAACTGAGATTTGGTCAAGCAAACTTGGTGGGACCGATTGCATATCTCGGTGGGACCGAGAATATTGCAATGGGTAACAGAGAGTTTGCAAGCCCATCTCGGTGAGACCGAGATCCCATTGGTGAGACCGAGCTGATTAAGGTTTGGTAGTGGCTTATGACAAGTGAAACTCGGTGGCGCCGGATAGGAAAAATCGGTAGGACCGAGTTTGGCTTAGGGTTTAGGTCATATGTGGATATGGGAAAGTAGTTGAGGATTTTGGAGCATATCATTAAGCACATGAAGCAAGAGGCTCATTAAGCAACACCTCATCCCTCCTTGATAGTATTGGCTTTTCCTATGGACTCAATGTGATCTTGGATCACTAAAATGTAAAAGTGAAGAGTCTTGAGCTTGAAGCTTTAGCCAATCCCTTGTCCTTAGCATCTTGAAGGAGTTCCCACAACCTTTAGTCCATGCCACTCCATTGTTGAACTTATCTGAAACATGCTAGATAGAAGTGTTAGTCCAACAAGAGATATGTTGTCATCAATTATCAAAACCACCTAGGGAGCACTTGCGCTTTCACCTTAATCTACTCTACCAGTACATTGTCCGCAAAATGGGCATTGATCCTTCAAGAATTAATCCCACCACAAGTTCCTTCAAGGGAGCAGTACCTGGCATAGAAGCTCACTGCACGGGTTCAATTACATTGGAAGTCATTTTCGGCTCGCCGAACAACTTTCAAAGCGATGGCTTGACCTCCGATATTGCCCCGTTCCGCAGTAGCTACCATGCACTGCTCGGGCATACCGCTTTTGCTCGTTTTAACACGGTCCCACACTATGCTTATCTAAAGCTTAAGATTCCCGATCCATGCGTCGTCATCATGATAAACAGAAACACGGAACGCTCCCTCCGTACAAAGGAGCATACTACGACTACTGTAGTCGAAGTACAAAGCAGCCCCATCAAGCTGCATATCTCAACGGCCATCAAGCTGTCGGTCGCTATTAAACAGGACCGATCAATCTCAGAGCTAGATTAGTAGTTCGGCCTCCGTCGTTCGCCTCATATAGCTGTGAAGTTTGTACCGTACATACATAATTATGCACTTAAAATACCCTGGTCATCGGCGGAGGCACAATACGGACAGGCCTACAATGCGGTCCACACTCCCATAGCCTCATCTATCTTTTACCACAGGTGACTCAAAGCCTGATCATCTTACGGACTTTTTCTGAGTTCGGCTTCGTACAGATAACCAAAGGCTATTCCTGCCAAGGAGTTCTTTCGCCGAGGAAAGGCAACACAGATGTGCGACAAGAGGTTCAAATAATTTCTAGTAGACCGCACTCTTTATTTCAAACATGTAAAGTGCCTTTTTCCTCAGCCTTCGACCCACGGCATCTTAAATAGTCCGGGTAGTGGCATTATAATATGAAAGATTGCGTTTGACGTGTCAATCAGATTCCAGTGAACGTAGTCAGTATTCAGGATTTGCTTTTTCTAAGAACTGAATTTTGCTTCTTCGGTTGTTTCACACACGCACCTCGGCACAAATTGCCAGGGGCTCGATATGGCAACATATGAGTTGCCGACAAGTCCGAACAGCTTCATAGCATACTTCGGCGTCACGAGTTTGGCCTTATATGCATCAACTTCAAATCATGTCTTTGGTCAATAGTTGGTTTACCTGGCTCCTGTGCTTACTACCTGTCGGCGTTCACTGGAATCTTTCTTCGATGACTTACCAGAATCTTTCGCGATTCCATCCATATTACACGAAGGACCTGTCGGCGTTCTGGGAACGGGGGTCCCCAGGAACGGGGGTCCCCAGACTTGCCTGCCTGCGGCCTGCGGCGTGGCTCAAAGGGGGGGCCCAGCATGGCCCATCTTCACCAACACAAACCCAAGACCCTCGCGAGGGGCCAAGCCTCGCGGGGCGGACGATGTGGAGCTTCCTCAGGCACGGCCTCGTCAGGATGGCTCACGAGGAGGCGGAGAAATCAAGGCGGGGTACCTCAGGAGGTGCCCGTGACGCAAGCCATGATGACCGCGGGTGCCAGGCGGGTGCCAGCCCGCGTAGTGTCCTCCCTTCCTCTTTGGTGCAAAGGGGGCAAGCGCAGCCGCGGAGTACCGAGGCATCAGGCAAAGGTTGCCATTTCGGTGCAACGAGACCAAGACCAGGAGGACTACGAGATGGAGGTCACCGTGGAGCCCAAGACGGCGTCATCACCAGAGCTTTGTGCAGGCGAAGACTACTTTTGTCAGGATAGCTGATACTAGCTGTCCCCCTTCAAATTAGCCCGCCATTGTTGGCTCCCTTCCCGCTCGATATTTGGGAAGAGGACCAGGTCCTCTATAAATAGGACCAGCCACCCACAGAGCTGAGAGATGGGAAAAAGAAAAGAGAGGGGTTTCGATCAGAAAGAGAGAGAGAAGGGTGACTGAGCTCCTCCCAGCAGTTCATCACCACAGCCAAGAACAGACCCTCGCGAGGCTGTTCTTCCTTGTATTGTTCATTCATCATCAGCCCAAGAGGCAATCCACCACACCACACACTGGAGTAGGGTATTACACCACAACGGTGGCCCGAACCAGTATAAACCCTGTCTCTTGTGTTGTTCTTTCCTTAGTTTAGATCCTAGCAAGGCGGAGGAGTGCAGGTAGGTAGGAGGCGAAATCTCCGCGCGCACCCTAGTGTTCGAACCTCAAGGGTCTGCCGGAACCCGAAATCCGACATTTGGCGCGCCAGGTAGGGGTGCGCCGGGATTCGTCTTCCACCACCCCGTTCTCCTCCGACCATCACGCCCATGTCTGACGCTCGTCGGGCCGCGCTCGCTTCCCGCGTCGCCCAGATGGCCCTGTCGGGCGTCCTCGCCGTTCCCGTCACAGCATCCGTCCATGCGGCAAGACGGCCGCACCGCAACTCCCTCGCTCACCCCAGCTGGTTCTTCGTCCCGCGCGCTCCGCGCCCATGGAGGCTCGAGCTGCACTCATCGCGGCAAACGAGCTCCTGCGCTACCGTCCCGTCGACGACGTCTACGAAGAATGGCTCGACCGCGTCGCCGAGCTCGTCCGCGCCGCAGGGGGCTCTCCTGCGCCGTCCGTTCCGCTGCACCGCACCCCGCCCCGCGCGGGCGATGAAGCTCCGGCGGCGCCCCGGCCGCCTCCTCCTCAGGAAGGCGCCATGGCTCCAAGGCGCGTGGCCCCTGGGCGGAACCCGCTCCGTCAGGTGCCAGCGCAGCAAGAGCAGAGCTGTCAAGAAGTCCCTCGCCCGCAAGAAGCTGCCCGGGCGCTCCCTGCTCCAGCACGTCGCGACCATGCTCCTGCTCCGCGCGTCAAGACCCCGCGCTGCTCCCAGCTGCAGCGTGGGGACATGCA
Source organism: Triticum urartu (assembly GCF_003073215.2). Classification (NCBI taxonomy): domain Eukaryota; kingdom Viridiplantae; phylum Streptophyta; class Magnoliopsida; order Poales; family Poaceae; genus Triticum; species Triticum urartu. Next base: position 399,420,488 of record NC_053025.1, on the reverse strand, counting down.
AGACCAAGCTCCCCGTCATCCAAGGCCTCCCGTGGCCACAGCAGGCTGCCGTGCGCCTTCACCGCCGAGCTACGCAGCGTCGCGTGGCCCGGCAAGTTCAAGCCAGACTGCCTCCTCGCTACGACGGCACGGCTGACCCTGCGGAGTTCCTCCAGCTCTACGAGCTGGGCATCGAAGCTGCCAACGGAGACGAGAAGGTCATGGCGAACTGGTTCCCCATGGCGCTCAAGGACGGGGCCCGCACCTGGCTCCTGAACCTGGCTCCAGGCACGATCTCCTCCTGGGACGAGATGCGCACCCGCTTCATCGCCAACTTCCAAGGCACTCGCGACCGGCCACCCGCCGTGAGCGACATGTGCCGCATCAAGCAACAGCCCGGGGAGACCCTGCAGAAGTACATCCAGCGCTTCAACAACGCACGCCTCAAGATTCCCAAGGTGACTGAGGAGGCCATCATCTCGGCCTTCTCCGACGGCGTGCGCGACGTCAAGATGAAGGAGGAGCTGGCGATGCATGAAGACCTGTGCACTTCCTTGGAACTGTTCAACCTGGCAACCAAGTGCGCCAGGGCCGAGGAAGGGCGTCTCTCCCTCCTCGAGCTGCCTGCCAGACCCAGAAGAGAAGAAGCCCAAGGCCAAGGATGTGAAGCGCAAGGGGGCTGCCGTGCTCGCGGCAGAACCAGACACCAAGCGGGGCAGAGATCAGCCCGAACCTTCCAAGGGCAGCCGAGTACTGTGTGTACCACGACCTCCACACCCACAACACCAACGAATGTCAAGAGCTCCGAGCCGTGCGAGAAGGAAGGATCGGCCGTCCCCTGACCGCGGTGACCGGGGCTACGGTCGAGGAGGAGGAAGGAACGCAGGACGCTGGGAAGACCGTGGCCCGCGCCAAGGGTGGCGCGATCAACCTCGCGAGGATCGCTGGCAAGACCCGCCTCGCGAGGGAGACTGGAGGGATCAGCCTCGCGAGGATCGCCCGCAAGGCAACGCAGGCCTCCCTCACCGCTGCGCAGCCAAGGAGAAACGAGGACCGCCACCAGGACGAGGGGGCTGGGGGCTTCCAGGAGCCGCGCGCGATCGCCTGCATCCTGGCGGGGCACAAGCCCCAGCCTCTCAGCGCATCTTCAAGCAGTTCGCCCGTGAAGTGAACGCAGTCCTCCCCAGGCCGAAGCCACGCGCCCTCTCAGGTGGTCGGCGTGCGCCATCACGTTCAGCTCAGCAGATCAGCTCAAGTGTGCGGCTACAGCCGGAGTCCTCCCGATGCTTTGTTCCCCAATCATCAGCAACGTGGTGGTCACCAAGACCCTCATCGATGGCGGGGCAGGGCTCAACGTCCTATCTGTGGAGACATTCAATAACCTCCAAGTGCCCTACAGCCAGCGTCAGCCAACCAAGCCTTTCTCCGGTATCACCGACGGCTCCATGGTCCCGATTGGGCAGGTCCGCCTGCCCGTCACCTTCGGGGCATGCGACAACTACCGCACCGAGCTCATCGACTTCGACGTCGCTCACATTCTCCTTGCGTACAACGCCATCCTTGGGTACCCAGCGCTGGCCAAGTTCATGGCCGTAACTCACCACGGCTACAACGTCCTCAAGATGCCAGGAAGCGGCGGAGTCATCACGGTGCCCTGTGAAGAGAAGGACGTGGTGTGTTCCCTGGAACGAGCCTTTCAGGCCGCGTCACTGGAAGACCCGGATCGCACGGCTACAACGTCCTCAAGATGCCAGGAAGCGGCGGAGTCATCACGGTGCCCTGTGAAGAGAAGGACGTGGTGTGTTCCCTGGAACGAGCCTTTCAGGCCGCGTCACTGGAAGACCCGGATCGTGGAAGTAGGAGGCCTCCCGAGACCGCCCCTAAGAAGAAGAGACGTCCGGCCCGACCACTCAGGAGGCAGGCCCCTCTGGGCCCACGCCTGCCCAGGGGGAACCTCCTTCCATCGCATAGGAAAGCGCGCCCGGCGCCCTCCTCAGGCAGGGCTCGGGGGCTCTCCCCTGGAGGGCCACAGACCTAGCTAGGGTCACAAGGGAGGCGTTTGGGAACCACATGGAGGCGTGTTTCGAAGCACATTTCCCTCAAGAAGGAACAAGTCAAGGAGACCCAGACCCTCAGGATTTTGTCAGCAAGGCCATTCAGGAGCTACAGGAGTCAAGAGTCATGAAAGGCGGCCGCCGGCTACCAGCAGTGGCTCCCCATCCAGGCGAGGATGGTGGGCTGCGCGTCTGCATCGACATACCAGGGCTCAACCGAGTCGCCTCTCTGGAGCGCCTCTGGCCCTCGTGAGTGGGGCGCTACGGAGGCCCACCCCACAGCTACGTTCGCATGCCTTACGGCTTGCCGAACGCGGCTGACACGTACCAGCGCCTCATGAGGGGCATCACGGGGGCACGAGAGGCCAGGCGTTCCGCAGCCCTGGCAGGGATGGAGATGGCCCGTGAGGAGCCGCCAGCGCCTCCGGAGCCTCCCGAGGCCCCTGGGCCTGGGGGCTCATGAGGATCGGCTTACGCAGCCCACCGAGCCTGCTACATCAACGCTCCTTCGTCCTCAACATCATCAGGTGACATCTTTCAAGTTTTATTTCCAGCTGGGAGCGCCCCCCCAGGGATGCATTATTCCCAGGCCGCGTGGGTCCATCCCTGCGACGTGTATCCCTTTTTTATTCCATGTTGTTAGCTTACCTTGTTGGGGGCGCCCCTCGGGCCGCATGACCCCCCAAGTCGCTCGGGCCTGACCCAGTGATGTCCGCATTCCCAGCATCTATTTGAACGAATCCACTCCTTCGCGACTAATGTGTTTTACCTAGTTGCCTGCTCAGCTGACGCCAACTAACGGAGCTGCTCCCAAACGGCACGACGCTTGCGCATGGGTCCGTCCCTGCAACGCCGATAAACCTGGATGGCTGAGCTCTGGCCGCGGCAGCCCCGCATAGCGTCACCTCGTCAAGCCTTCAGTGCCTCACAACCCCTCGGAAGCAACCAACGGCTGACTGTCAATTGTCATGGAAACCCCTTGTTTTTTCTATGATGGACCTGCAGGACCTCCTGAAGGGGCTGCGTCAGGCGAGGCCCTTGCGGTGTGACCTGCGCTCTCGTCCGCGCGAACCGCTTGCACGTTAAAGGGGGGTGCCTGAGCATCGCAACTCAGGGCTCCTACTGACTCTCCAGCCCTCACCCTCTGGCCTTGACCACGGCATCACGACCTGGCATACCAGCGACGGCTGAGACTCCCTCGAGGGCCGGGACCCGAGGACGTAGAGAAGAAAGGGGAGCAAAGGCGAGAGGGGAGAGACACACGAGGACCTCGCGGAGCAACCTCGCACCTGCCGATGCACGGACCTCGCGACACACCAGAGAGCGGGCCCTGATCCTCGAGATAAGTCATCACCCAGAAGCGCCAGCTGCCGTGGCACCATCCCCGCACCTAACGCTATCCCGTGTTAGCAATGCCGCTCTCCTTTCTCACCAAACGACGGCTGCTTGGGCGCCAAAGGGGACCTCCTGAGCATCGCGACTCAGGGGCTCTTACCGGACTCCGGGTCACTCACCTCCTGGCCTTGACCACGGCATGACGACCTGGCATACCAGCGATGCTTGAAGCCGCCTTGGGACTGGGACCTGTCGGCGCAGAGCACCAAGCCCTCGTGAGGTTCGAAAGGGAGGACTGAGCTAAGGTGGAACGTGCAACTCGCGCAATTCTACGACAAGGGTTATATTAACAAAACAGGATCACAGGCACCTTACAAGCCCCCACGGGACGCGTTTTTGATTCCTTGCAGGGAACAGATCCTAAAGGGACACAAACTACGCACGACCCTACAAAAGACGCCATCATCAACACTGGGCCGTCAAGCACCAATGCCAACCCCATCCAGATCAGAGTCGGTGGCGGCCTGACGAGCCCGCCCTGCTCCAGGAGCGGCGCTGTCTCGGGGGCTCGTAGCTGTCGTCACTCGTCTCCGGAGTCGCGAAGAGCTCGCTGGAGTCGCTGGAACCTCCGACGCCTCCACCGCCTGAGGAGCCGCCAAGGGAGCAGTTGGCGGGCCTAGTCCTCATCGCGGCAGGGTCCTGGCTACCTTCCCCGGGGCAGCACTCCGGCCGGCGCCCGCTCGCATCGAAGTCCTTGAAGAGCATCACCGAAGCACCGTCGTAATCCAAGTGGACCGCGAAGACGCCCCTTACCCTGCAAACCTGGGCGATCTCTCTCCAGCCCCGAGTCATGAAGACCTCGCCCGGGGCAACGACCGCGACCTCTGCCTCGACCGCGAGGGTGCTGCAGCCGGCGTGCTGCAGCTAGAGCTCTAGGGGCTCCCCCTGCGGGATGATGGAGGCGAAGAAGGGAGGAAGGCGGATCCAAGACTGAAGAGGAATGGCGACGTGAAGCACGAACTCTCGGGAGGAGCCCTCGGTGTGGACCCCAGGGGGGACGACCCACACCTTCGTGACCCGCTGGCGCCAATGGCGGCGCCGCCCGTGGTGGTCAGCATCAGCTCCTTCGGGGCCCTCGACGTGGGCGTACAATGGCAGCGGGAACCCCGGCGGCGCCCGCTCGCACCAAGACCTCGACACCACCTGAAAGGCCCCCTCGTCCGGGCCACAGGGGACGAGCCGTTTCTTCGGCGGGAGTGGGTCTGGTTCCTCTCGGGGAGATTTTCCCTTCTCTATCGTCGAGAACCGGCGGATCGGAGCCATCGTAGCAAGATGGAGCAAGGATCGGGAAGAAGGAGAAGCAATGAGGGATGGACTGGAAGGGCGCGCGCTGTTCCGTACTTATGGCCGGCGAAGGCCAACCGCCGACCTCCACGATTGCAGGTAATCATGACCCACTTTGCATGCAGGGACTTGTCCAGTCCATGCGGTTTCCGAGGCGCCACGGGGAAGTGGAGGCGCCCACGTCCAATCAACCGCCACGCGGCGCCCAAGGCCGCAGGCTGTTAGGGCCCGCGGTGCTTCGCTCTTGCCCTTCCGCCTCCCTGCACGGCCAAGTCCGGGCGCGCCTTGGGCCCGGGGGCTACTGTCAGCGTTCTGGGAACGGGGGTCCCCAGACTTGCCTGCCTGTGGCCTGCGGCGTGGCTCAAAGGGGGGCCCGGCGCGGCCCATCTTCACCAACACAAACCCAAGACCCTCGCGAGGGGCCAAGCCTCGCGGGGCGGACGATGCAGAGCTTCCTCAGGTGCGGCCTCTTCAGGCTGGCTCACGAGGAGGCGGAGAAATCAAGGCGGGGTACCTCATGAGGTGCCCGTGACGCAAGCCATGACGACCGAGGGTGCCAGGCGGGTGCCAGCCCGCGTAGTGTCCTCCCTTCCTCTTTGGTGCAAAGGGGGCAAGCGCAGCCGCGGAGCACCGAGGCATCAGGCAAAGGTTGCCATTTCGGTGCAACGAGACCAAGACCAGGAGGACTACGAGACGGAGGTCACCATGGAGGCCAAGACGGCGTCATCACCAGAGCTTTGCGCAGGCGAAGACTACTTTTGTCAGGATAGCTGATACTAGTTGTCCCCCTTCAAATTAGCCCGCCATTGTTGGCCCCCTTCCCGCTCGATATTTGGGAAGAGGACCAGGGCCTCTATAAATAGGACCAGCCACCCACAGAGCTGAGAGAGGGGAAAAAGAAAAGACAGGGGTTTCGATCAGAAAGAGAGAGAGAGAAGGGTGACTGAGCTCCTCCCAGCAGTTCATCGCCCCAGCCAAGAACAGACCCTCGCGAGGCTGTTCTTCCTTGTATTGTTCATCATCATCAGCCCACGAGGCAATCCACCACACCACACACTGGAGTAGGGTATTACACCACAATGGTGGCCCGAACCAGTATAAACCCTGTGTCTCTTGTGTTGTTCTTTCCTTAGTTTAGATCCTAGCAAGGCGGAGGAGTGCAGGTAGGCAGGAGGCGAAATCTCCGCGCTCACCCCAGTGTTCGAACCTCAAGGGTCTGCCGGAACCCGAAATCCGACAGGACCATTCTTCTGGTCACCTATGTAATGCACCGTATTCGGATAGCCGCGTACATGCCAGAGGCTATATCGTAGACCCACCGTCAAACTCCTATGGCTATGTGAAAGTGTTAAAGCCCTATAGTCCGATTGCCTAGTTCGCTACATTGGCACCTCCTTCATGGACCAAGAAGTTGGGTCAAGAGTGATCAAGTGCTTTTACGAACACCCTCGTATTATATGCAAGGGGGATGAAACCGATGACTAGAAAACTTTCAGATTATACAAAAAATGTCCGCACAGGAGGAACCAAAACCTTCAGGAAAAAAGCATAGCCTATAAAATATCATAATATTGTTTTTACAATTTCGATACAATCATTCCAATATCATATCCTTCGAGCACTGACCCTCTATCAAGCAGGTGCCCTCAAGGACATCCTCAAAATAATGCTTCGGCATGTGATGGTCCTTGCTCCCGGGTGGACTCTTTGCTGCAATATCAGTGGCCTTCATCTTCGCCCAGTACGTCTTGACACAGGCAAGGGCCATCCGTGCACCTTCAATGCATGTTGACCGCTTAACGGCATCTATACGCGACACCGCATCAACAAGTCGCTGTACCAAACCGAAATAACTATTCGGAATAGGCTCAGTCGGCCACAGTCAGACCATGACGTCCTTCATGGCAGATCTGGATATTTTGGGGAGCACGGTCCACTGGGCCATCTGTTCGTTCATCAATAGCGGACGCTTTGGCATGCCGAATTGTGACCAGAAAAGCTTCTCCATCGCATGTCCTTCTCGCGCTTGGTAAAACTGCGCCACATTGGAGACATTCTTCGGCAAGTCCAAGAATGCGTCTGGAGAACTCCACATTTGATTAAGCGGGGCATACTTCTAATCACCGAATCTAGTCTATAATAAGAAGGGCTTACCAGCCACTATCTCCCCAACTTGCCGCATCTCCTCCCGAGCCACTCTAGACTTAGTCTGTGCTTCTCTCGCCTCTTGTAAGGCTTTGTCGAGATCGGTCGTTTTGACTTTGTTATCCTTTTCGAGAAATTCACATCGGAAAGTAGCATCCTTTAGCTCGCGCGCCATGGTAGATATTCTCTCCTCGCACTAGCGCCGAGCAGCTTGTTCGGCATTTAACTCAGCAACTGCCTTCTTGGCAACGAGCTCAGCCCGCAGGGTCTCAACCGCGGCAGCACCATCTGCAGTTATGCATATCTTAGTATATAATTCTCAGCTTTATGCTCATATTCTTATACATACATATACCGACTACCTCAAAACATACCTTGCGCCTTGTCGAGCCACTTGTAAATAAGCGTGATGTCGTCATCCGCCACATTAAGTTGCCGCTTCAGATCTACAACCTTTGTAGCACGGGCAGTCGCCATGGATGAAACAACTTGTGTTCCAATTAGTTAGATTATTTCCTGGGCATATCTTTTTTGATCCTCTGATCGCCTCCTTTTGGACGCCAACCAGAGTCTCAGGGGTTACTATCTATACACAGGTGCATTTTTGCATGAAGAGTGCAATTGAAGATATTACATTGCATACCTCGAAGCCTCTTAGCAGGCCCTTGAAGGCTTCATTCAATCCGCTTCTCGCGGATAGAATCCTCTCAACTACCGTACCCATCAAGGTGCGATGTTCCTCTGAGATGGACGCATATCGCCACACGTCCATCAATGTATCCGGTGCCTCATGATTCGTGGAAGCGGCGGTGGGAGTACGGACTCCCTTCGAAGGGATGTGTTTACTCGACCCTAGAGTCGTCTCCGGCCATAAACCGGATAGTTCGGGGCCTTTATTGTTGGTTCCCGAAGGGGCTGCATGCCCCGGACCTTGGACTACCGATGTATCACCTTCGGGCGTGGTCTTCATTGTCCCTCGCACCACTTGTTGATCAGGAGAAATCCTCCGGGACGACACTTCAAAGTTGTCCGCCCTATTGGGTGAGAGGGTCTGTGGAGGCGTCTCGCTTTCCATCATCTCCGGAAGAAGATCCCTTGAGGAGGAGGACCGTTGAGGAAGACTGCGCACTGGACTGCAAACATATATTTCAGATGTTACCCTTGTAAGCGGAAAGGAATGTGATATGTTTAGGACACCCTTGTTCACTTACGATTCGGCTAAAGGCTTGTCCTTACGGAGGAATTGCGCGTCAACATCGTCTTCTGAACCCGAACCACCTGGCAAGGACATCTTCCCTCGCTTAGGAGCCTCTACCTCCAAATCTTAGGAGGCGATCCTCTTCTTCCCATGCGGGGAAGGGATGTCAGCCTCCCCTTCTCTTTTGTCTTCAGAAGAGGGAGTCCCAATCTCCCCAGACATAGCGTCTGGTGTACCTTTAGAATGAAGGCCACCTTTGGCCTTCTTGCTCTTCTCCTTGTCCTCCTTCACCCGCACTTGATATGGCGCCGGAGCCAACATCCTTGTTAACACAGGATCGGCTGAGTCTTCGGGAAGAGGGGCCGAACACCTAATTCGTTCCGCCTTCTTTACCCAGCCCTGTTCGAAGATGATTTTCTCAGTGCTACGGGATATTTAACTAAGCTATGTTCGGGAGTCGAGTGCTTACCGAGGTATCCGGATGGTTGCAGCTGAGGCCGATGTCTTTGGTGGTATCCGGCCACTGCTTTCATGTCCCGAAGAATAACTTCCACATTCCTTTGTGCATCGTGCCGAAGATGTGCTGAAGGGTCCGTGGTCCTTCCGGATTGAACTCCCACATGCGGAGGGGCCATCGCTGGCACGGCAGGACACGATGGACTAGCTTTACCTGGATTACATTGATGAGGCCGGTGTCCTTTTAGAGGAGGCTCCCGATGTGCGTTTGTAGCATCTGCACTTCGTCAATTGATCCCTAGTCCAGCCCCTTATTAATCCATGATGCAAGCTGTAATGGAGGGCCAGACCGGAACGCAAGTGTAGCTGCCCACTTGGTACCACGGGGTTCGGTGATGTAAAACCACTCCCGCTACCATAGGTTGGAAGCTTCCACGAAAGAGCCTTTGGGCCAAAAAGCTTTGGTGTGCTTGTTCACCGTAGCACCACCACACTCTATTTGATTCCCCTCGATTACCTTCGGCTTCACATTAAAGGTCTTGAGCCATAAATTGAAGTGAGGGGTAATACGTAGAAAGGCCTCGTAGATGACAATAAACACCAAGATGTGAAGAAAGGAGTCCATAGCTAGATCATGAAAATCTAGCCTGTAATAAAACATGAGTCCATGAACAAAGGGATGGAGAGCGAACCCTAGCCCCCGGAGGAAGTGAGAGATGAATACAACCATATTGCCGGGTCTGGGAGTACGAATAACATGTCCTTTAGTAGCTAGCCTATGGGGGATTTCCGCGATCAGGTATCTTGCCGCCGGGAGCTTCGCGATATCCTCCTCTGTGACAGAGGAGGCCACCCACTGGCCTTGAAGGCTGGGTCCAGACATGACTGGGAGGCTTAGAGCAATTAAGTTGAGTCATGGGTGCTGGGACTCGAGGTTGGAAAGGTTGAAGAATAGATAGGCGTAGAGGAGAAAGACGGGCCTGTGCCCCCTTATAAAGGCGATGAATATCAAACGCCTCCTCATAGGCCTTAAAGCCGGCCTATTCCCAAGGGATCATGCCAATAGAACGGTTGGGTTATCCACGCCCGTATTGATGAGAATCCTGTAATAAGGGGACTTGATCTCTGCTTCGACAAGACGTGCCAATAAAACCGCATCTTAAAACATGGAGCGAGAGGCTAAAAACGGTTTGAAATAATGTCCGGGCAGGGATGTGATGCCACATTACGAAAATTGTCATCAGATTGGACTTGTATAATACTATACTCTCTACGGCTGTGCGTGGTACTTGTTTTGCAGAGCCGGACACGTTTTCTGTGTTCAGAGGGTGTTTTGAAGTGATCGGAGGAGGAACCCGCCTTGCAATGCCGAAGACAATCTGCGCGCCACACACCTCGTCATTGAAGCCTAGTTCAGGGGCTAGGGAGTCCTAGATTAAGGGGTCCTCGGGCGTCCGGCCTATGTGGCATGGGCCAGACAAATGGGCTGTGAAGATACAAGAGAGAAGAATCTCTCCCGTGTCCGGATGGGACTCACCTTGGCGTGGATGGCAAGCCTGGCGTTCGGATATGAAGATTCCTTTCTCTGTAACCGACTTTGTACAACCCTAGCCCCCTCCGGTGTCTATATAAACCAAAGGGTTTAGTCCGTAGGGTCAATCATAATCATACAGGCTAGACTTCTAGGGTTTTAGCCAATACGATCTCGTGGTAGATCAACTCTTGTAATCCTCATACTCATTAATATCAATCAAGCAAGACGTAGGGTGTTACCTCCATCAATGTTCAAGAAATCATTAACTGGTAGCTGCTTGTTCGGTTTAGGAGTAGTGATTAATCGGTGAATCAGCCTATTAACTGGATTAATCAGTCCTCCATTAATCGGTAGATTGAATAGAAACTTGCCAACATATATCTAATTTTTATGTATTATACCATATTCTCATGCTCCCAACGATGTAGTATACCAAAACATGCTGACATACACATATGAAAAGTACAGAGAGGAGGTGAACTTATTAATCCTAGCTATTAAGGAGTGGGATGGGGATGGAAGGGCTACGGGGCTAAAATTTGGGGGTTTGTTTGCCAACCCGTTATTGGGCAAGTAGGGATTAATTGGCATGACAACTGGTTAATCGGTCTAACTGGCAAATTAATCGGCCTGACAAGTTAGCGACGAATAGGTGTTATTCGATTCGGCCATGCTATGAGTAGCGATTAATTGGTCTATAACTGATTAATCAGGTGAATTCTTGAACAGTGCCTCCATCAAGAGGGCCCGAACCTGGGTAAAACTTTGGGTTCCCTGTCTCCTGTTACCATCAACCTTAGACGCACAGTTCGGGACCCCCTACCCGAGATCCGCTGGTTTTGACACCGACAGTTGTTTAACATAGCACTACTAGGGAAAATCTTATAGGCAGACACTTACTAGTAGCGAGGGTTTATAACCCTCGCTACTGCTACTTACTAGTAGCGCGGGTTTTTACCCCTTGCTACTATTAAGTTGATAGTAGTAGCGTGGGTTTTTAACCCTCGCTACTACTAAGTGGTCTCTGTCGTGCCCCCCCCCCCGGAACATGCCATAGTAGTAGCGAGGGGTATAAACCCGCGTTACTACTAAGTCGATAGTAGTAGCGCGGTTTTATATCCCTCGCTACTACTAAGTGGTCTCTACCGTGCCCACCCGGGACATGCCATAGTAGTAGCGAGGGGTATAAACCCGCGCTACTACTATCGACCCACCAAGACATACGTACACATAGCGTGCCGAGGCCCAAATCCAAACCCACACTCTTCTGATTCCCCTTCTCCTCCCACTTGCCATTCCCTTCCTCGCCCACCGCCACTGCCGGCCTTGCACCTCGGAGGCACTCACAAATATGGCGACCTCCTCTCCCCCTCCCCCTCCATCCTCCATCCTTGGCGGCACTGCAGACCCCTCCCCTCCCCCTCCATGCTCCTTCTTCTCCGCTGGTGGAAGGAGACGAAAACCAGCAGAGCGTCATCCATGGCGGCGACCAGATCCGCCATGGACGCAGCCACTTGCACCTCCTCGCCGGGTCAAGGGTCCCACGACAAGCAGCAGCAGGTCATCGAGCTTCATCTAGGGTTTCGGGCATCGGTTCCAACGCCGGCGGCCATCGATGAGTTCCTCCTCCTACTTCTCTCTATCTTTCTATTCCTCTTTCTAATAATTTTCTCTTCTCTTGTAGCAGCAGTAGACGAGAGGTGCGGGCACAAGTTGGGTGGGGAAGCACCAACACCACTGACAACTTCATCCCCTCCAGGACCAGTAGCAGCCATGGATGGAGAGGACGATGCCCAGCAAAAGCAACCGCCATGGATGGAATTTATATTTTTTAATTCTTAATTAGTTAGTAGTAGCGCGGGGCCTTGAAACACGCTACAACTAAGTAGTAGTAGCGCGGGTGGCAACCGCGCTACTACTACTAGAAGTAGCAGTAGCGCGGGTACCACCCGCGCTACTGCTAAAAGTTAGCTGTAGCGCCCTAGCAGTAGCGCAGGCCCCGCGCTACTGCTAGGCAATTACCCGCGGTACTATTAGGGTTTTCCCTAGTAGTGTAGACTTCCTCCTCAATTTCACCATAGACAAGCACTTTTAATGTCCATTTGGTATAAAGTGATATCATGGTGATTGGCATAAGCAAGTAAGATGCGTATGGACTCAAGTCTACCAACGGGGGCATATGTCTCACCATAGTCCATACCTTTGACTTGAGTGTAGCCTCGGGCGACGAGACGGGCCTTGTTGCATAAAACTTGTCCATCCTCATCTTGCTTATTCCAAAACACCCACTTGGTGTCCACCCTTGATTCCTCTCGAAATTGTGTAGCTCATCAAGCATGGCGTTCACCAAATCCGGATCATCAAGAGCCTCTTCAACCTTCATAGGTTCAATACTAGAAATTAACAAGTAACGTTCAAAAAAGATAGCCAAAGGAGTTTTAGGGCAAGCAGTTCTCCCGGTTTGAATATCATCAAAGATTTGTTCGGTGGGGTGATCTCTTGTGACTCTTGCTCTAACTCGTGAGAGCTTTTGTTTGGGTCGGGGTGGAACATCCTCTTCATTGTCTTGTTCTTCCTCTTGTCCTTCTTCATTGTTGTTGGTGTTGTTGTTCTCTTGTGGAGGTGGAGAGGGAGGTCGATGAGGTTCATCTTGTTATACTTCCTCATTTCCTTCGTCTTGACGTTTCCACTCGTGGATGCCTCCAAGTCAACTTGTGGTTCACCTTGTCATGAAGCTGAGGCTTCCACTTGAACGGACAAGTTACTCTCCTTCACCTCCATTGGACGAATCTTGCCAATAGACAAGTCCTGAATTGCTTCTGAGGGATCTTTATCTCCTACATCAATTGGCAATTGCTCTACTCGTGAGCCTTTAGATTCATCAAACTTCACATCTACCGTCCCTTCAACCTTTCGGGTGAAATTGTTCTAGACACGGTAAGTATGAGAGTTTGAGCCATAACCGAGTAGGAAGCCTTCATGAGATTTAGGGAAATTCCAAACGATGATTGTCAGTGTCAAAACCAGCGGATCTCGGGTAGGGGGTCCCGAACTGTGCGTCTAAGGTTGATGGTAACAGGAGACAAGGGACATGAAGTTTTACCCAGGTTCGGGCCCTCTTGATGGAGGTAATACCCTACGTCCTGCTTGATTGATATTGATGAGTATGAGGGTTACAAGAGTTGATCTACCATGAGATCATAATAGCTAAACCCTAGAAGTCTAGCCTGTCAGGTTATGATCGGACTAAACCCTCCGGTTTATATAGACACCGGAGGGGACTAGGGTTGTACAAAGTCGGTTATAGAGAAAGGAATCTTCATATCCGAATGCTAGGCTTGCCATCCACGCCAAGGAGAGTGCCATCCGGACACGGGAGAGAGTCATCTGTCTTGTATCTTCACAGCCCATTAGTCTGGCCCATGTCCACAGGCCTGTCTTTCTCCTCTATGCCTACCTATTCTTCAACCTTTCCAACCTTGAGTCCCATCACCCAGGTCTCAACTTAATTGCTCCGAGCCTCCCAGTCATGTCCGGACCCAGCCTTCAAGGCCGATGGGTGGCCTCCTCTGTCAGAGAGGAGGATATCACGAAGCTCTGGGTGGCAAGATAGCTGACCACAGAAATCCCCCATTGGCTACCTACTAAAGGACATGTTATTTCTACTCCCAGACCCGGCGAGAGGGTTGTATTTATTTCTCACTTCCTCCGGGGGCTAGGGTTCGCTCTCCATCCCTTCGTTCGTAGACTCATGTTCTATTACGGGCTAGATTTTTGCGATCTTGCTCCGGACTCCTTTCTTCACATCTCGGCGTTTATTGTCATGTGCGAGGCCTTTCTCCGTATTACCCCTCACTTCGGTTTATGGCTCAAGACCTTTATTGTGCAGTCGAAGGTAATCGAGGGGAAGAAAATAGAGTGTGGTGGTGCTACGGTGAACAAGCTCACCAATGCTTTTTGGCCCGAAGTCTCTTACACGGAAGCTTCCAACCTATGGCAGCGGGAGTGGTTTTACATCACCGAACCCCATGGTACCAAGTGGGCAGCTACACCTGCGTTCTGATCTGGCCCTCCATTATAGCTCACATCATGAATTAATAAGGGGCTGGACAAGGGATCAATTGACGAAGTGCAGATGCTACAAAGCCGCATCCGGAGCCTCCTCGAAAAGGACACCAGCCTCATCAATGTAATCCAGGTAATGCTAGTCCGCCGGGTCCCGCCGTGCCAGCAATGGCCCCTCCGCATGTGGGAGTTCAATCCGGAAGGACCACAGACCCTTCAGCACTTCTTTGGCACGACGCACAAAGGAATGTGGAAGTTATTCTTCGGGACACGAAAGCAGTGGCCGGATACCACCGAAGAAATCAGCCTTGACTACAACCATTCGGATACCTCAGTAAGCACTCGACTCCAGAACACAACTTAGTTAAATATCCCATAGCACTGAGAACGTCATCTTCTAACAGGGCTGGGTAAAGAAGGTGGAACGAATTAGGTGTTCGGCCCCTCTTCCCGAAGACTCAGTCGATCCTGTGTTTACAAGGATGCTGGCTCCGAGGCCATATCAAGTGCCGGCAAAGGAGGACAAGGAGGAGAGCAAGAAGGCCAAATGTGGCTTCCATTCTAAAGGTACACCAGACGCTATGTCCGGGGAGATTGGGACTCCCTCTTCCAAAGACAAAAGAGAAGGGGAGGCTGACATCCCTTCCCCGCATGGGAAGAAGAGGACCGCCTCCGAAGATTTGGAGGTAGAGGCTCGGCCGCCCCTCCTCTTCTCCACTAAGGCTCAATAGGCCCATTGCACTCCTTGGGGGGTTCCGGTAACCCCCCGGTACTCCGGTATTTGTCCGAACTTGCCCGGAAGCCTTCCAAAGTCCAAACATAGTCATCCAATATATCGATCTTTATGTCTCGACCATTTCGAGACTCCTCGTCATGTCCGTGATCATATCCGGGACTCTGAACTACCTTCGGTACATCAAAACACATAAACTCATAATACCTATCGTCACCGAACATTAAGCGTGCGGACCCTACGGGTTCGAGAACTATGTAGACATGACCGAGACTCGTCTCCGGTCAATAACCAATAGCAGAACCTGGATGCTCATATTGGCTCCTACATATTCTACGAAGATCTTTATCGGTCAAAACGCATAACAAAGTACGGTGTTCCCTTTGTCATCGGTATGTTACATGCCAAGATTCTATCATCGGTATCCTCATACCTAGTTCAATCTCGTTACCGGCAAGTATCTTTACTCGTTCCGTAATGCTACATCCCATAGCTAACTCATTAGCTACATTGCTTGCAAGGCTTATTGTGATGTGCATTACCAAGAGGGCCCAGAGATACCTCTTTGACAATCGGAGTGACAAATCCTAATCTCGACCTATGACAACTCAACAAGTACCATTGGAGACACCTGTAGAGCACCTTTATAATCACCCAGTTACATTGTGATGTTTGGTAGCACACAAAGTGTTCCTCCGATACTCGGGAGTTTCATAATCTCATAGTCATAGGAACATGTATAAGTCATGAAGAAAGCAATAGCAACAAATTAAACGATCATCGTGCTAAGCTAATGGATGTATCAAGTCAATCACATCATTTCCTAAAGATGTGATCCCGTTAATCAAATGACAACTCATGTCTATGGTTAGGAAACATAACCATCATTGATTCAACGAGCTAGTCAAGTAGAGGCAAACTAGTGACACTTTGTTTGTCTATGTATTCACACATGTACTAAGATTTCGGTTAATACAATTCTAGCATGAATAATAAACATGTATCATGATATAAGGAAATATAAATAACAACTTTATTATTGCCTCTAGGGCATATTTCCTTCACCTGGAGACCCGGCCCTGTGGTTACAACGGAAACACATCTCATACACACATGCTCATGTGCAGTAGTCATGTTACAACTCAACACGCTCCCCCCCTCACCGTCCGAACGTCGCTGGGAAGGACGTTCAGACTGACTCTAAAGTCACAAAACACTGATGACGGCAGCCCCTTGGTGAAGATATCCGCAAACTGCGAGGAAGTCGGAACATGAAGAACCTGAGCTTCACCGAGGGCAACGCGATCCCGAACAAAGTGAAGATCAATTTCGGCATGCTTCGTCCGCTGATGTTACACCAGGTTAGACGAGAGATACATCGCGCTCACGTTATCACAGTACACCACCGTAGCGCAACGTGGGGGCGATGCAGCTCGGTGAGGAGTTGTCGTAGACAACAAGACTCAATGACACAGTTGGCCACGGCACGATACTCCGCCTCCGCACTTGAACGAGACACTGCCGGTTGTTGCTTGGATGACCAGGAGATGAGGTTGTCACCGAGGAACATGCAAAAACCAAAAGTGGACTTCCGAGTGTCGGGACACCCAGCCCAATCAGCATCGCTATAGGAAATGGGGTCATGTGACGAGGAGCGGTAGAACTGGAGCCCGTAGTGATTGGTGCCGTGGAGGTAGCGCAAGACGTTCTTGATCAACTAGAAGTGTGAGTCAAGAGGGGCATGCATGAACAGACAAATCTGTTGGATGGCGTAGGTGAGATCTGGTCGTGTGAGGCTGAGATACTGAAGAGCTCCAGCGATACTGCGATACTTGGAGGGGTCGGAGAAGGGCTTGCCACCCGTACTGGAGAGCTTAGAGCGAATGTCAATGTGCGTGGTTACGGGATGGCGGTTGAGCATGTTAGCCCGATCCAAAACATAAAGGGTGTATTGCTCATGCAATAAGAAGAGACCATTGGTGTTGCGATGCACATTGACGTCGAGGAAGTGGTGGATGTCCCCGAGGTCAGTCATGGAGAACTCACGGGAGAGTGATGACATCAGTGATGTGAGAAGGGTGGTGCTGCTGGCTGTCAAGATGATGTCATCGACATAGAGAAGGAGATAGGCCATGGATGTCCCTCGGTGAAGAATAAACAGCGAGGTGTCCCACTTGGATGAGACGAACCCAAGCGTGTGGAGAAAATGCGTGAAGCAGAGGAACCAAGTACGAGGAGCCTGCTTGAGGCCATACAAGGACTTGCTAAGGCGACAAACATTCATGGGACGAGCAGAGTCAACGAACCTGGAGGGTTGCTGGCAGTACACGGTCTCGACGAGGTCACCGTGAAGAAAGGCATTTTTAACATCCATTTGACGAATCGGCCAACCATTCACCGTGGCAAGACTGAGGACGACTCTGATTGTGCCGGGTTTGACGAAGGGGCTGAAGGTCTCCCCGTAGTCAACACCGGCCTGTTGTGTGGAGCCACTGACCACCCAACGTGCCTTGTACCAGGCCAAGGAGCCATCAGGGTGAAGTTTATGCCGCAAGATCCGCTTGCCCATCACCACGTTTACACCTGCAGGACAAGGCACCAAAGACCAAGTGTCATTCCATATTAGCGCATGAAATTCGTCTAACATTACGGCATGCCAATGGGGGTCTTTGAGAGAAGCACGGTAGGAGGAGGGGAGTGGCGAAGGGGTGGTGATGACAGATAAGTCAAAGTGTCGTTTGGGCATGGCAAAACCTGTTTTACCGCGCATTCTCATCGGGTGTGGATTAGTGCAAGGTGGTATGGCAATGTCACGTGGAGGTAGTGGCGGACCCGTCGGAGACAGGGGCGTACGTGGCGAAGCAGGAGAAGCAAGCGAGGAAGCGGGAGCAAACAAAGATCCCGAGACGGAAGCGGGAGGAGCGGAAACCAGGGTGAGCAATCCTGAAAGGAATCCCGCATCAGATCCACGCGTGGGCGTGGATGCAACGATGTCTTGGGCGAGGCATGGCGGATTGGTGGGCATGCATGGGGTGTGGGTCCGAGAGAGGGGCGCGCGGAGGTGCTGGTGGGCATGGGCACGGAAACTGCAGCGGGCCCGGCAGGGACGTAGGTGGACGGGTGGGTTGCTGGCCAACGTGGCGCAGAAGAAGTGGAGGGAGGATGGTGGGTGGAATGCGACCCATACGAGGTGCAGGGAACGAGGGAGGGCGCGCCGTCATGGGCGGCAGGGCGCCCCGGATCGGCTGGATTTTCTGCAGCAGAAACATAAGGAAACACCGTTTCATCAAAAACAACATTCCTAGAAGTGATGACCTTGCGTGAGGAGAGATCAAAACAGCGGTATCCTTTCTGCTCACGGGGATAACCAATGAACACATTGATGCGGAGCACTCCATGTACATCCCCATGTACACTCCGACTACTCTCCAAGCCCAAAGAGAACATAAGACGAGACCTCAAGTATACGCCATTGACACAAGGTGAACTTGCTCCTCTCCGAATCGTCACTTTGCACATGTGAGACATGGCTACTACCTCAAACATGTGTGCTATGCATGACTAGGAACCAAGAGGAAGCCCATGGACAAGACGACGAGGACACCAAGCGCGAGGAGCAAGAGAAGGAGCTGCTCGGAAGCTTCAGCCACCGGACGACGCCGGACGTCCGACGCCTGGGCACTCATCCAGCAAGAAGAGCCAGCCGACAGAAGCTACAGCGGCCGGACGTCCGACAAGTACCAGACGTCCGACACACTCCAGCGACCGGACGTCCGACCGTCTCCGGAAATCCGGCGCCACGTCAACCGAGCCAAAATGCCGGACGTCCGACAAGTATCGAACGACCGGACCCTCGTGAGCCACCGGACGTCTGGTACCTGTCGGACGACCAGCGCCTGTCTGTGCACAGAGATCGGGCCCGAGGCCCATGTATCCCCCACTTACCCCTTCGTGTCCCTAGACTATATATACTCCTCCACCTCCTCCTAGTTAGGGTTAGCATTGTGTTAGATCATTTGTGAGATAGATCTTCTCTCATCCATATCGGATCTACTCCTTGAGAGAGACCGCGGCCCCTCTTCGGAGAAGATCCACCTTGGATTCAAGACCCGTTTACGGGAATATCCCCTTGTGGATTCAAGACCTCCTCACGGAGAAGAACCGGCTACCCTTTGTATCGTCACTTGTTGGATTTGGATCGTGTATCTCTTTGTGTTTCGAGGATCTAGCACATGTGTGATCGTTCTTGTTGGTTTGAGTGATTCTCTCGTGTTTCCCCTCGTGTTTCCCCTCTTGTTCTTCGCGGGATTTGCTCCTTTCGTGAAAGATCGGCCATCTAGGGTTCCACCCTACATCATCTTGGTATCATGAGCCACGTTGATCATGATTTCGGAGCCTCCCCTCGTTGTTTTCTAGCCTAATTTTTTTGTGTTCTTCCCCAATTTCAAAAATCACCACCAAAAATGGCCCCAATTTTTTTTGATTTGTCGGTTTGACAAAGTTTTGTTGGATTTGATCCATGGATTTTCTTGGTTTCAAGTGGATCTAGCGTCTCCCCAAGTTTCCCCATCTTTCATCCACAAAATCTCATCAATTTTGACCCCAAAATCCTCATTTTACGGCCAAAATCGCGCCCCGGATCTCGCATCTCACGTTGACCCCAACCCACCGGACGATCGACACTTTACGGACGTCCGGAGCCCCTGGAATGACCGGATGTCTGCAACTTATCGGGCGACCAGGACCCCCTAACGCGAGCAGAATTTACGGATTTCTGACCGGACCGGACGTCCGGCGACTGGACATCCGTCCTTTTACGGACGTCCGTAACCTGTAAAAACTGACTTCGGCCGATTCTTGTTTCGACCATAACTAATTCATCTGAACTCCGATTTTGACGTTCTTTAGCTTGTTTTGAAGCTCTTGACATCCCCCTAGGGCTTCCACCACATCTTCCGCTACACCACGACCGACTTTCGCAACCTTACACATTTTGTTCCCCTTAGCATTTGATGTTGTTGGAGTTGTGATTCGACTCTCCCAAGGTGTTTCGGCTACTTAGGGGCCATGCTTCTTCATCAACCACCACCACCACTTCCGCATAGGCTTGCCCACCATACACTCCCACCATCCAACATAACCAAATTTTGTTTGACCTTGTTTGAGTTGTGTGTTGTGTCTGCTAAGGTGTTTCGGCTACTTAGGGACGGTGACCTCATCTTCGACACCGTATATAGTACACCACCTTACCTCCACTTCCGCATTGCATCTCAAAACCCATCATTGCATTTCTGCAATCTCGTTGAGCTTCCACAACCACCACCGCATTCGCGCTACCACCATTTTGACATTTGACGTTTGAGATTTTGAGTTCGCAGTTTTTCCATTTCCTAAGGTGTTTCGGCTACTTAGGGACGAGTCTCCATCATCTTGGTATCTCCATCCAGATCGCCGCCACTCATCATCGCCAAGGACGGTAACATCCATATCATCTTGGTATTGTGGTATCCCTCCATTGTATATTCCCTTGCCATTGCATTGATAACCCCTAGCCCATTTTGCGTCACTTGCCTATCGAGAATAGCCATTTGAGTATTGCCGGCAACGTTACTTGTGCATATTAGTGATCTACACCATACATTGCATACATAACATATCATATTGGTATCATATCATCCCTTGTGCCACAAGTTTGTTCCCGCATATATACAATTGCTATCTTGGTTTGTGCATTGTGCCAAAGTGGCCATACAAAAAAAACAATAAGCTTTTAAGCAAAGAAAAAGAGAGAGCAAAGAAGCTTGTAAGCAATAGCCATAGCATCATACCCCATTGCATATAAGATTGTCATATCCTATCATCTTGGATCATCTTGTGCTAGAGCACCGGAATATACATACATAGCATACTTGGGATAGAAAGCTCATTCATTTTGCATCTTATAGGTTGTGCACAAGTGTTGTATCCACCTATTGAGCAATCGTGCTAGCGTCTCTCTTGAGTTGTGCAACACGAGCGTTTTGCATGGATTCCAGATTTTGTGCTCATCCTTGGTTGCACGACCCCATTTATCTATCCGTGTGTTCGTTTTCGTGTGCCATTCATTGCTATTGGTCTACTTGTTTCACTTGCAAATTTGTGAATCTCTTTCAACATTATTGACTCTTGCTAACATTTTGCATCAAATTTTTGTGCCACTATCCTCACCGAGCTCCACCATAAGCCTTATTTTGTGTAGGCGTGAGAAACCGACAAGAATTGGTACCAATTGTGCTATTTCCTTGTTACATCATTGAGTGATCATTGATCCATCTTCAACATCGGTCAACATACATTTGGTATAGTTCTTCTCCTTTATCCATTCATATTTGCTCAAGTATTGTGATGGATAGGCAGGCATTTCATCTCCGGTCTTCCACAACAACGACGGCGTGAACAACTACATCAGTCCATCTTCGATCTACAACGACAAATGCAAGGCGCACAATCAAGATTGCGAGACGCATCGAGAACCTCTCCATCGACATTCGTCACTCCAAAGCAAGGAAAAGGGACTACATCGACAACAAGCTTTCCGCGCACAAGGAGGAGCAAGATGCAAGGATGGAGGAGATTTGGACTTTGTTGGCCAAATGTTCTTCCCCTTCATCATCCTCAAGGAGACGGCGAGCAAGTCAATCATCTTTGGAGCGCCCAAGCGATGCAAGCGCAAGTCGTCCACGTCCACATCTCCATTGCGACCACCATCACGTTCGTGATACACATCATCATGAAGAGAAAGTAACCTCCAAGCAACATGTGCACGACGACGACGAACGCCATTGAGCTCAAGCACGACAACGACACAATCATCATGAAGATTCTCGCCAAGCACAAATGCACAAGTCCCAACAAGCCCTACTTCACGCCAAGGCCAAACTTCATGAGCACAAGAGAAGACCGCGAGAGAAGCACCACCAAGACAGAGCTATGACTACCACCACCACTTTGGCATCTTCGCCATGTGCTATCAAGGCATCTTTGCCTTTGGACGTACGGCATCTTCGCCTACTTCCCATGAGTTCGCCTACATCAACATCTTCACCAACGAGGCGACCACCTACGAGCGAGGGTGACACTTCCATCTTCGGAAGCCCCCCAAGGAATACGTCCGAGCATGGGACAATCCCTTCGGTCATGGAGACGAGCTACAAGGTGCCACATCATATGGGCCTCCTACAACAAGACGGCGACAAGAAGGTCGAGCAAGGGCCATCCCCTTCAACCACGACGACGAGCATGAACATCTTCAACTTCATGAAGACGGCGCTCATATTGGACTCATAGTCTGAGTCAAGCTACATGACCGCACATGAGACCTTATCTTTGGTCTTGGAGGAGATTGATGATGTGCCATCTTCGGCCTTCATCCACGGCTACAACCACGACATGATTGAGCATGGAGACATTTGCACCTACATCTCTCGGACCACCATATATGACATTGAGTGCATTTCCTATGAGAGGATGAGTGTGACCACCACTAGCCCCATAGATGAGAGCATGCCACACATCCTATGTGAGGTTGAGAGCCATTTGAGTGACTCCACCAACCATATGAGTGAGAGCATCATACCGGGAGTGAGTGAGCCAGAACACTTAGTGAGTGAGGTAGTTCACACGGCATGTGAGGCCACTATGATTTCTAACAACCTAACCTCTACTCCGAGTGTGTTTTTCTTCTTTGGTGCTAGGTCTCCTACATGACGACACACCTATCCTCGACGAGTCCATACCTCCAATGGAGACGACGATGGCCATGGTGGACGATGATGCACCCCCACATGGTTCCATCAAGATGAAGATGACCACGACTTGGTCTTCGACACCTCACCTACAACACATGAGCGATTCTCCAAAGGTAACATAGGTGATGGTGCTTCTCTTGTCCCACTAGTGGACTATTTTACGAATGATTGCTTGCATGATGTTGACACACCTATTCCCATGCTTCATGCTAGTGCGACTTCCTCATGTCATGACTTACCTATTTATGATGAATATGATGACGAGCATGTCGAGGTGCCTAGTTGTGATGTTATGCTCCATAGGATATCATGTGAAAATTCTTTTGGTCACATCATGTTTGACAATCCATTAACCTTGTCATATGCTATGAGTGAGATATCCCATATTTCATCATTTCAATCTCAACATAGTAAATGCACGCCCCATGAAAATCAATCCCATTTGCACTTATGGCATAGATGACGAGATGATGGTCATTGGCTTTTGGTTTTCATTTGACGATATTGCCATACTTCCTTTACATGATTTGCGCAATTCATCTACTATGCCATGCCATGATTACATAGAACCAAACATGCTTTGTTTTGGATATTGTCAATATTCTCCATGTGATGTTTCCATTAATTCTCATGAGGAGAACCCCCATAGTTTCCTCATACATATTAGGAGATTTTGATGCACTCCATACTTTGCATAATTCCCATAATTGCTTGCACCATATGCATTCCATGAATAATAATGCTCTACATATTTCTCATGATGCATTACACAATTTGAGTCTCCATTATGCTATACATAACAACAAACCTCTCATGATGGATGGCATGTTTCTATATCACGCCTCTCATTTATTTGAGCATTGGATATTTTGTGCTAACCAACACAAGCACATGCGCATCATGATAGATGATGTGTACATATACCACGCACACACAATTTTCCCTTTGTCTTTGTTTTGTGTAGGTACTCACGTATACTCGTCAACCTCTCAATCCCAAGAGTTCACAAAACGAGCTCTTGAGAGCAACGGCGATTTTGGATCACGTGGACTATCCTTACCACCATTCCCTTCGCGCAAGTACTACGCGCATCTCTTTTACTTGGCTCTCACATGGCTATTGGCTATATATCACTTGTTACCTTATGCGCATACATCCGTTTTCACTTTGAAAGCTATGCCTATTTATATGATTTTGCCATGCAATGGTGACCCTTGCTTGCATTTACCCATGATTCACCATTTGAGTACTCATATGTGTATTTGCATGCTTGATGGAGAACCTTGTTGCTATTGCCATGTTTATCATGTGCCTCATGCTATTGTTGCTTATTGTGTTGGTAGAGTCATGATGTCCCATTACTATTCACATATGGCCTCTCGCCAATACATTGATGATACTTTGCTCATATCCTCCTTTCATGCTTGTGCTATGTCATGTGAATTATTCATGCACACTATTTGCAACCATGACATGCTTGACATGATTACCTCTATTATGTTGCATCTTTGCACTACTAGGTTGCACCACTTGATCTCTTTGATTGCTTGCTTTGTCGCATCACCCATGTTCTACTATTACTCACTTTCTTGGGTTGATGACATACATGTTCATGTCTCTCACATGATATATCTTGTTCATTGTTGCTTGCCTCCAATTGTTGCATCTATGCTTATTGATCTTGGAGACTTGGACACTTTACTTGTGATGCATGCTTGCTTGATTGCGCCTATTCTATTTGGTTGTTCTCGCATCACATTCCTCCATACTCTGAAATGCCCCCTTGTCCTTTCTTATGATGAGCCTGATGCATACACTTGTTGGGTATTTTACCACATGAATGATAGGTTTTGCATTTCCGCTAACCTCATTTGTTTTTCTGAGTGTTTTTCATGTTCTTTCATTTTGAAGGATCCACAAGGCGATACTGTCCTGAGACAATTTGGTTATGTGAAGGCGTACATGATGTGTGACACCAACATTTTCGACATTCGCATAAAGGTGAACTCCTTCCCTTTGAGCCATCCTCAAATACGCATATTGGATGGGTCACTCTTTCATTGTTGTTTCCTTCTTGTTGTCTACATGATACATCTTGCGAACGGAGGAGCGACATTGAAGATTGGCTCTATAGACCTTCAAATTGAGGAGCGCTCGGACTTATTGGAAGCACCTTCGAACCTCCACTCATGCCACGACATCGAGCATTGGTACACCAACACCTCCATATTTGTTGATTGTGCTCACACATGTCATTCTCATTGGACATCTCACACACATGACAAATTTGCATCTTATGCATGGATTGACTCATATTATGATTGTCATGTTGCATCTTGTTTTCCCATGTCATCCATGATATATGAGCTTGTGCATTTCCTTAGCAGATTTGTTGTGATCTTTCTTGATGGCATCTTCATACATCATGATCATCTTGTCCACCACCAATTGCATGATAACATAATCATATTGAGCATTCATTTACATATTCATGCTATTGATAAACCGTCCCATTATGACATCATTTTGCATCGTGGTTGCATTGATCATATTCACAACACATTTGTGTGCACAATGAATGCTTTGCATCTCATTCCATATCATCTTGATAAGCTTCATGTGCTTTGTCTCGCACAATGTTGCCGAATGGACTCATTATTCTATGATGGACACGTTGTGTGTGCTAACCATTGCATTTCCATGTGTACTTCGTGTTTGCTCATTTTGCATGTACCACATACCAGAGACACCTTGGAGTACTTGGATTGCGCAATGCCTTCAACTCCGACCAACTACAAGTCCGTCCACGACAACCGTTTCCATGGTGATGGGGATCACGATACGAGGTTGGATCTTTCACAAGGGGGGGAGATGATGCGGAGCATCCCACGTTCATCCCCATGTACACTCCGACTACTCTCCAAGCCCCAAGAGAACATAAGATGAGACCTCAAGTATACACCATTGGACACAAGGTGAACTCGCTCCTCTCCGAATCGTCACTTTCCACATGTGACACATGGATACTACCTCAAACATGTGTGTTATGCATGATCAGGAACCAGGAGGAAGACCATGGAGAAGATGGCGAGGACACCAAGTGCGAGGAGCAAGAGAAGTAGCTGCTCGGAAGCTTCAGCCACCGGACAACCGGACGATGCCGCACGTCCGACGCCTGGGCACTCATCTAGCAATAAGGGCCAGCCAACGGAAGCTACAATGACCGGACGTCCGACAAGTACTAGACGTCCAGTACACTCCAGCGACCGGACGTCCGACTGTCTCCGGAAATCCGGTGCCACCTCAACCGAGCCAAAACGCCGGACGTCCGACAAGTACCGGACGACCGGACCCTCATGAGCCACCGGACATCTGGTACCTGTCGGACGACCGGCGCCTGTCTGTGCACAGAGATTGAGCCCGAGGCCCATGTATCCCCCACTTACCCCTTCGTGTCCCTAGACTATATATACTCCTCCACCTCCTCCTAGTTAGGTTTAGCGTTATGTTAGCTCATTTGTGAGATAGAGCTTCTCTCATCCATATCGGATCTACTCCTTGAGAGAGACCACGACCCCTCTTCGGAGAAGATCCACCTTGGATTCAAGACCCCTTTATGGGAAGATCCCCTTGTGGATTCAAGACCTCCTCATAGAGAAGAACTAGCTACCCTTTGTATCGATCGATTTGGATCGTGTATCTCTTTGTGTTTCGAGGATCTAGCACAGGTGTGATCTTTCTTGTTGGTTTGAGTCATTCTCTCGTGTTTCCCCTCGTGTTCTTCGTGTTCTTCGGGGGATTCGCTCCCTTCGCGAAGGATCGGCCATCTAGGGTTCCACCCTACATCACACACAACGTGTAGAATGCGGCGAGAGCTTGTGAGGAGTTGTGGCAGACAGGTTGGGGCAACAGAGACACCCAAAAGAACGCAAGTGATCATAGGTGGGATGCATGCCCTAAAGAAGAAAATGGGGGGGGGGGGTAAAGTGGTGGATAGCATGCGGCGGTCGAACGTTGAGGAGACTGGTGGCAGTGTGGAGGGCTTCGACCCAAAAGGCAGGAGGGAGATGTGCTTGCCTAATTGGCAAGTGGTACATAATGGCGACTTAGATCTTTTATTACATCCAGTGGGAATATCAAAGGGAAAATAAGCTAATGATGAAACACCGGGGTGCCCGAGCCTTTTATGCCGAAGATCCGAATGGGAAATAGTGAAATCCGTCAGAAGAGTGCTGCCATGGTCCCCGGTGAAACGGTAGAGGTCGCCGGAACTATTGGACCTCAGAAGCACCACCTTGGTTCGAAGATCCTTCGTGGAAAAACCGAGGGGGTCAAACTCCACAGAACATAAATTGTCAGACATAAACTTGCGAACAGAGATAAGGTTTTGCACGATGTTAGGGGAGAACAAGATATGAGTGAGATAGAATGGGTGGGAGGGAGACATGTGTTACCAATGGCGACGACTGGAAGACGAGCCCCATTACCGATAACAATATGACGAGAATCATGTGCTAATAAGGGATGAGGCTCGAGCAATGTACCTGGGTCCCTGGTGACATGGGAAGAGGCCCCTATGTCCATTATCCACTCAGCTTGGGGAGGAAATGTGGCGCCATGGCTTGAAGCAGCCTGGTACATGGCCGCCACATCCCAGGAGTATGGCGAGGCGGTGTAGTCGGCCCATGGCGCGGACGGGAGTAGAGCGGGCGGAAGCAGCACCAGATAGGCATGGTGCAACGCACCGGGCCGAGGGCCGAGTACCCCAGCCGAGTTGGGAGGTACCCAGGGCGCAAGCAGGGGTGGGAAGGGCAGCCCCATAGGGGCAAAGTACCCCAGCCACAGCTGCTGGGAGCCGCGTCCGCTGCCTCCAGGAATGTCCCCGCGACCGCGTCTGCGGCCACGACCTCGTCCACCACCGCGCCGGCCAGCGCGGTTGCCACCGCCGGGCTGAGCACCGCGACCACCAGCAGCGCCAGGAGCACGGTCACCGCCTGGCGGACCACCGCGATCGCCACGGTCGCCACGATCCGCGTGCTCGCCGCGCCCGCCGTCACCACGCTCATCATGGAGGGCGAGGACCTGAGCACCCTCCACGCGCGCTGCTTGTCGAGGGCAAGCTCGGCGAGCACGAGGTGACAGCGCTCCTGCACGAAGGTCGGCAGCAGCACCTTGGACTGAATGATGGCAGACTAGAGCTCAAACTTCTTCCGGAGGCCGTCCACCATCTATAGGGTCAGAGTGCAATCGGTGGCCGGCTCCCGGATGTCGGCAAGGGCGGCGGTGAGCCCCTGGAGATGGCGGCAGTAGTCATTGATGGAGTGGTTGTCGCGCACGGCCGTCCGGAATTCTTGCCCGAGATGCATGGCGAGCTCGGCCTCATTCTCGAGGAAATACTCATGAAGGCGCGTCCAGATGGTGTAGGCGGTGGAGCTGGCCGGTGCGATGACATCGAGGAGATCGCCGGCAACCGTGGAGTAGAACCACAACATGATCATGTTGTCATCATCATGCCACAACGGATCGAAGAGGCGCGCGGTGATGCTGGCCTGGATGTGCGCCTCTGCGTGGTGCCTGGCGACGATGAGGTTGAGGTAGTTCCTCCACTGGGCAAAGTTGGAGCCATCTAGCGCCAACTTGAAGTCGACGATGTGGGTTATGCTAGCGGGGAGACCACCAGGAGGTGCGGCGATGACAGGCACGGAGAGAGGGGTCTATGGCGGGGGTTGGTTGGGTGGGATGGGAGTGAGGGGTAGGCCGCCGGAGGAGGAGGAATCAGGAGTAAGGACCGCACGCGGGCGTGCACCAGCAGCGGCTGCAGCATCGGCGGTCTCGTCGACCGAGAGGTGGCCATCACTGGCATCGCCGGTGTCACTCGAGGGCGGGGGAGCCGGAGGGTGGGTCAACATGGGAAGAAAAAGACATATAGCTCTGATTACCAAGAAGAATGGAGGAATGAGTTGCCCTGTTGTATTCCTCGAGTGAGCCAGTACATATACACGGAGAGGCCATGATCCCTACATGCAGGGAAGTGGGCGATCAGGTGCCGGTTGGTTAGCTAAGTGCCTGGAGACCCGGCCTGTGGTTACAACTGTTAGAATAAATCCGAGGCATATTGTCGATCATCCGAGGACCAAGCAATCACACGAGCATGGCACCGAGATTTGTTAACGAGGTTCATCGATATGGCTACATCCCCGGATCCTGACTACGGGCGCTCCTCCCCGTGACACCATCACAATATCGCACACCGGCCACCCGGGTGCCGGCACATGCCGCCGGTTCCCTATTGCGCGCCTGTGCTATTATGTTGACATAGGTTACATCGTGTGTCTACCCCCGCTATATAAGAGAGGCCTAGGATACAAGTGTCCTACTAGGACACGACTCCATATCCTATCTAAACACAATACTACCGAGAGTCCAACTGTAACCTACTTTGTACACTATGTTCGACACAACTCTAACAAATTCCACCTTGGCGAATATTCTCCACCACCTTGAATTTGTCAATGCATCAAACTTCCATGTACATTGGACTTGATCTTATCCCATGAGTACTGCTGCAACTCCAAAGACTCCATGTGACTCCACCTGCAACTTGTAGTCCCTTCATTTCTTGACCACAGTCAACACTCCAGCAAAATTAAGTTCCTTATTACTCTAGTTTGTGCCTCCTTACTTTGGGCTCAAGCTTGAGCCTCTGATCGGGTCAGTTGATGCCTGATTCATTGGTCTGGTCGCATTGCCAAAGAAAGAGTGGTTGACAATGTGTCGGAGACTTGACGAGCTCATCACCAGGCATGGCATGGCTGGAAAGGTACCTCCATAGTTGACAACTGTTCCGGTTTACTTGGTTTAAAATGATGTAATTTTTGCGAACTTCCGACTTACTATGAGTGACCTTCGTGAATTGATTTGGTTCATTGTACTACAATCTAATCTAGGCAGTTTTGCCTCAGGGTCTTGAGAAAATGGTTGGTGGATGGTGTAGTAAGGTTGTAGTACAGATAGATTTGGGCTTTATGACTTCAACATGCATTCAGATATATGATCAAACTGTGGCCTTGAGAAAATTATATCGTGTCTCCCCATACTGCAATATGCTAGCTATTCTATATCCAGCATTGCCTTAGTGTTTTATACCACTATAATCCAGAATATAAGTTGGCCTATACTTTGTAGTTTTTTCTGGTTGAGTCCCCCACAATGTATCTTCTTTTGAAGTTACATTGGTGAGGAACCTAATTATAGATTATTTGCAGCTAATATTTGTTTTCACCTTCTATTTTTTATTCACAACATATTTCAAGAGACAGAGTGCAACTCCATAGATGACAACAAGCCGGTCATCAATGATTGTGGAGGTAAAGATGTACCGCAGTAGGTCGATCTCCCTCGAATGTTGCAAGGTTATTCATACCATATAACGTGTACTGAGTGGTATGAGACCTAATTGCAGAACAAGCATATTATTCAGGGAATTCGTTTTTTTAATGTTTTTCAGTTGATTTTGAGGTAATTTTGAAATTGGAAGCTTGGTATGGGTTAAGGTGTTTAGCTTTTCGGTGGGTTTTGTTGAGGAACTGAAATTGTTGTTCTTGTTGGCCTGTCTTTTTGGCATCACTTCTTGGTCATTTGGTGAATTTATATATATATATATATATATATCTTTGTAGGAGATCAAGTGTCTGAGGGCGAATATGAATAGTTGAATAATGGTGGAGTGTTGTGACGCCCCGAGACCGTTGCGCCAGGTGTCTTCCAGTTATTCGTCGTCGTTGTCTGGTCATTTGCTTGCGTGTCGCATCTTATCATGTCATCATGTGCATTGCATCATCATGCTTTTCAAAACTTGCATCCGTCCGGATCTCCCAGTTCTTTCTGTTGTCCGTTCTGAGCCCAGCCACACTTGCACGCGCCCACGGCTTGTCTGAAATAGTGTTTTATAAGTGGGCGGAAAATGTTCTCGGAATGGGATGAAAGTTGGCATGCGGTGTTGTTATGTTGCCAGTAGGCCGCCTGCCAAATTTCATCGCATTCGGAGTTCGTTTAACACCCCAACGATTAACTATAGCGACAATATTCGGTCTAACGTCGGACGTTTTCGGTCTCCGAAAACAGTCGCCGGGTCTATCTCTTCTCTCCTCCCAGCCCAAGGCTTTCTGCACAGCCCACAACCATTCACCACCAGACCCTAACTAACTTCTCTCGTCAGCCCGCGACCCTCCTCGCGCGCGCGTCCGAAAGATGTCCCGGACCCGACCCGAGCAGACGTCACCGTTGGGTCTGGATCATCCCCAAACATCTACAAAACATCTCCGTTTTGTTAATTGAACTTCCTAACATATAGTTTTCTCGGCCGTCCGATTATAATCGTAGGGACGAGATACCCTTATCCCTACTATATATATATCTAGTCAAACCACTAATTTCTAGGGATCCTACCCTAGCGCCGCCACCACTCTCTCGGGATCCCCCCAGATCCGATCCATCCAATTCCCCCAACCAGTGATCTCCTGTGGATCCCCTCGATCCACCAACCAGCACAGCACCCAGCAGTAGCAATCCTCCTCCTCGCTCGATCCCAAGCGGGAGAGGACCCCGACGCCTCCTCATCCCCGTCGGAGATCGGACCTCGCCGGAGATGAGTTCCCCGCCGTGCCCTGCTCCCTTCATTCCCCACCTGCTTTCTCTTTTTCTCTCTCTCTCGTGCTGCTCTCTCTCTCTCTGTTGTCTTCGCAGCGCTGCCATGGAGGTCCTAGCTCCAACCCGTAGCAGCTGCGTTGCCGGAGTCACCATCACCTCGCCTCCCCTGCAGGAACCGAACAACGCCGCCGCCCATGGAACTCCTCGCCGTGGACATGGAGCCCCAAGTCCCGCCGCCCAGATCTGGTGTCGTTGCCGTCCTTGTGCCGACGACCCAGCCGCGCGCCCAGTTTTCTCCTGCATCGCGTGAGTCGCCGAACCTCCGTGCGTTGAGCACCACGAGCAGGACGTCCCATCACGGCCATCTTCCTCCTTGGTTCTCCTTCCTACTCCTCCTCACCTTCCTCTCCTTTCATTTGTCACTCCCGTGGCCTCTCTCCTCACGCCACTCTGTCTGCAGTAGCAGCACCTGCCACCTTGCTGCTTTTCCCTTCCCTGCCTCTACGCACGCCCGCATGCCCGAGCCGAGTCGAGCTCGGACTTGAGCGCCCTGCCGCTCCTAGCCTTCCAGCACCCTGCCGCTCCTAGCCTTCCAGCGCCCTTGGATCAGCAGTGCTTCTCCTTCCTGCACGCTCGCCGCCGCATACGGAGTCATGCCGTGCCGTCGTTGCTCGCCGGCGACGATGCCATCTCCTCTGTTTACGTAGAAGAAGCCAAGCCAGGGCCCCTAACTGTTTAAGAGCAGCTCGGCCGCACCTTTATCCAAATCCCTTGATCCTAGCCCAGTGGTTAAAACCTCTCCCACTTACCTTGCAGACCCAGGTTCGAATCCCCGTCGGACCACTTGTGAAGTGCCCATTTTTTACCATTTTGGTCTCTATGACAGTGGGACCCCACTCGTCATTCTCTTTGTCCACACACGCCTCTCCACACCCACACTCCTGCCCTCTCACCCGAACTGGGCCTTGGCCCAAAGTGAGCAACCCTCACCCAGATCCAGGTTCGGCCCGATATGTTTTTTTCTTGTTGCTGCGATTTTGTCTATTTTTCCAAAGGACACCAGTTTTGCAGAAAAGTCCCTAAACTCCATGCATTTAATACTTCACAACCGCGCATCGGATCTAAATAAATTATATATGAAAGTTGCTTAGATTTTTGTCTAGTTTAATAATATGCGACTTTCATCTATGTTTAAAATGTTTAAAATGATGTTTCACATATATTTTCCCATATTGCCATGTAAAATGCTTTATTTCATAACTAATTAACCGTAGCTCCGAACTTAATAAACTTTATATGTAAATGGGGTAGAAAAATGCATAGTTTAACATGGTGGCATCTCTTTGCGTGTTTAACAACTCTAAAATTGTGTTTAGGGAAGAACAGTACCAAACCTAATATATGCATATGGGGATTTACCAGAATTGTTGTTCGTTGCCTCCAGCCTCATTTAAATTTGCCTAGTTAGGTAGTTTTATTATGCTTCACCCTCTTTCCATGTTAATCAACATTTAATCTTGTTGGGTACATAAACGAGAGAGAACTAAATAAGTCATGTGGTGTTTTCTTCAATATGCAACTCCGTTGCATATTGAGCTCCACTTAAGTTGTAGTTTTGTTTATTGCACTTTGCCACGTCATGCATATTTAAACCGGACATGCATCATACTTGATTGTGCATCATTCCATGTTCATGTGTTGGTTGTTTACTATGTTGTGTGCTTCTTTCCGGTGTTGCTTCTTCGGGTTGGTTCCGATTACGTCGCTTTTGTGAGGAACCGTTCGACTACGTCCGTTTGACTTCTTCATGGACTCGTTCTTCTTCCTTGCGGGATCTCAGGCAAGATGACCATACCCTCGAAATCACTTCTATCTTTGCTTGCTAGTTGCTCGCTCTTTTGCTATGCCTATGCTACGATACCAACCACTTGCTTATCATGCCTCCCATATTGCCATGTTGAGCCTCTAACCCACCTTGTCCTAGAAAATCGTTGTTTGGCTATGTTACCGCTTTGCTCAGCCCCTCTTATAGCATTGTTAGTTCTAGGTGAAGATGAAGTTGTTCCTTATTGGAACATGGAGATGTTGTTCCTTGTTTGAACATGATTATTGTTGGGATATCACAATATCTCTTATTTAATTAATGCATCTATATACTTGGTAAAGGGTGGAAGGCTCGGCCTTATGCCTGGTGTTTTGTTCCACTCTTGCCACCCTATTTTCCGTCATATCGATATTATGTTCCCGGATTTTGCGTTCCTTACGCGGTTGGGTTATAATGGGAACCCCTTGACAGTTCGCCTTGAATAACACTCCTCCAGCAAGGCCCAACATTGGTTTTACCATTCACCACCTAGCCTTTTCTTTCCCTTGAGTCGGCCGGCTCAAGGGTCATCTTTATTTAACCCCCCCGGGCCAGTGCTTCTCTAAGTGTTGGTCCAACTGAGCGATGTCCGAGGCTACCAGGGGCAACTCTGGGCTGGCTTACCCGACGTCTTGCTCATCCGGTGTGCCCTGAGAACGAGATATGTGCAGCTCCTATCAGGATTTGTCGGCACATCTGGGTGGCTTTGCTGGTCTTGTTTTACCATTGTCGAAATGTCTTGTAACCGGGATTCTGAGCCTGATCGGGTCTTCCCGCTAGAAGGAATATCCTTCGTTGACCGTGAGAGCTTGTGATGGGCTAAGTTGGGACACCCCTGCAGGGTTTTGAACTTTTGAAAGCCGTGCCCGCGGTTATGGGCAGATGTGAATTTGTTAATGTCCGGTTGTAGAAAACCTAAAGTTGACCTTAATTAAAATACATCAACCGTGTGTGTTACTGTGATGGTCTCTTCTCGGCGGAGTCCGGGAAGTGAACACGGTGTTGGAGTAATGCTTGACGTAGGTTGTTCTAGGATCACTTCTTGATCATAGTTGTTCGACCGTGCTTTTGCCTTCTCTTCTCGCTCTCATTTGCGTATGTTAGCCACCAAATATGCTAGTCTCTTGCTGCAGCTCCACCTCATACCTTTTTCCCTACCTATAAGCTTAAATAGTCTTGATCATGAGGGTGCGAGATTGCTGAGTCCCCGTGACTCACAGATACTTCCAAAACCAGCTTGCAGGTGCCGTTGAACCATGCGGATGACGCAACCAAGCTCAAGGAGGAGCTCGATGAAGATCTTATCCTTTGTGTTGTTTCGTTCTAGTTGATCAGTAGTGGAGCCCAGTTGGGGTCGATCGGGGATCTGTGTAGCATTGGGGTAGTCTTCTTTTATTTTGGTTCCGTAGTCGGACCTTGATTGTATCTAGTTGATGTAATGCTTTATTCATGTAATTGTGTGAAGTGGCGATTGTAAGCCAACTATGTATCTTTTTCCCTTATTTATTACATGGGTTGTGTGAAGATTACCTCACTTGCGACATTGCTTTCAATGTGGTTATGCCTCTAAGTCGTGCTTCGACACGTGGGAGATATAGCCGCATCGAGGGCGTGACAAGTTGGTAATCAGAGCCTTCCCCGACCTTAGGAGCCCCCTGCTTGATCGAATCGCTGGCGTTTTTGAGTCTAGAAATGTTTTGAGTCATTTAGGAATTATATATATCGGAGAGTTAGGAATTCTTTTTACTCCTCGGTCCCTTCGTCGCTTTGGTGAGGCATCCTGACGTAGAGTTTTGACTCTTCTCTTCTCAAATTTCACTAAAAAAATTTAGGATCACGCGGGTATCTTGGAATCGTTCCGATGGTTTTGTGACGAGAACATTGATCTTGGTGCCTCCTGTCATTTAGGGGTTGTGGCCGTGTCCCGGGGAGTTGAGCTCCAAGGTGTTGTCGTCACAATTTTATCGTTGCAGTTCTGGAATACCTGAGTTTAGTTTCCGCGACATCGAAAATCTCTTTTATGCAGTTGTTGGTGAGATAACCTCGACGCCACCCAGTACTGGGGCGGGAGTTCGGGAGTATTTCCATAACTCGTATAACAGATGCTTTTCGAAGGTTGAGGTAAACGATTTCCGAAGGTTTCTTGGTTATGTGTTGAAGGATGGATACAACTGGATGTATGATTTGCTAGCTTTGGGTGAGATATTATGCTTCCCCTGTATCCCCAACACCTGATTGCATAACCGGAAAGTTTCGGGAGTTCATTAGTGGGAATTCAAGTAGCTCTTAGGATATCTTTCCGACAGATGTATGATATGAAATTGGGGTTCGACGTCTAGTGGTCCACCTATTCACGGTTGGTTTTACAGTGGTCTTGTTGTGTCTTAAAGAGTAATGCCGACTCGGGGACGCTTCGTATGTCATGTGCACTGCCTTGTACATGATGGTGTTGTATGATCGAGCCCATGTAGGCCCCACAACAAAAACTTCGGACGAAATCTCTATCATATGTTTGTTCCGGCTTATTTAGCAAGCCGATCCTTTGTTTTGTTTTGAGTTGTGGTATTCGAGTTGCTTTGATGTCAAGTGTTGATTCCATACTTTGCCTAAGCGGTGTTCTCATATCCCTATGTGAATACCAACCCTTCATGATAATCGAGATTGTCATGTCAATCCTTTTCAACCGGTGTGTTTTCTCCTCAAGTGAATCCGTTCATTTTCAACGTCCGCAAGATCAATTATCAGTTCTTCTCAATGGTGTTCTTTTCATTCGTCACCAAATTGTCTTTGTTTTTCCCGCCCGCCCACCCTTTTTCTTCAAGGACTCAGATTTCTTAATCAAGTATCATCTTATTGATGGAAGTCTCTCCATTATTTTCTTTGAATATCCTTATCCGGCGATTCTCATGAATATTCTGATGGAGCTTCAAGTTCATCATTTTTCGTTCTTTTTCTTCTCCAGTGGTTTCAATTCAAGGTTTCGGTGTTGATCATATTCTTTTCCATATTTCAATGTTTTCTCATGCCGGTGCACCTCATAATCATTCCCCTCTCACTATTCATTTGTTCCGGAGTGCTGAAGATATCTCAGAAGATGCTAGTGCTTATTCTCTTTCTTTCAAGCTCTTTCGAGATTGTTATCTCATTCAAGACTTTTAATTCAATAGGTGCATTATCTCTTTTCAAGTAATCTTTTCAACGGTGTTTCTCTTGAGTGGGCCCTAACCCACACGTCTTTTTCCAGGATCTTACCTGACTCTTTTTATTTTCCCGGAGTGATTATCAATTTTTTTAAGTTTGACGTAAGAATGAATTATCACCAGTCAAATGTCTTTTTCCAAGATCTGTTTAAATCCTTTTCATCGTTGGCTCAATCTCTTCGCTTTTGATTCTTCCGGAGTGCCTCTACAATTATTGGTGGTGTTTCTCGTCGTAATTCTCAGATTTTGAAGACCGAAGAAGAATTTTCTCTCAAACTTGCTCCATTCTCTTCAAGATTCGTGATTCTAGCTTGTTGCCACTCACTGATAATTGTTTTTGGTTGTGGGAATTCTTTTCACCCATCCGAAGCAATTCAAGAGTCTTTTCAGTTTGTTTCTCTGAAGGCCACCACCTCAAAATTATTCATTCTCAGCTTTCAGCTCTCGTTATCTAAATCTTACCGGTGCATCATTAAAATTTATCTAAATCAGCTCGGGATCTCTTCGTTCACTTGTATCTAAATTCTCTCAAGTTTCCTCGTTCATTTCTTAATTCTTCCCGGTGTTCCTTTACCTTTCCTTCGGTCATTTTAATTCTTACGGTGGTTCGTGCAAGAGTTCTCGTCATTCGTTATCATATCAATTCTTTCGTTCTTTTCAATTCTACTGGTGGTTCATTGAAGACCTTCTCAAGTTTGCGATATATCTATCTTAATTCTTTCCATGAGAATAAGTAGTATGCCAAATCCGCTGCTTGTCATCAATTAAATTGGTGAAGGATACGCATGATGTAATTCTTATTCTTATTTCATCGAGTTTATTCAATTCCTTATTCCGGAGGTTCATCAAATTCTTGATCTCATTTGTTCTTCTTTCTTTTCCGGAGTTCCAAGCTCTCGCAATTATATCATCACGGAGATACATCTAAATCATTGCAAGGATTCACCTTGTGTTTTCAACTTCTTTTTTCCTTCCGTTTGATCATTCTTTTGTTTAACGGAGTTCTTCATGGAGGCTCTACATGATGGTTCATAAAGGATTTAATTCCTTCTCGAATTTTTCATCAAGATTCATTTCTAGGGAGCTCAAGTATTCTTCATCTTGCTATCCGGAGTGCAATTTTTTTCTTCTGTACAATTGGAGGTGGTATTATGTCATTCTCGATAATTTGAGTTCATGTTTCATGATTCACATGTTATTAAGAATGAGGTACTTTAAATCCATCAATCTTGTCATTGGAGTTACCTTGGGTTATATTTCACCTAAAGCTTTCCCTAAGGATTGTTGCTATTTATGGTGCTTATAAACGATCCAAATCCTTCATTTATCCTCCCGTTGAAATAAGTTTCTCGTCTCCTTGTACATATCAATTCAATTCTTCTTCCCGTGAGTGGCAGGTTGTCACCTCATAATCTGAGATGTATTCCATAAGACCATATCAAGATTATTCTTTTCGTTGTTGGTTTTCCAACAATTCCGTTCGACCCATCTCCTAAAGATGCTTTCAAGCTCATTTGAGGTAGAAGATGTTGTTTTCTTCTCCATTCTTTTGATTCCACTCTTTTATCTCTTACGGAAGCATTGAGGGGTTGCTCTTTTCACTCATCATCTCAGATTGTCAGGACCATGTTCTTTTCGTGCTTATCCTTTTAATGGGAGTGTTCTGTCCTCTTTTCAAGTATCCTCACATCTTGTCTAGGTCTATTCCTTCCATTTACAGGCGGAGTGTTGTCCAAATTATATCATTATTATTCCTTCCCTATCTTGTTTTAACCGGAGTATTGTGCCCCTTTGCGCAAGTTCTTTTTGCCTTATCAAGCTTTGCATCTCTTTTCAACCGGAGTGCTGTCCAAATTTGTTCTTCCTTATTACTCTTCCCTATAGGAGTGCTTTCAACTTTGTTCTCCCTTGTTCCTCTTTCCTAATGGAGTGCTTTCAACTTCGCTCATCTTCGTTGTATTCTTTTATCGAAATGGTTTAACTTTTTCAAGGTTCTTTGGTTTCACTCATTGGTCAAAGAAGCAACTTAGTTTCACCTCACCTCTTCCTCTTCTTTTTCCCTCCGGTGCCATCCCTAGGATCTCGGGTCGAGATCCTCTCGTAGTGGTGGAGTGTTGTGACGCCCCGAGGCCGTTGCGCCAGGTGTCTTCCAGTTATTCGCCGTCGTTGTCTGGTCATTTGCTTGCGTGTCGCATCTTATCATGTCATCATGTGCATTGCATCATCATGTTTTTCAAAACTTGCATCCGTCCGGATCTCCCAGTTCTTTCTGTTGTCCATTCTGAGCCCAGCCACACTTGCACGCGCCCGCGACTTGTCCGAAATAGTGTTTTATAAGTGGCTGGAAAATGTTCTCGGAATGGGATGAAAGTTGGTGTGCGGTGTTGTTATGTTGCCGTTAGGCCGCCTGCCAAATTTCATCGCATTCGGAGTTCGTTTGACGCCCCAGCGATTAACTATAGCGACAATATAGTCGGTTTAACGTCAGACGTTTTCGGTCTACGAAAACAGTCGCCGGGTCTCTCTCTTATCTCCTCCCAGCCCAAGGCTTTCTGCATAGCCCACAACCCTTCACCGCCAGGCCCTACCTAACCTCTCTTGTCAGCCAGTGACCCTCCTTGCACGCGCGTCCGAAAGCTGTCCCGAACCCGACCCGGGCAGACATCACCGTTGGGTCTGGATCATCCCCAAACATCTACAAAACATCTCTGTTTTGTTAATTGAACTTCCTAACATATAGTTTTCTCGGCCGTCCGATTATAATCGTAGGGACGAGATAGCCCTACCCTTATCCCTACTATATATATCTAGCCAAACCACTAATTTCTAGGGATCCTACCCTAGCGCCGCCGCCACTCTCTCGGGATCCTCCCAGATCCGATCCATCCAATCCCCCAACCAGTGCTCTCCTGTGGATCCCCTCGATCCACCAACCAGCGCAGCACCCAGCGGTAGCAATCCTCCTCCTCGCTCGATCCCAAGCGGGAGAGGACCCCGATGCCTCCTCATCCCCGCCGGAGATCGGACCTCGCCGGAGATAAGTTCCCCGCCGTGCCCTGCTCCCTTCATTCCCCACCTGCTCTTTTTTCTCTCTCTCTCACGCTGCTCTCTCTCTCTCTGTTGTCTTCGCAGCACCGCCATGGAGGTCCTAGCTCCAACGCCGCCACCCCTAGAGGAACCGAACAACGCCGCCGCCCATGGAACTCCTCGCCGTGGACATGGAGCCCCAAGTCCCGCCGCCCGGATCTGGTTCCGTTGCCATCCCTGCGCTGACGACCCAGCCGCGCGCCCAGTTTTCTCCTGCATCACGTGAGTCGCCGAACCTCCGTGCGTCGAGCACCATGAGCAGGACGTCCCATGACGGCCATCTTCCTCCTTGGTTCTCCTTCCTACTCCTCCTCACC
This sequence comes from Triticum urartu, assembly GCF_003073215.2. Classification (NCBI taxonomy): domain Eukaryota; kingdom Viridiplantae; phylum Streptophyta; class Magnoliopsida; order Poales; family Poaceae; genus Triticum; species Triticum urartu. Next base: position 399,380,741 of record NC_053025.1, on the reverse strand, counting down.
TTCCTCTCCTTCCATTTGTCCCTGCCATGGCCTCTCTCCTCACGCCACTCTCTCTGCAGTAGCAGGACCTGCCGCCTCGCTGCTTTTCCCTTCCCTGCCTCTGCGCACGTCCGCATGCCCGAGCCGAATCGAGCTCGGACTTGAGCGCCCTGCCGCTCCTAGCCTTCCAGTGCCCTTGGATCAGCACTGCTTCTCCTTCCCTCACGCCTGCCGCCGCATACGGAGTCATGCCGTGCCGTCGTTGCTCGCCGGCGACGATGCCATCTCCTATGTTTCCGTAGAAGAAGCCAAGCCAGGGCCCCTAACTGTTTAAGAGCAGCTCGGCCGCACCTTTATCCAAATCCCCTGATCCTAGCCCAGTGGTTGAAACCTCTCCCACTTACCTTGCAGACCCAGGTTCGAATCCCCGTCGGGCCACTTGTGAAGTGCCCATTTTTTACCATTTTGGTCTCTATGACAGTGGGACCCCACTCGTCATTCTCTCTGTACACACACCCCTCTCCACACCCACACTCCTGCCCTCTCACCCGAACTGGGCCTTGGCCCAAAGTGAGCAACCCTCACCCAGATCCAGATTCGCCTGATATGTTTTTTTCCTGTTGCTGCGATTTTGTCTATTTTTCCAAAGGAGACTAGTTTTGTAGAAAAGTCCCTAAACTCCATGCATTTAATACTTCACAACCGTGCATCGGATCTAAATAAATTATATATGAAAGTTGCTTAGATTGTTGTCTAGTTTCAACATATGCGACTTTCATCTATGTTTAAAATGTTTAAAATGATGTTTTGCATATATTTTCCCATATTGCCATGTAAAATGCTTTATTTCATAACTAATTATCCATAGCTCCGAACTTAATAAACTTTATATGTAAATGGGGTAGAAAAATGCATAGTTTATCATGGTGGCATCTCTTTGCATGTTTAACAACTCTAAAATTGTGTTTTGGGCAGAACAGTACCAAACCTAATATATGCATATGTGGATTTACCAGAATTGTTGTTCGTTGCCTCCAGCCTCATTTAAATTTGCCTAGTTAGGTAGTTTTATTATGCTTAACCCTCTTGCCATGTTAATCAACATTTAATATTGTTGGGTACATAAACGAGAGAGAACTAAATAAGTCATGTGGTGTTTTCTTCAATATGCAACTCCGTTGCATATTGAGCTCCACTTAAGTTGTACTGTTGTTTGTTGCACTTTGCCGTGTCATGCATATTTAAACCGGACATGCATCATACTTGATTGTGCATCATGCCATGTTCATGTGTTGGTTGTTTACTATGTTGTGTGCTTCTTTCCGGTGTTGCTTCTTCGGGTTGGTTCCGATTACGTCACGTTTGTGAGGAACCGTTCGACTACATCCGTTTGACTTCTTCATGGACTCGTTCTTCTTCCTTGCGGGATCTCAGGCAAGATGACCATACCCTCGAAATCACTTCTATCTTTGCTTGCTAGTTGCTTGCTCTTTTGCTATGCCTATGCTACGATACCTACCCCTTGCTTATCATGCCTCCCATATTGCCATGTTCAGCCTCTAACCCACCTTGTCCTAGCAAACCGTTGTTTGGCTATGTTACCGCTTTGCTCAGCCCCTCTTATAGCGTTGTTAGTTGTAGGTGAAGATGAAGTTGTTCCTTGTTGGAACATGGAGATGTTGTTCCTTGTTGGAACATGATTATTGTTGGGATATCTCAATATCTCTTATTTAATTAATGCATCTATATACTTGGTAAAGGGTGGAAGGCTCGGCCTTATGCCCGGTGTTTTGTTCCACTCTTGCCGCCCTAGTTTCCGTCATATTGGTGTTATGTTCCCGGATTTTGTGTTCCTTACGCGGTTGGGTTATAATGGGAACCCATTGACAGTTCGCCATGAATAAAACTCCTCCAGTAAGGCCCAACATTGGTTTTACCATTCGCCACCTAGACTTTTCTTTCCCTTGAGTCGGCCGGCTCAATGGTCATCTTTATTTAACCCCCCCGGGCCAGTGCTTCTCTAAGTGTAGGTCCAACTGAGCGATGTCCGAGGCTACCAGGGGCAACTCTAGGCTGGCTTACCCGACATCTTGCTCATCCCGTGTGCCCTGAGAACGAGATATGTGCAGCTCCTATCGGGATTTGTTGGCACATCTGGGTGGCTTTGCTGGTCTTGTTTTACCATTGTTGAAATGTCTTCTAACCGGGATTCCGAGCCTGATCGGGTCTTCCCGCTAGAAGGAATATCCTTCGTTGACCGTGAGAGCTTGTGATGGGCTAAGTTGGGACACCCCTGCAGGGTTTTGAATTTTCGAAAGCCGTACCCGCGGTTATGGGCATATGGGAATTTGTTAATGTCCAGTTCTAGAAAACCTGAAGTTGACCTTAATTAAAATACATCAACCGTGTGTGTTACCGTGATGGTCTCTTCTCGGCGGAGTCCGGGAAGTGAACACGGTGTTGGAGTAATGCTTGACGTAGGTTGTTCTAGGATCACTTCTTGATCATAGTTGTTCGACCGTGCTTTTGCCTTCTCTTCTCGCTCTCATTTGCATATGTTAGCCACCAAATATGCTAGTCGCTTGCTGTAGCTCCACCTCATACCTTTTTCCCTACCTATAAGCTTAAATAGTCTTGATCGCGAGGGTGCGAGATTGCTGAGTCCCCGTGACTCACAGATACTTCCAAAACCAGCTTGCAGGTGACGTTGAACCGTGCAGATGACGCAACCAAGCTCAAGGAGGAGCTCGATGAAGATCTTATCCTTTGTGTTGTTTCATTCTAGTTGATCAGTAATGGAGCCCAGTTGGGGTCGATCGGGGATCTGTGTAGCATTGGGGTAGTCTTCTTTTATTTTGGTTCCGTAGTCGGACCTTGATTGTATCTGGTTGATGTAATGCTTTATTCATGTAATTGTGTGAAGTGGCGATTGTAAGCCAACTATGTATCTTTTTCCCTTATGTATTACATGGGTTGTGTGAAGAGTACCTCACTTGCGACATTGCTTTCAATGCGGTTATGCCTCTAAGTCGTGCTTCGACACGTGGGAGATATAGCCGCATCGAGGGCGTGACACATGTTCAAGTTAGAATAAATAGAAGGCTTGATGATGGCAGCTCGACAAATAGATATTGAACAATATGATATACATTTTTACTTTGTACTATGTTCCTCGGATGGTTGTCGTGCCAATTTGGATACTTGCACGGAGCTTCAAATTGATTCTCATATTGAGGGAGTCATCTTTGGAAGTAACAGTTCTATTATTTTTTCTAAATAACCATGTTATATTTGTTTGGTTTTTTAAGGAGCAAATCTTTCAAACGGATGTAGTGATTAGAATTATATTCTTTTTGGACTTGAATAAATATATGCCTAAATTACACATAATGTGTATGAGAAAATTACTATAGTTTGACTTTCATGTCTTTCTTGGATCCATGGCGAAGCACATTCACCTCAGTACTATATTGTTTTACAGATGTCTTCTCATGGCCTTATGAAATATGTTCGCTTTAATGGTTTTAAACATCGGCTACAATTTCAAATTCAAGTCCACTCAAAACACAAATTTTTTGTTTTCTATATTTTTTATGCAAGTAGTTGTTGCATCGGTGGAGTTGATGAACGACACCCCATGCAGAGGCGGCAATGATCACAAGGAAGAGATCAAGAACATGAACAACCTCTTGTGGCGTTCCTCCTCATCTCCGCCGCCGCCGCCACCCGGTCACTAGAGTACTGGAGCCTTCTTGAGAAGGCAACACACTCGAGATCAAGAGAGATCGAGAGAGAGTGAGGGAGAGATGGGTACAGCGGGGAGAGATCAAGGGAGGCATGGAGAGAGGAAGAGAGGGAGGAAGGGGCAGAGAGACCATGTAGGTACACAGTGGTAGGACAACCATGTTTTGAAATATAAATGGGATTTCCTGGTAAGTTACCACTGTGTTTGTTCCCAATTTGTCAGACACCATAATTTTTATGCCAAGTGTGTTGTCGAAATGTTCTCCAATAAATATGTTTTTAGCTCTTACTATCTTAGTCTGGCTGTCAATTTATCCATTCACATGTCACCCCGAGAAATAATTTTGAGTTAGAAGAAGGAATAACGTAAGAAAATAAGAGCGCTTTAATGGTAAAAAAAGTCGTCGACGCAGTCCGTAGCAACACACGGGCATTCTACTAGTTCTTTGTATATTTGACTATTCATTGTATATTGACCGTATATTCAAATCATACAATGAAACTCTTGACAGTACAACAATAATCCGCAGCGCCGACAGTCAAAGCAGATGGTCCTACGAGTGGTGGTGGTGGTCGCCTCCATGTCAGCGGCGTAGGTGGGCGGCCGTGGTCGCTCTTGTGGTAGCTGCATAGGTGGGTGATGGCTCTAGGCCTGAGGGTGGTGGTCGCTTACGTGGTGCAGGTGGGCGGCGATGGTCGCCTCCGTGGCAGTGGCGCAGGTGGGCGGCGGTGGTCGCTCTCGTGGCAGCTGCATAGGTGGGCGGTGGCTCTAGGCCCGAGGGTGGATGCACTGGTCGCTCTTGTGCGCGGTGGTAGGCGAGGTACATAGGTCGGCAATGGTGATCAAGCTACACAGGTGGCCGATAGTGGTCGCCTCCATGGCGGCGGTGCAGGTGGGCGACGACGTTGGACTGGTGGCTCGTATGGGCGGTGGGGTTGTCCAAGTTTTTTTTTGCAAAGTTCACAATGAACTACATCTGCAACAAGCATTTCTTTAGCTTTTATGTCTTGACCCATACTCTATCATGTTTTTAATTTATTTATTGGAAAATGCTTGGCTTCAGCCGGCTGATTTCTCGAAAGAAATACGCCGCATCTGCAAGGTGCCACGCGTCTTGGTGTGGACAACGCACTAGTTGAGCGGCTCGTCTCCAACCTTATCTCGTCGATCTCTCTCCTACCTCTCTTCTTCACCTATATCTCCCCCAAATTGCCAAGCTCTTCGCTGCTACTCGGAGCGTACCTTAATTGGCACCGCTGAAGGAGATACGAGGGGCACCTAGGTGCTTCAGGGGACGCCCACTCTGCTGCGATCGAGGTGTTGGGGATGGGGCAAGCACCATGCGTGTCGCCGCCATAGCCTACGTGCTTCAGCGGTCCATCCTCAGATACAACAGGTGAGCTGCTCACTAGAATTGCAACACAAGTGTTGCAGAAACATAGTCAGTGTTGCAAAAACAATAGTTGCTTCAAAAACATCCCTCGTGCTTAAATAACAATGGCAAAACTACAAGACAGAGGTAACCGCTATGGCGGGTTGTTTCTGAAACATGGCTTATGTTGCAGAAGTCCATGAGACTACGGAAAAAAACTGCAATACAATCTTTGTTACAAATGTTTCTGCAGCACAAGTTCAGTTGCAAAGATCCAAAACATAATTTCTCTTGCAAATGTTTCCGCAACACGAGCTCTGTTGCAAAGGCTTCTGAAATACTACCTTTGTTGCAATGATGAGTATGGAGCTAGGCAGCTCAATAGCGCTAGATCGAACGACCGCGGAGCAGGCGATCCAGCAGCCGACGCCTAGCACCCCCGCCGACCTTTCTAAAAGATTGGCCCGGTCACGAGCCGTCATATCTCATGCCATCGAGTGACCTAGCGTTGTCCTTCCCATTGCAATACAAGTGATGTTGTAGAATTTTTTGAAACAAAGGTCGAGTTGCAAAAAACTTTTGTAACAGAGGTCATGTTGTAGATTTTTTTTGCAACATGATACTTGTTGTATTTTTGTGCAACAAGATCTATGTTTCAAAAAAGCATCTGCGTATCTTGTTGCATTTTTTGCAACAAGATCTATGTTTTAGAAAAGCATCTACCATTTTTTTGCAACAAAGGTCTTGTTGTGGATTTTTATTTTGCAACAGTGGTCCTGTTGCGGAATATTTTCTGCAACAAAGGTCTTGTTGCACATTTTTTTGCAACAGAACTAATGTTGCATAAGTGGATGGCGGCCTTGCCGTCGTCAATGGCGAGCAGAGGCCGTCTTCTTTATCACCCGGTAGCAGCAAGAGCAGGCCATGACCTGTGCCACATGGCAGTGAGGGAGGATCGACACCGCCCCTCCACGCCTTCGCGCCGCCGCCGGTGAGCATCACACCTCAGCCAGGTCGCCTCACCGCCATTCCTTCCTCCAGTTTTCTCCTGTGTTCGCCTCTTCCCGCGGGAGTGCTATGCACCACTGCCATCGCGGGTCCTTGGGATGAAGCTCGCTTCCAACCCTACCGGACCTTGCTGAGCAGAGACCCCACCGCTCGCGGATGTCCCCGCCTCTTGCTCGCTCGCCATACTCGTCCGGTCTGGCTGAAATCCTCACCGATGTTGCGCTCCCAGTTGCACGAGTCTCCGCCCTCGCCGCTCCCCAACACCCCGGCCTCATGCCCACATGGCATACTCGCTGGATCCGACGAGATTGGAATAGTATGTAAGAAAAAAGGAAAAACTAAAAATAATTCTTTTGTATGAATCTCCATGCAAAATCATAGGAAGAGAGCATCGACTGAGACATAACGAAGTCTCAGTTGACTGAGACTTAGCAAAACTACCAAACAAACTATCTATACCACGTGACCAGATACAAGTCCAGAGTGTCGGTGTCAAAACCGGCGGATCTCGGGTACGGGGTCCCGAACTGTGCGTCTAGGCCGGATGGTTTTACCCAGGAGGCAAGGGACATGAAGTTTTACCCAGGTTCGGGCCCTCTCAATGGAGGTAAAACCCTACATCCTGCTTGATTAATATTGATGATATGGATAGTACAAGAGTAGATCTACCACGAGATCGAAGAGGCTAAACCCTAGAAGCTAGCCTATGGTATGATTGTTGTTGTGTATGTTGTCCTACGGACTAAAACACTCCGGTTTATATAGACACCGGAGAGGGTTAGGGTTACACAAAGTTGGTTACAATGGTAGGAGATCTACATATCCGTATCGCCAAGCTTGCCTTCCACGCCAAGGAAAGTCCCTTCCGGACACGGGACGGAGTCTTCAATCTTGTATCTTCATTGTCCAGGAGTCCGGCTGAAGGTATAGTCCGGCCATCCGGACACCCCCTAATCCAGGACTCCCTCAGTAGCCCCCGAACTAGGCTTCAATGACGATGAGTCTGGCGCGCAGATTATCTTCGGCATTGCAAGGCGGGTTCTCCTCCAAATTCCGTGTACCTATTGAATAAAGTCCGGTTTCTTGTAGATTTTGCGCTCCTTGGCTTTTACGCCCAATAATGGCCGCTTCCCACGTGTCAAACGAATATGAAAAGTCTGAGTGTTTTTACATTGACACCCCTAGCCGCGTATATGAGCTGACCTATTTAAGGGGACAAGGATTTAGATCCAAACCACATCTTCCCCCCTTCGCGAGTGTTCATCAGAGCGCATCCGACAAAGGTCCATTCCACCATGGCCAGCCGTCGCGACTCCTCCTCTCGCCCTTCCAGCCCTCAGCCTGGATATTGGGAGAGATGCTCCATCCCGCAGAGCGAGCTAGTGATGCTCCAGACCAAGGGATTTCTCCCCCGGGCCTATCTGCCGGAGTATCCAACATGCTCTGAGGCTGTGAGTTGGTGTGGCGTCCTTTGTACTGTGAATTTCACAGGGTCCATTGAGCCATCCTTCCAGTACGGTTCCATGCCCTGTAGAGGGTTTTTGCTTTTTAGTGCTTGACCCAGGTGTCTGGTGATGATGCACCCTTTTATTTCGGACTGGGTTTGTATTCAGGGCCGGATTGTCCCAAAATTTGATTTCGGTTTTCCAGGCGCTTTCCATCGCATAGTACTTTCGTACAATGGACGCCAAGTCAGCGAAGTGTGTAATATCACGGTGACTTATGGCGTTGAGTATTCCCTTGTCCGTGCAATTATTGCAGAAGATTGAGATTGCGTCTTCCTCGCGGCAGTCCCTTAGCCTGTTCTTAACCAGGAGGAATCTGGCCCAGTAATGATGTACTGTTTCATCGGGCTCTTACCTGATTTTGGATAGATTGCTTATGTTGGGGTGGGTGGGTGGAGTTAGATCCGAAGCCTCACCCCATCTGAGGCTCAGAGGCCAAGGAATTTCCGAACTCGAAAATTTGGATTCCTGGATGTTGTCCAATGAATCCAGCCCATCGCCTGACTCTAAGTTCAGGTCTTGAGTGATATCCTCCCCTCCGCGGGTATCCAGCTTGGAGGGATCGGGAATCCGGACATAGCAAGTCCTTAAGATAGATGAAGGGTCGCCGCACTGTCCCTCTACCACGGCAACATGATGGGTGACTTGGGGAGAGTTAATCTCTCTCAGATCGGGTTTAGCCCTAATCTGGTCGTAATCCGTAGCGACTCCCAGGGCGGCGAAGCGCTCCAAGAGCTCGTTTATAGAGGAGAGCTCCATTGGATCTAACTGCTCGGCGAGTTCCGAGCTGACATGAAGATTGTTTTCGATGGCTCGAGAGGTCATCGTCGGCGCAGAAGCCAAACAGGCGGTCATAAGAAAACCACCTAGCCGGAGGGTTTGGCCGACAGCCAAAGCTCCCTTAGCAACGGTGTCGTCTTTAAAGACGGGGCGAGGCATCCTTCCTGATGGCGACGACATAGAGGAACTCTCAAAGAAAGCACCAATGTCGGTGTCAAAACCGGCGGATCTCGGGTAGGGGGTCCCAAACTATGCGTCTAGGCCGGATGGTAACAGGAGGCAAGGGACACAAAGTTTTACCCAGGTTCGGGCCCTCTCGATGGTGGTAAAACCCTACGTCCTGCTTGATTAATATTGATGATATGGGTAGTACAAGAGTAGATCTACCACGAGATCTAAGAGGCTAAACCCTAGAAGCTAGCCTATGGTATGATTGTTGTTGTGTATGTTGTCCTACGGACTAAAACCCTCCGGTTTATATAGACACTGGAGAGGGTTAGGGTTACACAAAGTCGGTTACAATGGTAGGAGATCTACATATCCGTATCTCCAAGCTTGCCTTCCACGCCAAGGAAAGTCCCTTCCGGACACGGGACGGAGTCTTCAATCTTGTATCTTCATAGTCCAGGAGTCCGGCTGAAGGTATAGTCCGGCCATCCAGACACCCCCTAATCCAGGACTCCCTCATAGAGTAAGCCCTCAATAGAGCCAACGTCCATCGCCTCCCCCGTCCGGAATCGTCAGTACCTACACTGTGGGCCTACAGCATATAAATCTTTTTAAATTTTTGTATTCCTTCGACAGTGACTTGTAGCACAGATCTCGATGCTTGTCTGGGCAGCTCAGATTTCGGGTTTACCTAGACCCGAGAGCCAAGACGCCACTCCCAAGAAGTTACATCTATACTCCATGTACTGCTACTCCACTACAGCATCACAAGGAAACAATTCCTTCAGTGTGAGTAGTTGCAGTACTAATGTCCAGTACTCCAATTCATCTATAAAAAATATTGTTCAAGCACTGACTTAAAAAGGTATGCAAAAATGTACATATAGCCAAGAGATACTACTAAAAAATGCACTACTTAAGTTAAGTAATTGGTTTAACCCATGTGCCAGGTCCCTAGCAAAAATGCACTCCAATTTCACAGATTAAAAGCAATAATGACTGCAAGCAATATTGCAAAATTGCAAAGAACCAAAATTACAGAGTACTAGCAATAGGGCAAGCAGTACAGATTACAGAGTACTAACAACAGCGAAAAAAATGGTGGATGTACGAGCGCTCGCGTTAGAGAATGTTTGGTTCAGTTCTCCTTTGCGCTGGTGTGGAGGGCGGCATCGGCAATGGCGGCGGCATGGAGGTAGCTCTCTCGGGCGAGCAGGGGGGTGTTGTTAGAAGATGCAAGTTGACTGTATTTATGCTGCTAAGGAAAGAAGCAACCCAGCCATACAGAGATTAACCTCTATATCAGCCAAGCCATACCTTCATTTGGTGCAGACCCATGCTGCTCAGGAAGGAAGGCATCCAGAGGAAAATTCTCCAGAACATGGTGGAAATCTCGAAGGTTGAACTTCTCACCAGGCCTATACAAAACCTTCAGCTTAAGGAAGTTAATGTATCAGTAAAAGTGAGAGGATATGAAACTAATTGGAGTAGTCCAGGACAATTCATCTTTCAGGGAGTGAGTGGATCATGACAAATCACAAGTGGGTAGCTAAGTTGGCATTTTTATACACATGACCAATCACAAGTTCGTGAAACTGACGTGTACTCAAGATGGTGGGATTAAGAACAGACATGAATCCCAAGAAAAAAATGAGCGACGCAAGAGCAGTAGAGCATGTGAATCACAAATTCAGAATGGACAGCTGCATTTCTAGTTAAGGGCCCAAAGTGATTCAGATGCAAAATTCAGCTAGAAAACAGCCAGTTTTGAGGCCCAATACATGAATCAAGGTAAAGATTCTTCAGTATAAATGTAGAAGCATGAATCACTGAACATGTATCGAATTAAGTTTAGTGATTAAAGATGTTCATGAGATACATATGTACAAAGTGATTAATTGTAAATGCAGTGGGGCTTTACGCCCAAACTACGAGTTGTTGAAGTTCTCTAGGCGATCAGCGATGGCGCAAGACTAAAGTTAGATCACACAATTTTGAGTGATGAAAACAAAAAACTGAATCTAAACTATCCAATATCATCGCAAAAAATAAATTACAAATTAGCATAGAGAGGTTCAAATTTCTCTTCATTTTCTTTTTGGTATTTTTGTTTTACTCGAGACACTAAAACACCAACATAGAGGGCAAGAACAGGACATGAACACATATAGCTAATGATGAGCAAAAATAGAGAGGAAACAAGATTATACTGCAAAATAGAAATGTTTCACATCACAAGCACATTTATCACAAGAAATTGAGACAATATAAAAATCACAGGTATTGGATGGTGATGGAGGAAGTGGCGGTGTTGGATGGTGGTGGAGGTGCTGGTGGCGCACCGCCATGTCGGCTTGGCCGCGGCAATGGCCAGAGGTGGAGAAGCGATTGGGAGAAGGGGTTAGTGTCAGGCTTGAGGAATATTAGTCTACCGCTAGGGATTTTGATCCCCAATCCGATCTACCACTTTTGCTCTTTGGCCCTTCTCTTTTTCTTGTTTCTTCGCAAGAAGGTCCCTCTCTTCTTTAACTTGCCCCTCTGGTTACTTCTTTTCATCACACACAAGTCCATTCTTCCTTCTATTCTTGACACTTGACTAGTTCTCTTAGCTACTTAGTCCGGATCTTGAAGTTTATAGTGCCTTTGCACACTTTTCTGCAAAAGAAACAAATTGCTAGTAAACGATTCTTTATATGATTACTATGCAAATATGCAATAGTTCAGAGCAAGAATGATGGTCACATCACAATAAACCGCATATTTGAGTGCCAACAGATGTATATTAATTGTGCTTCTCACAAGGGCCACGGGGAGGAAGAGGGTGTTGCCGATGGAGAGCCGGAGCAACACAGCGGTGACGGGGAGAGGGTGGTGATGGGTGCCATGTCTTTGCGCAAGAGCGAGGTGGTAGTTGGGAACGAGAGGGCAGCGAGTGGGGAACGGGAGTGGAAGGAGTGACGAAGCGAGGGCAATTTCAGAAAGTTAAAAAATGAGTAACGTGCCGAAAGTTGTACCATGAATGCTTCCATGACTTATATTTTTGTACAGAGGGAGTATATTATAACTTGTGCTATGTAATATACTATGGTTTATGCTATCTAAGCCATCCATTTTCTAGCTCAAAAAAGGGCATCCATTGGCTCTGTGATATGTGTAGAGAAATAAACTAATTCTACTCTCTGCATTTTGGTTTTTTGTTGATTTTCTACATGGATCTTGACAGAAAATTATGTGGCATAGATACGACCAGCCCAAGAGTAGTATCAACCCAAGTTTAGTACGAAGAATCTGATGGCCCCTATAAGCCCGTCTCATTGTTTGCCTTACCTAGCTGAGCGCCCGAGCCTCCCACCCGAAATGAATTAGAGCATCTATAGCCACGTTGTACTAATTAGGACCCTCAACGCCCGCGGACATGCCCGAACAGTGACTGGGTGTGTCCATTTTAAGTCCTCATATTTCCTCTCAAATAAAGACACACCTAAAATTGTGCTCCTCATTTCCTCAGGCGTTTTGACAAACACATTGTGCACGACTTTGCACAGTGGCTGGGTAGCTAGCACGACGTGGCTAATGATGCCTAACAGCTAGCTAGCTAGCTGGCGGCGGCTAGCAAGCCGATACGTCCATTTTGCATCATTTTTCCTGTTGTTGTTTATAATGTTTTTAATCAATATAATACTTTGTGGTGTCATTCTAATGCCTTTCTCTCTTAAATTGCCAGATTTACATGAAGAGGGAGACTGCCGGCAGCTGGAATTCTAGACCTGAAAAAGCTATGTTAGAGACAACTATTCTGCACATCTCCAAATGAGCTGAAATTTCACGGAGAATTATTTTGAAATAAATCAAAAATATTGTAAGAAAGAAATACTAGAGGGCGCCACCCAGGTGCCCACGAGGCACTAGGGCGTGCCCACCCCCCGGGAGCGCCTTGGTGGCTCATGGGGCCCCTTACCAACCTCTGTGGCCCATCTTCTAGTATATAATCCGATTTGCCCTAGAAAAAAATAAAGAGAGGACTTCCGGGACGCAGCGCCGCCATCTCGAGGCGGAACTTGGGAAGGAGCACTTTGGCTCTCGGGTGGAGCGATTTCAGCGGGGATTCTTCCCTTCGGGATGGGGAAATTGAAACCATCATCACCACCAACAACCCCTTGCATCATGGGAGGGCCAATCTTCATCAACACCATCGCATCTCAAACCCTAGTTAGTCTCTTGTATTCAATCTTTGTGTCAAAACCTCAGATTGGTACCTGTTGGTTGCTAGTAGTGTTGCTTACATCTCGTAGTTGATGCTAGTTGGTTAATTTGGTGAAAGTTTATATATTCAGATCCATTATGCTATTCAATACCCCTCTGATCTTGGACATGAAACTGATTTGTGAGTAGTTATTTTGTTCTTGAGGACATGGGAGAAGTCTTTTCATGAGTAATCATGTGAATTTGGTATTCGTTTGATATTTTGATGATATGTATGTTGTTGTTTCCCTAAGTGGTGTCATATGAACGTTGACTACATGACACTTCACCATATTTGGGCCTAAGGGAATTCATTGTGGAGTAGTTATTAGATGATGGGTTGCTAGAGTGACAGATGCTTAAACCCTAGTTTATGCGCCATTCCGTAAGGGGCTGATTTGGATCCATATGTTTAATGCTATGGTTAGATTTATCTTAATTCTTCTTTCATAGCTGTGGATGCTTGCAAGAGGGGTTAATCATAAGTGGGAGGCTTGTTCAAGTAAGAACAACATGGAAGCACAGGTCCACCCACATATCAAATTATCAAAGTAGTGAACGAGAATCAAACAAACATGATGAAAGTGACTAGATGAAATTCCCGTGTGTCCTCAAGAGCGCTACGCTTATTATAAGAGACTGTTTCTTCATGTCCTTTGCTACAAAAGGAGTGGGCTACCTTGCTGCACCTTATTTACTATTGCTACTTGTCACTTGTTACAAATTATCTTGCTATCAAACTATCTGCTATCGACAATTTCATTGCTTGCAGAAAATACCTTGCTGAAAACCGCTTGTCATTTCCTTCTACTCCTTGTTGGGTTCGACACTCTTACTTACTGAAAGGAATATGATTGAGCTCCTATAGTTGTGGGTCATCAAGACTCTTTTCTGGCACCATTGCCGGGGAGTGAATCGCCTTTGGTAAGTGGAATTTGGTAAGGAAACATTTATATTGTGTGCTGAAATTTACTGTTACTTGTTACTATGAAAAACAATCCTTTGAGGGGTTTGTTCGTGGTATCTTCACCTCGATCGGAAGGACAAAGATTTGCTCCTCAACCTACTACACCTACCTAAAATATTTATTATGAGATTCCTTCAGGTATGATAGAGAAACTTGTAGCTAATCCTTATGTAGGAGATGGAACAATACGTCCTGATATGCACCTAACCTATGTGGATGAAGTCTGTTGATTATTTAAGCTTGCAGGTCTACCCAGAGATGACGTTAAGAAGAAGGTTTTCCCTTTATCTTTGAAGGGAAAGGCATTGACATGGTATAGGCTATGTGATGATATTGGAACGTGGGATTGGAACTGGTTGAGATTGGAATTTCATCAAATGTTTTATCCTATGCATCTGGTTCATCGTGATCGGAATTATATATATAATTTTTTGCCTCGTGAAGGAGAAAGTATCTCTCAAGCTTAGGGGAGGCTTAAGTAGATGATGTACACATGCCCCAATCAAGAGCTCTCAAGAGAATCTATCTTACAGAATTTTTATGCTCAACTTTCTCATAATGATCAAACCATGCTCGATTCTTCTTCAACTAGTTCGTTTATGAAGAAAACTATTGAATTCAGATGGGATCTTCTGGAAATAATTAGACGCAACTCTAAATATTGAGAAGTCGACAAAGGTAATGGGTCGGGTATAATACTTGAGTTTGATTGTGTTAAATCTTTTATGGATACCAATGCTTTTCATAGGTTTTGCACTAAATATGGACTTGACTCTGAGATAGCAGCTTCCTTTTTTGAATCATTTGCTACTCATGTTGATCTCCCTAAGGAGAAGTGGTTTAAATATCATCCCCCTTTTAAAGAGAAGATTGAGGAACCCATTATAGTTAAAGATGAATCTATCATTTACAATTGTTATCCAGTTGTGCCTACCGCTTATATTGAGAAACTACATTTTCGTATTAGGATAAAGGAACATGGTAATGTTTCAACTGTGGTTAACAAAAGTAATATTAAAGCACCTAGACCCTCTGAACAAATTAAAGTTGAACCTAATGTTGCTATGGTTAAAGATATCTTGGTCGGTAATATAGATGGGCATGCTATTTATTTTTGTGGTGAAGCCGCTATAATTGCTAAACCTGGTCCTAAAGATAAGAATAAACCTGTCGTTGGAATGCCTATTGTCTCAGTTAATATAGGAGATCATTGTTACCGTGGCTTATGTGATTTGGGTGCTAGTGTGAGTTCTATTCTATTTACCTTATATTAAGAGATTATGAACGATATTGCACCTGTTGAGATAGAGGACATTAATGTTACAATTAAGCTGGCGAATAGAGACAGATGTTGAATTCTTGTGTGGGAAAATAAAGTACCCTACTGATTTTCTAGTCCTTGGTTCTCCACAAGATGATTTTTATCCCATTATATTTGGGAGACTTTTCTTGAACACCGTTAATGCTAAGATTGATTGCACTAAAGAAACTGTGAGTGTTAACTTTGGTGATGTATCTCACGAGTTTAATTTCTCTAAATTCCGTAGACAACCTCGTGATAAAGAATTTCATAGTAAAGAAGAAATTATTGGTCTTGCTTCTATTGACGTACCTCCTACTGATCTGTTAGAACAATATTTGCTAGACCGTGAAAATGATATTTACATGAATGAAAGAAATGAAATAGATAAGATGTTCATTGATCAACCACCTGTCCTTAAACACAATTTGCCTGTTGAAACTCTTGGAGGTCCTCCTACACCTAAGGGTGATCCTGTGTTTGAACTAAAACAATTGTGTGATACATTGCAATATGCTTATGTTGACGAAAAGACACTGGTACAACAACATGATATACAAACGGGTTTTAACCCCTTTCCGTGATGGCATTTGGAACCGTCGCCAAATGAGTGTGGGTGATAGGGGGGTCCTTCCCACTCGACCCAGAAACCGTTGGGGATAGGCCCTCCTGGGAC
Organism: Triticum urartu; assembly: GCF_003073215.2. Classification (NCBI taxonomy): domain Eukaryota; kingdom Viridiplantae; phylum Streptophyta; class Magnoliopsida; order Poales; family Poaceae; genus Triticum; species Triticum urartu. The sequence goes on along the minus strand of NC_053025.1, from coordinate 399,364,999 downwards.
ACCAAATGAGCTCATGTGCAATCGGGCGAAGCATCGAAACCCAATCATTTCCGTAGGTATGTACATCCCACACAGTAATTCGAGAAAAACATTTCCGTAGGTATGTACATCCCACACGGTGAATCCTGGAAAAACATTTTCGTAGGTATGTATATCACACACAGTTCTTTGTGTGGAAACATTTGTGCAAGGTGGCCTAACGCAAACAGATCGCTGCAGGAAGCCATGTGTGATTGTTAGTTGATCGAACACGCCTACTTTCTAGAAACCGTGCGGTTTGTTTGAGCTCATCTCCCACGGTGCTATCTGAGTAACCGTCTTTAATAGAAAACCCTGATAAGCAGGATAATTAGCCTACTATTGATAATCCATGTACTAATCAAACTAATATTACTTATAAAACATAGCAGATATTTCATATCCGTATAACAGCAACCAGGATTTCATAATCAAATTACATTAGATAGCTTTGGCACTCAGTTACGCCATTACACAACAGCACCAAGTTTCACATGCAACATCAAAAACTTTTGGAAAGTAGCATCATACACGGTAAATAGACAGATGAATCTCGTTTGGGAAACTGCAGAAGCGGAAGGCAAATATTGAGCCTTCAGTGATGTTGAATGTCCTTGCAACTTTAAGCCAGTGGCTATGGATAATTGCCTACCCAACCTTCGTCCTCTTCAGCAAGACTTTAATATTGTACCGTGGGTGTTGAATGAATACCTTCCTCGCCTTTTGACCATGCAAGTGGTTTGAGAGGTAATCATCGGTGAACTAATTTGAAAAGTATTGAAAACAAAGCTATGCATAAATTGTTGTTATAAATTTTGAAATGGTGCAAGGGGTAAAAACAAGGTAAAAGAGTTAGTACCATCCTATAGTTGACTGATGTCTTCTTCATTGTGCAAACAAAGATCTTGCTGTTATTCATTGCAAGTTTCTTCATCCTAACAATCTTTCTAAGTTTCTTGACTTGACTGATATTCGTGGACATCTCATTTCGCCATATGCAAAACGGGTCAAACAGTGGGTCTAAGCCTCTGACAGCAGGACATACATGTGCAAGACCAAATTGTAAGAAACCTAAATATTAGAATGATTCCTGCAACTGCACAATAATGTGCTATTAGCCAAAGGACCCTGCTTGAACAAACCTCGATGGTAAACTACAGTGTCTCCCATTGTTTCCCTGCAACACACAAAAGGAAGATCTTGATCACGTTAACTGAGAGCTGCCATACTATCAGTAGAATATGTATTGAGTACAACCAAATTCAATTGGTGTCACATGCATAAAAACACAAAATTGTACCCACAACAAATGAAAATTAAATTGCAAAACTGAACCAAACAGTTAAATGGACAACAAACCAAATGAACCAAAAAAGTTAACTGAGCACGACATTGCAGAACAGAAACATGTACTAGAAGATAAGACAGTTAACAAAACAAAGAATGCTTGAGAACAGTACTACGAAATGTAGCAATTGTTGGACCAAAGTTTTAACTTAACATTACATTTCAGAGGACCAAATTGTTAACTGAATATCAGATTGCATATTGACATTACAGAGGAGAAATCACTAGAAGGCACTGGTGGTGGCCTCGAGAAAACAACACATACTGTATTTTAAAGTAGACAACCGTGTGGCGTTGTCGATGGTGGCCTCGAAGACGAGGTTCTCCTCCAAGATCTAGTGGTCGACATGCATGGCAGCCATAGCGAACTCGTGCGCGTGTGCGGCTGCATGCTACTGAGATCCATGTTATACTCCGTGCAAAATGGTTGTGGGCGGCACTTAATTGGAGGAGGGGGCAGTGTTTTCGGTGGAAGGTGTCGCACAGTCAGTCGGGGAATGTGGGACGGGAAAGTAGGAGGATGGCGTGGGTGGGGTGTGGATTACCTGGCCATTTAGACGAGGCCGCGTAGCAAGAAGAAGGATCGGCAGCGAGGAGGCCGCGTAGCAAGAAGAAGGGTCGCCGGCGAGGAGGCGGCGCTGCAAGAAGAAGGGTCGCCTGCGGGGAGGCAGCGCTTCAAGAAGAAGGGTCGCCGACGAGGAGGCGGTGCTGGAAGAAGAAGGGTCACCGACGAGGAGGCTGAGCTGCCAGTAAAGCAGAAGTGAAGTTTTGAACTTGAAAATCAAGGAGGAATAGTGGAAATGTGGATTTTTGTGGGAGGGAGGGGGCGGGGAGATAGATATTTGCATGGTGGCAAAACAATTTCGCTCGGTGCCGCAAGAAACTGGCGCGCAAGTGTGGTTCAAGTGGGGGCGGTGGATTGTAGACGACGAAGCTTCCTGCATAAGCCATACAAGACGGTGCGCCAAGATTTCTTTATATCGCATCCCACACGATTCTTTCTAGTAAACTGTTTTTGGTATACCTGATTTTTTCATTATGTTTTGAAACACAAAATGGTGTTACAGAGGGAAAGGATGCATTTACGTACAGTGAACATGCAACTAGTACATGAGTGTCGTGTTTAAATTTAGAATTATTCCGGGTTCGTTTGACATTTTTATGCATTAATTGAGTTCTGGGCATTTAATGTGCATAATTCAAATTTGAACTACAAGAACATGCTCCAATGCACCAGAGTTTGTTGAAAAATCACATGTGTGTCTTCGGGTGAATTTATAGGTCCCATGCAAGAAATGGGAATGAAATTCAAACATGTGGGCGTCATGGCTCGGCCGGAAAGATTGACAAACTTGGTTTTTTAATTCTTGTAAATCTAAAACACGCCTGAAAATCATGAGACTTGGCATGGTATCATGACATGGCACCAACATGCTGCGGTATTTTTTTTGGCCGAATTGGGACAAGCTTTGGTGTAAGATTTTTGCAAACTGGAGCTTCCCTCAAGAAGACCCGTGGTTCCGAGAGGGAACGTGTCACCTCCGTGTGCGAAACAACATACATACATTGTCTTCTCCCACCTTAAGTTTTTTACACAGGAAGACTAGACCAAATAGAAGTATCGTGCTAAGTTTTGGAATTATTCCGGGTTTGTTTGGCCTTTTTAATACATTAATTGAGTTTCTGGGCATTTAATGTGCATAATTCAAATTTGAACTACAAGCACATGCTCCAGTGCACAAAAGTTGGTTGAAAAATCACATGTGTGTCTTTGGGTGAATTTATAGATCCCATGCAAGAAATGGGAATCAAATTCAAACATTTGGGCGTCGTGGCTCGGCCAAAAAGATTGAGAAACTTGGCTTTTTAATTCCTGTAAATCCAAAACATGCCTGAAAATCATGAAACTTGGCATGGTGTCATGACATGGCACCAAAATGCTACGGTAATTTTTTTGGCCGAATTGGGACAAGCTTTGGTGTAAGCTTCTTGCAAACCGGAGCTTCCCTCAAGAAGGCTCGTGGTTCCGAGAGGGAACGTGTCACCTCCGTGTGCGAAACGACATATGTACACTGCCTTCTCCCGCCTTGATTTTTTACATAGGCAGATTAGACCAAATAGAAGTATCATGCTAAATTTTGGAATTATTCCGGGTTCGTTTGGCCTTTTTTATACATTAATTAAGTTTCTGGGCATTTGATGAGAATAATTCAAATTTGAACTACAAGCACATGCTCCAATGCACCAAAGTTGGTTGAAAAATCAAATGTTTGTCCTTGGGTGAATTTCTAGGTCCCATGCAAGAAATGAGAATGAAATTCAAACATGTGGGCGTCGTGGCTCGGCCGGAAAGATTGAGAAACTTGGTTTTTTAATTCCTGTAAATCTAAAACACGCCTGAAAATCAAGAAACTTGGCATGGTATCATGACATGGCACCAACATGCTGCGGTATTTTTTTTGGCCGAATTGGGACAAGCTTTGGTGTAAGATTCTTGCAAACCGGAGCTTCCCTCAAGAAGGCTCGTGGTTCCGAGAGGGAACTTGTCACCTCCGTGTGCGAAACGACATACGTACAGTGCCTTCTCCCGCCTTTATTTCTTTACACAGGCATATTAGACGAAATAGAATTATCGTGCTAAATTTTGGAATTATTCCTGGTTCGTTTGGCCTTTTTATACATTAATTGAGTTTCTGGGCATTTAACATGCATAATTAAAATTTTAACTACAAGCACATGCTCCAGTGCACCAAAGTTGGTTGAAAAATCACATGCAAGAAATGGGAATGAAATTCAAACATCTGGGCATCGTGGGTCGGCCGAAAAGATTGAGAAACTTGGTTTTTTAATTCCTGTAAATCCAATACACGCCTGAAAATAATGAAACTTGGGATGGTGTCATGAAATGGCACCAAATGCTGTAGTAAATTTTCTAGCCGAATTGGGACAAGCTTTGGTGTAACCTTCTTGCAAACCGGAGCTTCCCTCGACAAGGCTCATGATTCCGAGAGGGAACGTGTCACCTCCGTGTGCAAAACGACATACGTACACTGCCTTCTCCCGCCTTAATTTTTTTACACAGGCAAATTAGCCCAAATAGAAGTGTCATGCTAAATTTTGGAATTATTCCAGGTTCGTTTGACCTTTTTATACATTAATTGAGTTTCTGGGCATTTAATGTGCATAATTCAAATTTGTACTACAAGCACATGCTCCAGTGCACCAAAGTTGGTTGAAAAATTAGATGTGTGTCTTTGGGTGAATTTATAGGTCCCATGCAAGAAATGGGAATGAAATCCAAACATCTGGGCATCGTGGCTCAGCCGAAAAGATTGAGAAACTTGGTTTTTTTAATTCCTGTAAATTCAAAACACGCCTGAAAATCGTGAAACTTGGCATGGTGTCATGACATGGCACCAACATGCTAATGTAATTTTTTGACCGAATTGGGACAAGCTTTGGTGTAAGCTTCTTGCAAACCGGAGCTTCCCTCAAGAAGGCTCATGGTTCCAAGAGGGAACTTGTCACCTCCGTGTGTGAAACGACATACGTACACTGCCTTCTCCCACCTTAATTTTTTTACACAGGCAGATTAGACCAAATAGAAGTATCGTGCTAAATTTTGGAATTATTCCGGGTTCGTTTGGCCTTTTTTATACATTAATTGAGTTTCTGGGCATTTAATGTGCATAATTCAAATTTAACCTACAGGCACATGCTCGAGTGCACCAAACTTAGTTGAAAAATCACATGTGTGTCCTTGGGTGAATTTCTAGGTCCCATGCAATAAATGGGAATGAAATTTAAACAGCTAGGCATCGTGGCTCGGCTGGAAAGATTGAGAAACTTGGTTTTTTAATTCCTGTAAACCCAAAACATGCTTGAAAATCATGAAACTTGGCATGGTGTCGTGACATGGAACCAACAGGCTGTAGTAATTTTTTTGGCCGAATTGGGAGAAGCTTTGGTGTAAGCTTCTTGCAAACCGAAGCTTCCCTCAAGAAGTCTCGTGGTTCCGAGAGGGAACTTATCACCTCCGTGTGCGAAATGACATACGTACACTGCCTTCTCCCGCCTTAATTTTTTTACACATGCATATTAGACCAAATAGAAGTATCGTGCTAAATTTTGGAATTATTCCGGGTTCGTTTGAACTTTTTTATACATTAATTGAGTTTCTAGGCATTTAATGTGCACAATTCAAATTTGAACTACAAGCACATGCTCCAATGAACCAAAGTTAGTTGAAAAATCACATGTGTGTCCTTGGGTGAATTTCTAGGTCCCATGCAAGAAATGGGAATGAAATTCAACCATCTGGGCGTCGTGGCTCGGCCGGAAAGATTGACAAACTTGGTTTTTTAATTGCTGTAAATCCAAAACACGCGTGAAAATCATGAAACTTGGCATGGTGTCATGACATGGCACCAACATGCTGCGGTAATTTTTTTGGCTGAATTGGGATAAGCTTTGGTGTAAGCTTCTTGCAAACCGGAGCTTCCCTCAAGAAGGCTCATGGTTCCGAGAGGGAACTTGTCACCTCCGTGTGCGAAACGATATACATACACTGCCTTCTCCCGCCTTAATTTTTTTTACACAGGAAGATTAGACCAAATACAAGTATCGTGCTAAATTTGGAATTACCCCGGCTTCATTTGGCCTTTTTATACATTAATTGAGTTTGTAGGCATTTAATGTGCATAATTCAAATTTGAACTACAAGCACATGCTCCAGTGCACCGAAGTTGGTTGAAAAATCACATGTTTGTCCTTGGGTGAATTTCTAGGTCCCATGCAAGAAATGGGAATGAAATTCAAACATCTGGGCATCGTGGCTCGGCTAGAAAGATTGAGAAACTTGGTTTTTTAATTCCTGTAAATCCAAAACACGGCTGAAAATCATGAAACTTGGCATGGTGTCATGACATGGCACGAACATGTTGTGGTAATTTTTCTGTCCGATTTGCGAAGGCACACACATTAACAATCAACAAAGTCATTTTGGAACAAGTGTTGTCACGTTACAAATCGGAAACACAAGTATTATTGAAACTGTGGGCATTCTACTTACCAATTACGTGCTGCCACGCATCCCCTTTTTTATTGGCTAGGAGGTGCCGTGCGGGTTAGCTGTTTGAGTATGGAAGGCATGCGATCAGACCCCTGCGCGTGCTCAGCGGGAGGAGAGCCATTTGACCGCTACCCGCCGCGCACCACCCTCCCAACGTCTCCATTAATGGCACCCGATCCCTTGTTCTACGGCGTGGCTATATATCTCACTAGACTGAGATTTAAGAGAGAAACATGAAAATCTGAAACGAAAGTTTTGCACGGATCTTGATGTAAGATCCGACGGACCTATATAGCATCAATTGCAACTTATAGCAAGCATGATGAATATAAGGACGATGACAGTGGATAATAATTGTCTTACATATTTAGGAACATAATTAAAAAAAGCGCATGCAGCAATGCCCGAAATACACAAGGGCAAAATAAGAAGGAAGACAACGATCTGGCTCACTGATCTCTACTTACTTGATGCGTTGCTGTAGGCCACGGGAACTAGTCTCCGAGGCTAGCGGCGATGAGCTCTTTCTTGTCCTCAAGATGCTGCTTGAGAGCATCCATGGATTCCTCCACCAGTCTTCTGCACTCGATGCAGCATGGCATTCTCGTCCATAAGTTTTTGGACGAAGACGCAGGTCCTCTTCAACAAGGAAGTGGTCTCCTCCTGCTGCTCCGCACTTCTGACGATCTTCGCCCTCGGCAGGTCACGCTCGGCCCGGAGCTTCGCATTGCTCTCATTTAGTTGCCGGATGACGCCGGCAAAAGAGTCTTTCATGTCGTCCTGCAACCTCGCCCAGCCGGAGATCTGATCCATCTGACTATGGACGATCGCATGCATGCGCCTGTAAGAGTCCTCGCCTACCCGCGAGACATTTTCCTAGGCCGCCGCGGCGCAGGAGGACATCTCTGCTGCATTCGCGGTGCGACGGGACATCTCTTCTGTTTCTGCGGCATGGCCGGACCAGTCTGCTGCATCGACGGCATGGCGGGACGGTGGGACCTCTGTGCTGCTATGGCCGTGCGGCGGGACATGCCGGCTGCGTTCGCGGTGAGGCGGGACATCTCTCTTGCTTCCACTTCCATGCTCACATCTCCCTGGTGGCAATCTCTCGACCTAGAACTCACGCTGGCCATGGCAGACGCAAGGGAACGATGATGAATGCCTTGTTTGTTTTTGTGGATGAGGAGTTGAGGAGGAATGTGCAGTCATCTTGGAGTAGTAGTAGTATTTATAACCGAGTAGTAATACGCTCCTAAGTGGGAAATCGTTTAGGTTTTGATCGATGTGAACAGGTTTGCAATTTGGAATGCGATGGGATGCATGCTCAAAATTTACTAACGGTTATAAGTGTAGAACTACTCCCGGAAGGCGTAACGTGGGCACGTACGCTTTCTCGGCCGCGTACGTGGCGTTTGCACCATAGGGTGCACCGCAATAGGCAATGTCAGCACACGTCTTGTTCCAACAACCGTGCACGCTCATTATTACCATTGCACACGCTTCTTTTAATTAGAATGTGTGTGCCCATCTAGCGCACACACGTTGATCTATCTAACTGTTTCAGTTAGTTGTGGCTAATCGCAAACAGTTCATCCGTGTGAAGTGTATGCCATCAATCGCAGACACTTTGATCTGGCTGATCCATTTCTGTTCTATTGCCTAATCGCAAACAATTAATCCTTCTGAAGCGTATGCCCTCAATCGCACACACCTTTATCTAGCTGCCCATTTCTATTGTTCCTCCTCATCACAAGCAGTTCATCCAAGTGAACGGTATGTTGTATATCCCACACGCCTTCATCTGGCTGCCCATTTATTTTGTTCCGCCTCATCGCAAATAGTTCATTGAACTGAACCATATGCCCTACATGGTACACCAAACTAAAACCCGAACCGTGTTTGATGGCTCCGCCATCGCAAACGTTTTGCACCTTTTTAGACAGTTCTTTTACACCACCATTTGCGATTATTGCATCACAAACAGTTTCGTTGAAGGGTCTCTGGTCATAGTGTCGCGTTAGCAGCATCCTGTAATAGTGAAAATATATCCTATTATTTTTAGCGCCAAACTTCCAGAGCATGAAGAAAAGAGATTACTTAAAACTCTGAGGAAGCACCGAACCGCTATTGGATATACTATCGATGATCGTAAGGGCATTAGTCCCACTCTATGCCAGCACAAGATTAATGTGGAACTTGATTGTGACGCCCCCAATTCGATCGTACACTAATCATACATGCAAATGTGTATGATTGATGTCTACTACACAACTTTATTCTTGTAGACACGTGTTGGGCCTCCAAGCGCAGAGTTCTGTAGGACAGTAGCAATTTTCCCTCAAGTGGATGACCTAAGGTTTATCAATCCGTGAGAGGTGTAGGATGAAGATGGTCTCTCTCAAACGACCCTGCAAACAAATACAAGAAATCTCTTGTGTCCCCAACACACCCAATACAATGGCAAATTGTATAGGTGCACTAGTTCGGCGAAGAGATGGTGATAAAAGTGTAATATGGATCATAGAAATATATTTTTATAATCTGAATAAATAAAAACAGCAAGGTAGCAAATAGTAAGCGGGCACAAAAACGGTATTGCAATGCTTGAAAATGAGGCCTAGGGTCCGTACTTTCACTAGTGCAACCTCTCAACAATGCTAATATAATTGGATCATATAACCATCCCGAAACGTGCAACGAAGAATCACTCCAAAGTTCCTATCTAGCGGAGAACATAAGAATAAATTGGTTGTAGGGTATGAAACCACCTCAAAGCTATTCTTTCCTTTCGATCTATTCAAGAGTTCGTACTAAAATAATACAAAGCTATTCTTTCCGTTTGATATATCCTAGAGTTCGTACTAAAATAACACCAAAGCAAATTCATATTCATAATACTCAATCCAACACAAAGAACTTCAAAGAGAGCCCTACCGGAGAAACAAAGACAAGAACGTGCATCAACCCCTTTCCATAGATTACCCCAATGTCACCTCGAGAATCCGCGAGTTGCGTACCAAAACATATATCAAGTGAATCAATACGATACCCCATTGTCACCACGAGTATTCAATTGCAAGACATATATCAAGTGTTCTCAAATCCATAAAAGTATTCAATCCGATAACAACGAAATCTCAAAGGGAAAAACTCAATTCATCACAACAAGATAGAGAGGGGAAAACATCATATGATCTGAGTATATTAACAAAGCCCGCGATACATCAAGGTCGTGAAATCTCAAGAACACGAGGAGAGAGAGAGAGAGATTAAACACATTGCTACTGGTACAAACCCTCAGCCCCAAGGGTGGACTACTCCCTCCTCATCATGGTGGCCACCGAGATGATGAGGATGGCCACCGGAGATGATTCCCCCTCCGACAGGGTGCCGGAAAGGGTCTAGATTGGTTTTAGGTGGCTATAGAGCCTTGCGGCAGCGGATCTTATGATCTAGGTTAACCCTGAAGGGTTTCGGAATATTTGGGAATTTATAGTGCAAAGAAGGGGTACGGGAGGCCACCGAGGTGGGCACAACCCACCTGGGTGCGCCAGGGGGCCGTGGCCCGCCCTGGTGGGTTGTGCCCCGCTCGGGGCACCCCCCAAGTGCTGCTCTATCCCATCAGGGGTCTTCTGGTCCATAGAAAGTCCACAAAAAGTTTCGCGATGTTCAGACTGCGTTTAATATTGATTTTCTGCGATGCAAAAAAACAAGAAAAAACAGCAACTGGCACTGGGCACTGGGTCAATAGGTTAGTCCCAAAAAATGATATTAAGTTGCTATAAAATGATTGTAGATACATTGGCATGAATACTTCATAAATTGGCATGAATACTTCATAAATTATAGATACATTGGAGACGTATCAACATCCCCAAGCTTAATTCCTACTCGTCCTCGAGTAGGTAATGATAAAAGAAATAATTTATGAAGTGTGAATTCTAGCAAAGTGCACAAGTTTGATCAATGATAATTTCAATCACTTTTCCTAGCATCATAACAACAATTCTTACTTATAAAACTTCTCATGTTATAGTAGCAACTAATTCACATGCTAACGTTCAAACAATGAATTCTCTTGAAACTCAACAACCTATGTTCTTAGTCACCAAGCAATTGCAATTCAACTTATTCAACTGAGTTTAAGTAAGAGCTCCACATACTCAACCGTCATATAGTCTTCTATGATTGCTAACACTCACCATGTACACATGAGCAAAACGTTTCAACCGGACAGATAGAAAGATGGGAGCTTATGATTTTGCCTCCCAACGTATTCACCTCAAGGGTGATGTCAACAATAATAACTCATGCTACCCATATTAAACTTGACATATGTTCCTAGATCTTTCCTCACCACATGATGCTTGCCAAAAGAGAAAAATAAAAAGGAATAGAGAGAAAAACTTTAACTCTTTGCATAAAAATAAATACATAAAAATAAAAGATAGGCTCTTCGCAGAGGGAAGCAGAGGTTGCCATGCACTTATTTGTTTGTATTCTCAACCCCTTAGTGCAAAAGAACATCACGTTATATTGCCCCTTATGATAGCAACCTTTATTATGCATTCCGTCGCTTTTATTACTTTTCCATCACAAGTTCGTACAACGTTCAATTTTCTCTTACACTAAATGATCTAACATTTTTAGAAGCAATTTTTATTGCCTTATTGCACCGATGACAACTTACTTGAAGGATCTTTCTCAATCCTTAGGTAGGTATGGCGGACTCTCTAACATAAGATTTGAGTTTAAGGGTTTTTGGATGCACAAGTAGTATCTCTACTTGGTGCGGAATTTTTGGCTAGCAAAGATGGGGGGCAAGAACCACATGTTAAAGGATCTATGACAATATAACTTCTATGTGAATATGAACAAACATAAACCATTAAGTTGTATTCCTTGTCCAACATCAACAATTTTGGCATATAATATTTTTGTGGGGGCTCACAATCACAAAAGATTTCTATGATAGTGTATTTATATGTGAAAGTTCTCTTCCTTATACTAATTATTCATGAATTGCTTATATGACCCATATTGTGATTGTCATGCCTCAAAAGATTTCACTTTCTAAACCCAATGTGAAGATACCACTAGGCATGATATAATTTCAACTTCATGATATTCAATTCATTCAACAATTTACTCATAGGATATAAGTGAAGCACACCAGTAAATGACATAGGAAAGAGCTTCGTTGACGGGATGTGAATGCCACTTACTTAGCCTCATTGGCAACTATTTGAGGACTCTATTTTATTTAAAAATTTAAGATCTAAGTACTTTATTAAAACATCAAGCAAAATGAAAATAAAACGACATTCTAATAATAACACAACTCATATGAAGAAGAAAAAACTTAGGCTCAATCGATACTAACCGATAATTGTTGAAGAGGAAAGGTGGGATGCCCGATAGGCATCCCCAAGCTTAGATGCTTGAGACTTCTTGAAATATTATCTTGGGGTGCCTTGGGCATCCCCAAGCTTGAGCTTTTGTGTCTCCTTAATTCTTCTCATATCACGGTTTTCCTAAACCTCAAAAGCTTCATCCACACAAAACTCAACAAGAACTCGTGAGATAAGTTAGTATAAACCAATGCAAAAACCTTATCATTCTCTACTGTAGCAAATCACTAAAATTATTATTCAACATTGGAAACTAAATTCCTCTGCATATTTAATACTCCAATCCTCAAATAGAATCATTAAACAAGCAAACATATGCAAACGATGCAAATATAACAGCAATCTGCCAAAACAGTATTGTCTATAAAGAATGCAAGAGTATCAATACTTCCCTAAATCCAAAAGTTATGAAAATTTACCACATTGTAGAAAATTATCAGAGATCATTTTTCAAAAAGTTTCAACATTTTATCATATTCTGACTTTTGTAGGGAATTTTTGCAACAGCGGTAAACTTCCTGTTTTCAAACAGCAACATGTATACTTGCAAAACAAGCATGACAAAGGCTATCATTGCCACTTTTATTGAAATAAAAGATGCAAACCATTATTCTAAAAAAACAGCAAGAAAATCCTAACAAAATAAATGGACGCTCCAAGCAAAACACATATCATGTAACGAATGAAAAGATAGCTCCAAGTGAGGTTACCGATAATGTTGGAGACGAAAGAGGGGATGCCTTCCGGGGCATCCGCAAGCTTAGTTGTTTGGATCTTCCTTGAATATTACCTTGGGGTGCCTTGGGCATCCCCATGCTTAGGGTGACATCACTTATCATTCTCCTCATATCGACATCTCACCCAAAACTTGAAAACTTCAATCACACGAAACTTAACGGAACTTTGTGAGACGGGTTAGTATGATAAAGAGCAAACCATTTCACTTTTGGTACTGTCAAAGACCAGATTCATAATTGGTCTCACACAATGCCTACTGTAACATATCATTTCCACAATTTATATTGAGCAATATAAGCCATAGGAACTAGAAAATAAGCAAACTAGGCATTGAAAACAGAATCTGTCAAAAAGAGAACAGTCTGTAGTAATCTGTACTCCAACCATACTTCTGCTACTCCAAAAATTCTGAAAATTTAGGAAAACCTGAGAAATTTGTATATTAATATTCTACAAAAATAATCAGCATTTTATCGAGCTTCTATTAAAAATGAGAATTGATTTTCTGAGCGCAAAAATTTCTGTTTTTCAGCAAGATCAAATCAACTATCACCGTAAGCCATCCCAAAGGTCTTACTTGGCACTTTATTGAAACAAAATCAACAAAACATGATTACTACAGTATCCTAATCATGTGAACACACAAAAAAAGTAGGTAAAATTGTTGGGTTGTCTCCCAACAAGCGCTTTTATTTCATGCCTTTTAGCTAGGCATGATGATTTTAATGATTGCCGCATAAAAGATAAGAATTGAAACATAAAGAGAGCATCGTGAAGAACATGGCAAGCACATTTAAGCCTAACCCACTTCCTATGCATAGGGAGTTTGTGAGCAAATAATTTATGGGAACAAGAATCAACTAGCATAGGAAGGCATAACAAGCAAAACTTCAAGATTTTCAACACATAGAGAGGAAACTTGATATTATTGAGATATGTAGAAGCATATGTTCCTCTCTCATAATAAGTTTTAGTAGCATCATGAATGAATTCAACGATATAACTATCACATAAAGCATTCTTTTCATGATGCATAAGCATAGAAATTTTGTTACTTCTCCACAAAATAACTATCATGTGATTGAAAACTCAACAAAATAACTATCATGTGATTGAAAACTAAAATCATGATGACAAGTTTCATGGTTATCATTATTCTTTATAGCATACATGTCATCACCATAATCATCATAGATAGGAACTTTGTTGTCATAGTCAATTGAAATATCTTCAAAGATAGTGGAATCATCATTAAACAAAGTCATGACATCTGCATATCCACTTTCATCAATATACTCCTCATAAATAGGAGGCATGCTTTCATCATAATAAATTTTCTCATCAAAACATGGGGGAGTAAAAATATTATCTTCATCAAACATAGCATCCCCAAGTTTATGGCTTTGCATATCATTATCATCATGGATATTCAAAGAATTCATACTAACAACATTGCAATCATGCTCATCATTCAAATATTTTGTGCCAAACATTTTATTGACTTCTTCTAACAATTGAGCACAATTTTCTGATCCATCATTTTCAAGAAAGATATTGTAAAAATGATCAATAATATGATGCAACCTCAATTCCATTTTTATGTAGTTTTCTTTTATAAACCAAAGTAGTGATAAAACAAGAAACTAAAAGATTCGATTGCAAGATCTAAAGATATACCTTCAAGCACTTACCTCCCCGGCAACAGCACCAGAAAAGAGCTTGATATCTACTACACAACTTTATTCTTGTAGACAAGTGTTGGGCCTCCAAGTGCAGAGTTTTATAGGAGAGTAGAAATTTTCTCTTAAGTGGATGACCTAAGGTTTATCAATCCGTGAGAGGTGTAGGATGAAGATGGTCTCTCTCAAACAACCCTACAAACAAATACAAGAAATCTCTTGTGTCCCCAACACAACCAATACAATGGAAAATTGTATAGGTGCACTAGTTCGGCGAAGAGATGGTGATAAAAGTGTAATATGGATGGTAGAAATATATTTTTATAATCTGAATAAATAAAAACAGCAAGGTAGCAAATAGTAAACGGTCACAAAAACGGTATTGCAATGCTTGAAAATGAGGCCTAGGGTCCGTACTTTCACTAGTGCAACCTGTCAACAATGCTAATATAATTGGATCATATAACTGTCCCGAAACGTGCAACGAATAATCACTCCAAAGTTCCTATCTAGCGGAGAACATAAGAATAAATTGTTTGTAGGGTATGAAACCACCTCAAAGCTATTCTTTCCGTTCGATCTATTCAAGAGTTCGTACTAAAACAACACAAAGCTATTCTTTCCATTCAATCTATCCTAGAGTTCGTACTAAAATAACACCAAAGCAAATTCATATTCATAATACTCAATCCAACACAAAGAACTTCAAAGAGCTCCCCAAGATTTCTACCCGAGAAACAAAGACAAGAACGTGCATCAACCCCTATGCATAGATTACCCCAATGTCACCTCGGGAATCCGCAAGTTGCGTGCCAAAACATATATCAAGTGAATCAATACGATACCCCATTGTCACCACGAGTATTCAATTGCAAGACATATATCAAATGTTCTCAAATCCATAAAAGTATTCAATTCGATAATAACGAAATCTCAAAGGGAAAAACTCAATTCATCACAACAAGATAGAGAGGGGAAAACATCATATGATCCGAGTATATTAACAAAGCCCGCGATACATCAAGGTCGTGACATCTCAAGAACACGAGAGTGAGAGATTAAACACATCGAGGTGGACTAATCCTAAACCCCGAGGGTGGACTAATCCCTCCTCATCGTGGTGGCCGCCGAGATGATGAAGATGGCCACCAGAGATGATTCCCCCCTCCGACAGGGTGCCGGAAAGGGTCTAGATTTGTTTTCTATGGCTACAGAGCCTTGCGGCGGCGGACCTTCCGATCTAGGTTAACCCCAAAGGGTTTCGGAATATTTGGGAATTTATAGTGCAAAGAAGGGGTACGAGATGCCACCGAGGTGGGCACAACCCACCTAGGTGCGCCAGGGGGCCCTGGTGCGCCCTGGTGGGTTGTGACCCCCTCGGTGCACCCCCCAGGTGCTGCTCTTGCCCATCGGGAGTCTTCTGGTCCATAAAAAATCCACAAAAAGTTTCGCGGTGTTTGGACTTTGTTTAATATTGATTTTCTGCGATGTAAAAAACAAGGAAAAAAATAGCAACTGGCACTGGGCATTGGGTCGATAGGTTAGTCCGAAAAAATGATATGAAGTTGCTATAAAATAGTTGTAAAACATCCAAGAATGATAATATATTGGCATGAATACTTCATAAATTATAGATACGTTGGAGAAGTATTAACAATCAAGATGAGGGACTCACGGGAAGATATCACAACACATCTCTAGACACAAATAAAATAATACAAGCTTCATATTACAAGCCCGGGGCCTTGAGGGCTCGAATACATAAGCTTGAAAACACAAGAGTCAGCGGAAGCAACAATATCTGAGTACAGACATTAGTTAAACAAGACTGCCTTAAGAGGGCAAGCACAAAAGCAACAACGATCGAAGAGGCAAGGCCTCCTGCCTGGGACCTCCTAACTACTCCTGGTCATCAGCGGTATCCTCGTAGTAGTAGGCTTCGTCGGGGTTGTTGGATTTCAGGTTCCAGCAAAACCCTTGAGGTTCGAACACTGGGGTGCGCACGAAGATTTCTCCTCCATCTAGCTCACGCCCTCACCGCAATCTAAAGGTTCAGCCCGTCGAACTCATAGAACAAAGGGACACAAGATTTATACTGGTTCGGGCCACCTATGTGGTGTAATACCCTACTCCAGTGTGGTGTGGTGGATTGCCTCTTGGGCTAAGGATGAACAGTTACAAGGGAAGAACAGCCTCCTGAGGAGAGGTGCTCTTGTGCTTGGTGAGTTTGTGTGGTGGCCTTGGTGGAATGGGTACGGTCCAAGATGAGATGCCTCCCTACGGTGGTGGCTAGTCCTATATATAGAAGCCTGGGTCCTCTTCCCAAATATTAGGCGGGAAGGGATCCCACAACGGGCAATTTGAAGGGGGACAGGTAGTACAAGCTATCCTGACAAAAGGTGGTCTTCGCCCGCCAAAGGCTCTGGTGGTGACGTCGTTCTAGGTTCCATGGTGGCCTCCATCCTGCCGTCCTGCAGGTCTTGGTCTCGTTGCACTGATATGGAAACCTTTGCCTGATGCCTCGGGACTCCTCGCCTGCGCTTCCCTCTTTAGCACCAAAGAGGAAACGAGGACACTGTGCTCGCTGGCGCCCGCCTGGCCTTGGTCGTCATGGCTTGCGTCACAGGAACCTCGCGAGGTGCCCCTTGACTTGATCTCTCCGCCCCTCGCGAGCTAGCCTAGTGAGGCCTCCCCCGAGGAGGTCTTGCGTCGTCCGCCTCGCGAGGCTTGGCCCCTCGCGAGGGTCTTGAGTGTTTGCTGGTGAAGATGGGCCGTACGGGGCCAATGATCGAGCCATGCCATGGGCCACAGGAAGGAAAGCCTGGGGACCCCATTCCCAGGACGCCGACAGTAGCCCCCGGGCCCAAGCCGCGCTCGGACTTGACTTCGACGAGAAGCCATGGGGCAAGTGCGGAGCGCCGCGGGCCCCAACAGCCTGCGGCCTCGGTTGACGTGTGGCGATTGATGGGACGTGGGCGTCTCCGCTTCCCCATGCTGCCTCAGCAACTGCCTGACTTGATGAGTCCCTATTGCATGTAGAAAAGGGTCATTATTACCTGTGATCGTGGGGATCGCTGGTTGGCCTTCTCCTGCTATAAATGAGGAGGGGCGGAGCCCTGTCGCTCATCCATTCCTGCTCCGCTCGCTTCTTCTCCCTTGCTTCATTGCTAGCAGCAACACCCATGGTGCCGATTCGGAGGTTCTCGACTGCAGAGTAGGGAAAACCCCCCGTGATGAGCCTGGGCCACTTCCGCCAAAGAAGAGGCTGGCCCACCGCCACAACATAGTTGTGAGGCCCGAGGTGTCGAGGCTTTGATGCGAGCGGCCACCTCCCGGGTATCCGCTGCCTATGTACGCCCAAGCCGAGGGCTCTGGAGGGAGAGGCGGCGAGCGGCGCCGCCCACATCGTGCCCGTGGTCGCCGCGCTGTGGTGACGCACGCCGTCGCCCAGGAGCCGACGCCGCGGACCCCTCGCATGAACTCATGATGTGGGCGGCGATGCCTCCGCGCACTTGGATTCTCTCCCCGCAGTTCTTCTCCGCCGAGATGCCGCCGAGGGCCCCCCTCGAGCTTTGGCTGCAGCACACCGACTATGAGGCCCCGATGACTGGAGCGGAGGTTAAAGTCGTCTCCCCAGGCAAGATCTCCATGACCCATGGCTGGGGCGAGGTTGCTCGTCTGCCGTGCGGAAGGCGCCCTTGCCATCCAGTTCGAGTAAGACGGCGCCTCCATGATGTTCTTCAAGGTCTTCGACGAGGAAGGCCACCGCTTGGAGTGCTTTCCTAAAGGGGGCCATTGGGAAGGCATAGTGGGCAACGCTGAGCCTGCCGCTAGTGGTCCAACGATTCTCCCGAGCCCGACGAGACTCCGGAGACGAGCGATGACAGCTACGTGCTCTGAGCTCTTGCCACACCCAGAGTAAGGCCGCAACGTCCGGCCGATGCCGTCACTAATCTGGATGGGGTTGGCGCCGGCATCCCATTGCCCACTGTTGATGATGGCGTCGGCTGCACTGGCGCGTGTAAATAGGGCCCCTAGAACTTCCTTCTTTTGCTCCTTGCGAGGAATCAAGATGGACCCCGTGGAGGCGTGTAAAGGGTCCGTAATGTTTTTTGTTGATATTATCCTTATTATGGAAATTTGCGAACACATGTCCTGCTTCGGCTCGGTCTCCCCTTTCCAACCCCGCGGGAGCTTGGTGCTCTATGCCGACAGGTCCCGGTCCCTAGGCAGGTTGCAGCCGTCGCTGGTATGCCAGGTCGCGAGGCCGTAGTCAAGGCCAGGAGGTGAATGAACCGAGGTCCAGTAAGAGCTCCTGAGGCGCCATGTTCAAGAGGTCCCCTTTAGTGTGCAAGCAGCTACCTAATGGTGGGAAAGGGAGGCAACTTCACCGCAGCAGGGCTGCGAGAGGTAGGAATCTTATGCCATAGCACTCGGTCGACCCGGGTTCGAAACTTATCTTGGTAGCCCATAGTTGATTCCTTGCGCAGCGCCAGGCTTGCGCGTCGACGGCCGTAACGTAGCCAGGTTAGGCCCGTGCGAGCCTCCTCCTCTTCTCCACACTCTTCTATGTGCTCTACGTCCTCAGGTCCCGGCCCTCGAGTGAGCTCGGCCACCGTTGGTATGCCAGGCCGCGGTGCCATGGTCAAGGCCAGGGGTGAGGGCTGGAGAGCTAGTAAGAGTTCCTGAGTCGCCATGCTCAGGAGCCCCCCTTTTAAAGCGCAAGCGAATTGCATGGAAGAAGAGGGAGCCCGCAGTACCGCGTGCTGTTATCCTCAGGAGGTTCCTGCAGGTTAGCGTGAGGTGGGACACAAATTGCCACTATGATTGCCGATCTGCCAGTGGTCGCTTCGCAAGAAGATGAAGGCACTGAGGGCCTGGTGAGGTGACGTGCGCGGGCGTGCCATGAGCCAGAGCTCGACCGCTCAGATTTGTTAGCGTTGTAGGGACGGACCCGAGCACAAGAGCCGTGCCACCATGAATGGCTCTCATGGTGGGTGGAAATCAAGTAGGTGATGACTATAAATAACTCATGCATGGGAACCGGATAGCTTAGATAGATGCGAGAACGATACATGCCGCTGGGATGGACCCGAGTGGCCTGGGGATGATGCAGCGCGAGGGGCGCCCCCAGTAAAGTAAGATAAAGACGTAAAAAGGATACATGCCGCAGGGACAGGCCCACGCGACCTGGTAATAATGCAACCCGAGGGGCACTCCCAGCTGAATGAACTTGGAAAATGTCACCTGGTTTTGCTGTCGAAGGAGTGTTGGGGTAGCTGAAGGCGCGCGCTGAAGAAGCCGCGCCTCACGAGCCGCCGAGACCCTGAGCCTCAGGAGGCTCTGGGGGCTCAGGTGGCTCCCTGAGGACCGTCTCCATCCCCGCCAGGACCACATGATGCCTGGCCTCCTGGGTTGCCAGGATGCTCCGTAGGTTGCACTGGAAGGCGGCTGCCACGCTCGGCAGGCCAAATGGCATGCGAACATAGCTCTGAGGTAGACCCTCGCACCGGCCAATGCGTGAAGGCCAGAAGTGCTCCTCAGATGCGGTCCTGTTGAGCCCTGGGATGTCGATGCAGACGCGCAGCACGCAAGGCACCAGGTGGGCGGCAGTCGCTGCGTATCACCCTTGCTTCTTGAAGCTCCCGGGTGGCCTTGTTGATGAAATCCTGAGCACCGGGCGCTCCTCGCCCGGTGCCCTCCTGAGGGAAACGTGCCGCGAAGCACGCCACCACGTGGTGCCCGAGCGCCTCCCTCGTGATGTTGGCCAGGTCTGAGGCCCTCCAGAAGAGAGCCCCCGAGCCCTGCCCGAGGAGGGCACCGGGCGTGCCTTCCTATGCAAGGGAGGGAGGCGCCCCAGGTGCGGGCACGGATCCAGATGTGGAACCGCTCCCCTGAGGCTCTGTGCGGTGTAGTTGCTTCTTCTTCTTGGGGGTGGCCTCAGGAGGGTACTGCGTGCCCTCGTTGTTAGGGCTTCGATTGCTATGGCTTGGAAGGCGCGCTCGAGGGAGCACACCACATCCCTTTCTTCGCAGGGGACTATGATGATTCCGCCGCTTCCTGGCATCTTGAGGACGTTGTAGCCATGCTGGGTCACTGCCATGAACTTGGCCTGGGCCGGGTACCCGAGGATGGCATTGTACGACAAACGGATGTGGGCAACGTCGAAGTCGACGATCTCGATGTGGTAGTTGCCGCGCTGACCGAAGGTGACAGGGAGACGAACTTGCCCTATTGGGGTGGTGGAGCCATCAGTCACTCTTGAGAAAGGCTTGGTGGGCTGAAGCTGATCGTATGGCACTTGTAGGCTGTCGAACGTCTCGACGGACAGGACACTGAGCCCCGGGCCACCGTCGATGAGGGTCTTGGTGACTTGGACATTGCTGATTGCAGGTGAACAGAGCATCGGGAGGACGGTCGCTGCACACTTGAGTTGGTCCGCGAAGCTGAAGGTGATGGAGTACTTGGACCACCTGAGCGGGCGCGTGGCCTCGAGCCTGGGGAGGGCTGCATTCACCTCGCGAGAGAACTACTTGAAGATGCGCTGGGAAGCCGGGGCCTGAGCTCCACCCAAGATGCAAGCGGTGGCGCGCGGTTCCTGGAAGCCCCCAGCCCCCTCGTTCTGATGGTGGTCGTCGTTCTTTCTTGGTGGTGGCAGCAGCGGAGGGAGGCTAGGATTGCCCTATGGACGGTCCTCGCGAGGCTGGCCACGCCAAGGGCCCTCATGAGGCTACTCTTGGCAGTGGTCCTCACGAGGCCGGTCGCGCCACTCCTGGCGGGGGCTGCGATTGTCCCAGCGTCCTCCACCTCCTCCTCCTCCTCGGCCGTAGCCCCGGTCTATGCGCTCGGGGCGTCGACCGACGCGTCCATCTTGGATGGCCCTGAGCTCTTGACAATCGTTGGTGTTGTGGCTGTGCACGTTGTGGAAGGCGCAGAATGGACGGCTGCCCTTGGAAGACTCGGCATGGTCCCAGCCGCGCTTCATGTCCGGCTCTGCCGCGAGTACAACCACTCCCTTGCGCTTCACGTCCTTGACCTTGGACTTCTTCTCCTTTGGGTCGGCAGTAGGGAGCTCGAGGTGGGAGAGACGCCCTTCCTCAGCTCTTGAGCACTTGGTCGCTATGTTGAACAGCTCCAGAGTCGTGCATAGCTCCTCGTGGATGGCGAGCTCCTCCTTCATATTTACGTCACGGATGCCATCGGAAAACGCTGAGATGATGGCTTTGTCCGTCACCTTGGGGATCTTGAGGCGGACGCTGTTGAGGCGCTGGATATACTTCTGCAGGGTCTCTCCCGGCTGTTGCTTGATGCGGCGCAGGTCACCCGTGGCCGGAGGACGGTCGCGAGTACCCTGGAAGTTGGCGATGAAGCGGTTGCGCATCTCTCCCCAGGAGAAGATCAATCCCGCGGGCAGGTTCAGGAGCCATGAGCGGGCGCCATCCTTGAGAGCCATGGGAAACCAGTTCACCATGACTTCTTCGTCGCCGTTGGCCGCCTTGATGCTTAGCTCATAGAGCTGCAGGAACTCTGTGGGGTCGGGGGTGCCGTCATAGCGCGGAGGCAGATCCGGCTTGTACTTGCCTGGTCAAATGACGATGCGCAAGTCGGGAGCGAAGGTGCGGCAGCCTACGGTGGCCACCTGGTCCCTCTGCAGGGACGGAGCCTTCCCTTGATGTTCGCGCACCACCAGCGCAGGAGGCACATGGTCTTGTCGTGGCACTGGGAGCGATGGAGCATTTTCTTGCGGCCGGGGAACCTCTTGGCAAATTTCTTCTTCGTGTGCGGGCACACGGCGTGGAAGATCACGCTGCGGGACCGTGTGTCTTGGGGCGAGGACACCGTCTTGTCGTGGAGGGGGCGGTGGCGCTCCGTGAGCTGCACGTCTTGGCGCAAGGGCGCTGTCTTGATGTGGAGGCGGCAGAGTCGCTCTGTGAGCCACATCGCCCGCGGCTAGAGGTGGGCGAGGCAGCGAGACGGATGGTGCAGGAGAGCCCCCAGTGGCGCTGACGAGCTCAGCGATGCGGTCTAACCAGTCCTCGTAGAGGTCATCGACTGGGTGGTAGCATAGGAGCTTGCGTGCCATGAGCAGCGCCTGCGCGTTCATGGGTGCGCGGCGAGCGTGAGACGTTGAGACGACCGGAGTCAGCTACGGGGTGGCGGTGCGGCCATCCCGCCGCATGGATGGGTGCAGTGATGATGCTTGCTGCTTGTTCGCTGCCGGACCGGTAGCGGCGTTGGCAACACGAGACGGAGAACGACGGGTAGGCCCGCCGACAGGGGCTGTCTGAGCGACACGGGTGGCGAGGGAGGCCCGGCGCATGGCGTGGGCTCTACGCGCATCTGACATGGATGCGGTGGAGCGGTGGAACGCGGATCAACGGAAGGAAAGCTTCGGCACACCCCTACCTGGCGCGCCAAATGTTGCATTTCGGGTTCCGGCAAAACCCTTGAGGTTCGAACACCGGGGTGCGCATGAAGATCTCTCCTCCCTCTAGCTCACGCCCTCACCGCAATCTCAAGGTTCAGTGCGTCGAACTCGCAGAACAAAGGGACACAAGATTTATACTGGTTCGGGCCACTGATGTGGTGTAATACCATACTCCAGTGTGGTGTGGTGGATTGCCTCTTGGGCTGAGGATGAATAGTTACAAGGGAAGAACAGCCTCCTGAGGAGAGGTTCTCTTGTGCTTGGTGAGTTTGTGTGGTGGCCTTGGTGGAATGGATCCGGTCCAAGATGAGATGCCTCCCTACGGTGGTGGCTAGTCCTATATATATGGGACCGGGTCCTCTTCCCAAATATTATGCGGGAAGGGATCCCACAACGGCCAATTTGAAGGGGGACAACTAGTACAAGCCATCCTGACAAAAGGTGGTCTTTGCCTGCCAAAGGTTCTAGTGGTGACGCCATCCTGGGCTCCATGGTGACCACCGTCCTGCCGTCCTACTGGTCTTGGTCTCGTTGCATTGATATGGAAACCTTTACATGATGCTCGGGACTCCTCTCCTATGCTTGGCTCTTTAGCACCAAAGAGGAAACGAGGACACTGTGCACGCTGGAGCCCGCTTGGCGCCCGCCTGGCCTTGGTCGTCATGGCTTGCGTCACAGTACCTCACAAGGTGCCCCTTGACTTGATCTCTCCGCCCCTCACGAGCCAGCCTGGTGAGGCCGCCCCCGATGAGTTCTTGCGTCGTCCGCCTCGCGAAGCTCAGCACCTCACGAGGGTCTTGAGTGTTTGCTGGTGAAGATGGGACCTATGGGGCCGCTGACGGAGCCATGTCGTGGGCCGCAGGGAGGCAAGTCTGGGGACCCCCATTCCTAGGACACCGACAGGGGTAGAAGACGTCATAAACATTAGCATCTGACTCCTGGGATCCACCATCTGATCATAACCAACCGGGTATAGGGCAAAAAGAGGTAGCAAAACAACCGTGAGTACTCATCCAAAGTACTCGCAAGATTTACATCAGATCTACACTAAGTATGCATCAGTATCAAAGGAATGTGATGTATCGGTGGACTGAACTGTAGAATGCCAAAGGATCAGTGAAAGCCTAGCCTATCGAAGACTAGCATCTTTGAGCATCTTGCAGCATTCAGAAGAGTACAAAAAAGCATATTATAATTAACAAACATGTTGTACTATTAATGCCCAGAGATCCTTCCGTGACTCCTTGCGATAAAGCAATCTTCGAGCCAACATATCCATCACTTTACTCAAGTATGCATTTCTAGTTGTAATAGATGAGGATACCACTCTAAGCGTCCATTACCACGGACACGGCTATTTGAATAGATAAACTTCCCTGCAGGGTGCACCACATTACCCAACACGCTCGATTACTCTGGCCGGACACACTTTCCTGGGTCCATGCCCGGCCTCGGAAGATCAACACGTCGCAACCCTACCTAGGCTCAGCAGAGAGGTCCCGGCCGGTCAACATCCTAAGCAATTCGGGGTCTTGGGCCCATCGCCCATTGCACTCCGGGTCATTGCGAGCAGGGCAGAGCCAGGAACCACCTCTCTCATGGATGGCACTTGCCCAGCCGTGCCACAATGCTGAACTAGATGACTGACAAAGCTTCGGCTGATACTACGATGCCAAGTGCCATAATTGTTCCCGCGTGGTGGTTAGTGCGTATAGGCCAGTGGCCAACTCAGATAAAATACCCAAATCCTTAGTGCACTGGGAGCTCGCGGAGACGAGCAGACACTCACGATCATGTGACCCCGTCGCCCCATCTCGAGGGAATATGGCAAGGTCCAGGCTCAAACCTCTCTCTCTCTAGGGCGGTCTACCTGCCCTCCCGTGCCTCATAATTATCTCGCGGGTGCTCTCTGGGCCCGCCCGACTTTCACATCAACTCACGGGTACCCCTTAGGGCCGACCCGACTAACCAGAGACTGTCGGGAACGCAGGTCCACCTCTATCGGGATGGTACCGCCTTTCCCTCAGTCCTGTAGTAACAACGCATCGGGGCTACAAGTAAAGGTAACTCTGTGTCTATAACATCACGACGGAAACACAAGGAATCACCCTCGATGGAATCGACCCGATGTAATCACCAAGCTAAAATTAAGAGGAATCACCCTTGATGTGTTGCACGACAGAGTCGTATCAGGATTGGTGAAGGAGGAATCACCCTCGATGACCACGACTGAATGGCTACACTACAAAGTTATCATCAGGAGTGTGTTACGAGGTATCACCCTCGGCACTCGATAGTAGCTCTACTAAGTCAAGCAACAAAGGGGGTGTGATGTGATGTGTCGGGCTCTGGACATTGATCATGTTGATCGAGTCATCGGTCATCAAGCCGGGACCACTGGGACAAGGTGACGGGTCACTGGTGGATCACAAACAAACCTACACTAAGCAGTTAGTAGGAGCTATTGCCGCTGCTCCGGCTCTCGCTAGCCCTGCTGCTGCTGCTTCGCCTCTCACTCATGCTGCTGCTCTGCTCTTTCTCTCGATCCCATGCCTGGTCTACTCTTGCTCTTGCTCTTGCTGCTGCTCTTACTCTTGCTCTTACTTGTGATGCTGCTCTACTCTTGCTCGCGCTGCTGCTGCATGAGCAGCAACTCCGGCTCTTGCTCGAGCTCCTGCCGCTGCTACCCGAGATGCTGCTACATGACGATGCTGCTCTGGGTGCTGCTACTGCTACACGACCAGCTGCCCCATCTGCTCTTTGGTAGTATGTTCCCTGCCTGAGCGGCTACCAATTTTGATCACTACTACTCTGCCACTAGTGCTCGAGCGGCAAAAACTACTAGTGCACTTCTTTTCTGCTATACTAGTGCGTTCAATTTCGACAGTAAAATTTAGTTTCGACAGCAAAATTCAGTTTCGACAGTTAAATTCAGTTTGGACAGTTAAGTTCAGAGATGAGCGACTGTTGTATTTTACATCTAGCATTTTATGGTTATGTATTTTACATCATATATTGGAGATGCTATTCGAATTCCACTCAGGTTAATGTTGTCTCTCTTGTCTTGCTTCAGCCACACCGTCGTACAACTCACCGGAGCTACTCCAACGAAGAAACCCTCCATCACATCGGTGCAATACCCTCTGCTCCATCTCTAGACACCTAAGATCTTCTTCCCCTCCTCCGTCAGCCACATCAGCTGTAGCATCCTCAACGACCAACCCAATGATGCTGAGATCGACATGGCTTCACCAAAGAGGTTGTACACTTGTTGCATCGCTTTTTTACTCTACACTAGCAATGTGCTCATGCGTTGCAACGGATCCAACGTAGAATAATACATGTTCACAAACTTGAAAGAAAACACTCTAGTTATATATATATATATATAACTAAAAATACACTCGTATTAGGTTTCACCCAAACTATATTCCTCATGGTTGTTTTGATGAGGTGGGGGAGGGATGTGGTTGGTTTCAAGGTACTAAGGGGTTTCTGCAAATTGGAGAAGAGAAGTGGGGTCTTGTTGCAAAAATGCCACAACTTACAACATAGTCGTTAGATGCAGATCTGATGGTCAAAAATGACGGATGACAGACACACCATCATCACCAACTGAGTCTTCTATAAAAGTAGAGATGTTATATATACTCTCCACTAAGCACACGTATTAACATGAAATACGATTAGTTTCTCCTACTATATGATGAGCAGTGAGGTACCCGACAATTTAGCTATCCGTGATGGACTCTCTCGAAAGCCATCATTATTTATTTTTGCGTGTTTGAGCTGTGCATTTGTAGACGAGCCTGGGAGTTGAGCTAGTAGGGCAGTGGCCTGGGTCCAAAGTAGTAGAAGTCGCACAAAAACATTTTTGGAGTGTAGGATTTTGCCTGTTCAAGCCTGCCTACTAGAATCACCAGTGCTTGAAAGGAAAAGTGAAGGAAAAACATAGGAATTGTAAAGTTTCCTATGGTACTACTATTCATGCATTTGGTTCAAAGGAATGGAGCAAATTAAATTTTAGGATGTGTTCCTTTAGTGTCTCCTTCAAAGAAAAACCAAAGGAATTTTAATATCCACTTGGCCTCCTTTTCAAATTCCTATTCATGAAGACTAAGAGATAGTAGCATAATGGCATTATAACCATACATTTTCTCGTGCTTTTACTTAATTTCACCATGCTTCTTTGCATTCCTGTGATCTTCCAATTCTTGTGAACCAAACATCCAGATTGATAGAAATCCTGTGTTTTTAAATGCTCTATTTTTCACGTACATTCATATCCTATTCCAGTGTATTTCCTATCCCTACATTGTTAGAATCCTCCAATTCAAACAAGCCCTTACAGAATTACTTCTATTACAGATATGTGTCAAAGAAAACCTTGTGTGGTTTGTCCCGCTCCTGCTGCGTTGTAATCCACCCCAGCCCAGCTGCTCCGACGATGGAAGGGTTCACCACAGCAGGGATCCGCCCTCTAGACTGTCTTTCGCTGCCTCAGATCTTCTTCCCCGACACCGACATCCACGATAACTACATTACCATCATCAACTGAGCAGATGACCTTGAAGACTACACGGGTCCGCAAGAGAGGTCGCACACTTTCATGTCTACTTATGTTATGCATCGCTTAATATGACATGCTACTTTATCATCTTATTCACTGATTAGACTCTGAGTCAGGTCCAAACTAATGTTCAAACTTGAGCTTTTAAATGGTTGTGGGGTACATATTGGGGCAGCAATCAATAGTATATGTCTACTATTTGGTTAATCTCGGGTGTCTACTATGAGTTTCATGTTGGGTGGGAAACAAACATTAAAGGAGCCATTATCTGTATTTTTAACTAAAGCTAGTATCTGCCTGCTATCATTGGTTTTGGGTCTATCCACAGGTTGCTACCATCACTCTGAATTTGTGCATGCACTCCTTACATACTCTCACTATGTTTTATTCCTATGCATGTCATTTATTGTACACAATGGTACTAAACATGTAGAGAAAAAGAGACGAGCCTTGTGTGGAAATACAATTTCATGCAGACGTCACTCCATGGTGGGCGCAAAAGCAACGCCCCTGCCCCCATTCCAGACTATAATCAAGAGGAAGATAACTGTTCAGAGGGGGATTCAGAGGGAGCAGACCACTCCTATTTACCCCCTGAGGTCTTTTTCTCTAACTTGGCATGTGATGTTGGTTATATCATGCATATGGCGCCTTGCATTGCTTACTTTATACATAAAATATGTTATCTGCTTAGTTTATACATGCTTTGTGTGAATGCCATCTGTTTAGTTTCTATATCATATATGTGAATCATGCAATGCGATCTTGTTTAGCCAGACATCATATATGTGAATTTTGCAATGCCATCCTGGTTAGCCAGTCATCTTATATGTGAATTATATCATGCCATCTTTTTTATTACATATTAAATTTGGCAATAACGTTAGTACATTCAATTACTCTTCCTGTGCATCAGCCATTCGACACAGTCATGGAAAAATCTGGAGTGAAAACAAGGTCTTCAGAGCAAACAATGCTATCTAACGAAGCGCATGTCTTGCTGGTTATGGATAGCTCCTTAGAGAAGGATTTAGAGACAAATGACCAATCCAATTCCCCCCAGAGGTGCATGCTTTAACTTGGTAGGGTTATATTGCTCATATCGTGCATATGGTGTCTTGGATTGCCATGTCATTTGCTTAGTTTAGACAAGCTTTGTGTGAATGCGAGTTGTTTAGTGTCTAATTACCATATATGTGAATTATGCAATGCCATCTTGTTGCAAGACATTATATATGTGAATTATGCAATTTTATCTTGTTGCAAGGAATTATATATGTGAATTATGCAATGCCATGCTGTTTGGCCAAGCATCATATATGTGAATTATATCATGCCATCCTTTTTATATATTATATATTCCATTTGTTGACAATGTTTGTATATTCAACTACTCTTCCTGTGCATCAGCCATTTGAATTGGTGATGGAAAAATCTGGAGTGAAAACAAGGTCTTCAGAGCAGACAATACTACCTGCTGAAGCAGATATCTTGCTGGTTAAAGATAGCTCCTCGGAGGAGGATTCAGAGATAGATGACCAGTCCTATTTCCCCCCTGAGGTGTATGCTAAAAATTGGCAGGGTTATATTACTCATATCATGCATATGTTGTCTTGCAATGCTTAGTTTTTACATCATATGCACAATATTGAATGCCATCTGCTTAGTTTACACATCATATATGCGATTGCCCTCTACTCACTTGCTTAGTATATATATCATATATTTGAATTATATGATGCCATGATGTTTACATAGACAACGTGTATCTGAATTATGGAATGCCAACCCACTTTCTAAGGACATAATATAGTTATATCATCTCATCTTGTTTACATAGTCGACATATTTTGAATTATGTCATTCTATCCGTGAATTATATCATGCCATCATGTTTCCATCGATGTCATGTATGTGAATTATGGCATCCCAATCACTTTAAGACACATCGTATAGTTATATCATTTCATACTGTTTACATAGTCATCATATTCTGAAGTATGTCATTCTATCCTGTTTAGTTAGCCATTATATATGTGAAATTGTGTCATGCTATTCTGTTTGGTTGGACAACATAAATGTAAATTATTTCATGCCTTGTTTTCTTCCCTACTATCCATTGCACCTATCTATCACACAGTGTATGTACATTCAATTACTTTTCTTGTTTATCAGCCATTTGAATTGGAGGAGGTGATGGCAGTATCTATGGGATTAAAAACACGGTCTTCAGAAAAGATAGTCCTACCTGCCGATGCAGATACAACCAGGGTTGTACTTGCCCAAGAACCAGCCCCTCCACACATAACCCAGACTCACGCAGATTGTACCCCTACCTAGTTGGACAGAGAACCAGCTACACCACTTCTAACCCCAACCCCAGCAGATAGTAACCCAGTTCGAGTTAACACAGCACGATCACCACAGAGCGCCCTAACATGAGCAGTTAGTAAGGCAACTATAGTGCCCAAAGCACGAGAACCACCACTCCGAACCCCAAGTCAATGCTTTAAGAAAAAGAAGAATTGTTCTCAAGTCAGTTTCCTTAGCTTTGGTTCATACTCCTTTGCCCTTGCATCACTGTATTTACTCAAACCAACTAATTTCAAATTTGAAGGATGCAGTTGAAACTCCAATGGTGCAACAGGTATGTTTTAAACCTATTTCTTTAGCTGGTTTGCTGTTGTAACTTGCTCTATGTTGATTTCATTTTCAATTGAATAAACAATTATGTTCTCATGCCATGCTCATTACAAGTGTTGTTAGTGTTGTGTAGTTTCCTACACTTTTATTCTGTCTATGCTGCTGTGTCTTAAAAAGATATGATTTGAACCGTTTCTCTATCTTGATTTGGCAACATAAACTATAATGATATAGACAATACGGTGGCCATAGTACATAGATATATGTTTGTTTCATGCTATTATCCTTACTACTGAACTAGTTTGCCAAAATGAGTTTCATATACTACATGATAAATCGTTGATGTGTCTGCTTGTTTCTCTTGTAGAACGCGAACAAAATATTGGAGAAGAGCACCCCATTATGCAATGGTAGAGAAAGTAATGCAGATAAGGTTCGAGATAGTGAGACAACCCTGTTGGTCTCCAAGAAAGGTGATAAAAACTACCTTGTAGACAGTGAGACAACAGCAAAGTCCTGTGTTGATGTAGTGTTCGAGTCACTGGCCACTACCGCTGGCACAAGCTCTTCGATCTTGCTGCCTGAATCACTTTGACTTCTTCAGTATAAGCTACAAGCTGAAAGGCATCTGTTAGTTGTGCTGCGGCAAGAAGCCAAAGGACTGAGGAAGTCCCTGCAGAATTCAGATGCATAATTTCTGGTGCAACAGCGAGCGCTAGAGGATTTTAGTGCCAAACAAGAGAAAACTAATAAGCTTGCTAAGCTTCTGGACAACATGGTGGGTATCCAGGATATCGTTTCTTGAGCTCTTATGAAGCGGTTTCAGTTTTGGACTTGTTTTGCTGCCACAATTATTTGCAGCGTGGCCAATTTAGACCCAGTGTATGTATTATGCTGCTTTGTTCCCTATATTTGCACTGGTTGCGAACTTTGCTGCCCGGTGGATGTAATATGTGTAATATCCATAATAGCCTAGCATAAGTTGCTTGCTTATTTATTTCCTTATTTCCTTGTTTATTTATTTGGTTGTAGTCACTGCAGTTCTTTTTCTGCAGTTTACTAGTGACCATGGGCCTCCTACAGGCCAAAGATCCATGGGCCTTCTACAGGCCGTATAATCAATGAACCGTCTACGGGCCATATGATCGATTGGCCAAACATGGGCCATATTATTCGTGGACCAATAACGGTCCGCAAAATGGGTCATAAGTGGGCTAGAGTGGAAATCATCTGTTTATGACCTGACAATAACAGGTCGTTAATAGGCCGGAATGTATAAGGGCTTAATTCTATCGACATGCATCATGGTTCGTTAATGGACCCTATTTGATGACGCTATGAAAACAACCCAATGGGTTAACGGGCCATAAATAGGCCGACTATAACCACGGGCTGAATTTGGCCCACAAGCAAAACAGGCCAGTAACGGACTGTAAGTAACCAGATGCTAGAAATGAGCCCAAGAATAAATGGGCCCTTAGAACGTCGAAAGTTAACATGGGCTGGAAATGGCCTAACAGAGCAATGGGTATAAAGCGATACCATGTTCATTATGGGCCAGTTTCACCACAGGCCTTTAATGGGCCCAGAGTTACAAAGGGCCTCGTATGGGCCGGAAGTTACAACAGGCTAGAATCATTTTGGACGGCCCAGATGATGCTACTAGGCCTAATTCAGATAAGCCATAACGGGTCGTGAGTTAGCGGGCTATAAATGGGCTATATGCGAGTAGGCCGTTAACAAGCTTTTCGTGGGCTGGCCTGCTTCCTTTTGATCAAGTCAAACGAGCCGGCCTTTTGACCTGAATGGGCCGCTGTTGGGCCTTGCCACGTGTCGACATATCATAGGCACGTCCCGTACAATGAGTGGATGACATCTGTCCCAACACTGAGCCGGCACGTGGATCCTTCGATGAATGAAAATTTTACACGTGGAAAATGCCCATTGGTCCTGGCTATTAATGAGTTATCGGATCCAAACCAGAACCTGATAGCATAACGGCAACCCATTACGGTGGATCCCACATGTCGGCTACCCCTGACGAAAAAAGTTCAATGACGTGCCATTTATCGTCATGGAAGTGGGCACTTCCATGATGATAATTTTGGTATTGTTATGTAACACTTCTACAACAACACAGGTACGACTATCTTGATTTTGTCATAAAATCGTCATGGATGTACATGCATGAAAGAAAACATGACCTACTGTGACAAACAGGTATTATCACGGAAGTGGTTTTTTTGTAGTGTATGCTGCTTCAGTTTGGATGAGTCTCCATCGTGGGGAGACACACTAAGAAGTTGCGATGATATGGATTCTCGTTGCCCACCGTTATGGATCATGCCATCTATGAAGAACACGTGGGACTTGAACTAAGAGACAGACATGTACCTAGGGATGTATGAACCTGAGTAATGTACCGTGGTAAGTGAAGTAGCGAAGCACAAATAGTATGAACCTGCGTGGCATATAGGCATTTGTCTTACTACCACTAAATGTTGTACGTGCAATGCAGGGTGATATTATGATGTATGTGTCGAAGTACTCTACTATATTAATTGCAGGCATGTATTAGGTTGGATATTTGTTTACGTGTATGGTCCGAGACCTTCAAACTAGACATGTCTCTCCGGGTCACACTTTGTATCGTTATATACTAGTACTACGTGTGGTCTCCGACCTATAAGTGGATGAACTGGAGACGTTGTACCATGATGTTCATGTTCCACTCCCTTCGCTAATGTGTGGGACATCCAACACGTGTCGTGCTTCGCACTCCTCCGTCGTAAGAGTTGAAATGCTAGCTTTCATCAAAAATAAAAAATAAATATAAACCAGTTGTGACACTATACCATGCGGTTTCCTTGCTACTCCTTCATATCGGAAAGAATACTTTTGTTCGCCGACATGTGGGATGTCAACCATCCTGATCTACTTGCCATGCACCAAAATTAGAGTGCATCACACAGAAATACAGGGGAGAGTCACCTCGGTCGTCGCGCCCTAGTAATAATGACTAATGAGCCAGCAAATCACAGTCCTAACCTTTCCCACTGTATGTTTCTTGGACGAAGGAACCATCATGACTTAGTTGAATTCCGCTTCTTGAAGAAAACTATTGTACTAGAAATACTGCTAGCTACAGTACTGTACATCAGCAGAGTATGAATTGGAGCAAATACTCTATAATAAGGTACAATTAGTGGGCTATAAGGATTAAACTATTATATTTGTGCTGAGTTTGATGAGACAGGAGGGAAGCGTGCTGCAGCACAGACACCAATTTGTCGATGTCGTGCTCAAAAGGGGCGACGAGGTCTGCTAGTCCGTGTTATTCCTTGCGCCCAAAAAACAAACTAATCCCACTCGCTGTAAATGTCTGAAAGTGCAACTAATCCGTGGGTGGTTTTGGAAATTCATAACAACATATAGCTCATTGAACTAATATCCTTTCAAGATGATTATGTCAGAAAGTTCAATTATTTGCATGGAATGGACTAGAGATGTGGACCGCTCAAAATGCTAAGGACAAATATTGGCAAAAGCTCAAGACTCTTCATTTCTATTTGCATGATCCAAGATCACATTGAGTCCATAGGAAAGCCAATACTATTAAAAGGGGATGAGGTGTTGCTTAATGGTCTACTTGCTCAAAATGCTTAGTGATATGCTGCAAAGCCCTCAACCATTTTTTCAAATCTAAATATGTCCTAAACCTGAAGTCAAACTCGGCCCCACTGGTTTGATTCATCCGGCACCACTGAGTTCACTTGACATAGCCATAGCCAGAGACCCTAATCAGTTCGGTCTCATAGGGATCTCAGTCTCACCAAGATAGGATTGCAAACTCTCTATTTCCCTTCATAGCGTTTCGGTCTCACTGAAATGAGTGATCGAGTTCACAGTGCAAACTCTCTGTTTTGCTTTTGTAACATTTCAATATCACCAAAATGAGCGATTGGTCCCATCGAGTTTTCCTCACCAACTCTCTGTTTGCTTGTTAATGAAATTAGTCTCACCGAGTTGAAGTAATCAGTCAAACCGAGATTAAGTTTTGCCCTAACCCTAGCTCATAGGTCCCACTCAGTTGATCTTGTTGGTCCCACCGAAAAATCTAGTGTTCACATTTTGAACTGAATTGGTCGCACCGAGTTCATCTATTCGGTCTGACCAAGTTGGCTCTTTTGTGTGTAACAGTTAGATTTTGTGTGGAGGCTATATATATATGCCTCCACCCACTCTCCATTAGTGAGAGAGCCATCAGAATGTGCCTACACTTCCAGCATTCATTTTTCTGAGGGAGAACCACCTACTGATGTGTTGAGACCAAGACATTCCAATCCAACCACAAGAATCTTGATCTCTAGCCTTCTCCAAGTTGCTTTCCACTCAAATCATCTTCCCATCATAGAAAAATCTGTGTGAGAGAGTTGAGTGTTGGCAAGACTATCATTTGAAGCACAAGAGCAAGGAGTTCATCATCAACACACCATCTATTACCTTTTGGAGAGTGGTGTCTCCTAGATTGGTTAAGTGTCACTTAAGAGCCTCTGTGAATATTGTGGAGTTGAACCAAGGAGTTTGTAAGGGCAAGGAGATCGCCTACTTCGTGAAGATCTACCCAAGTGAGGCAAGTCCTTCGTGGGCGATGGCCATGGTGGTATAGACAAGGTTTCTTCTTCGTGGACCCTTCGTGGGTGGAGCCCTCAATGGACTCGCGCAACCGTTACCCTTCATGGGTTGAAGTGTCCATCAACGTGGATGTACGATAGAACCACCTATCGGAACCACGCCGAAAATCTTCGTGTCTACAGTGCGTTTGCCTTTCCAAACCCCTCCCTTTACCATCATATGCAATATTTTACATTCCACTGCTATACTCTTAGAATTGCATGTGTAGGTTGATTGCTTGACTTGTGCTAAGTTGTTAAAATCTGCCAAGACATAAAATTGGGAGAAGGCTAGGTTTTTATTTTGTCAAGTAGTCTAATCACCCCCTCTAGATGTACTTTCGATCCTACAATGTCATGCATGCTTAAATTGGTCAAGTAGTCTAATCACCAAGCTAGGGTATGAAATCGACCCTTTGTGCTTTCCTCTCTCCAATTCTTAGCACAAAGATCAATGCCATGATTCTTGCCATGATTGAAATAGTCCTATCCAATTAAAACTTCCTTTAGATTAGTTTTGATCCAAAAACTTAGGGTTAGTTTCCGCCAAACTCATCTCGGACCGACCGATTTGAAAGATTCGGTTTCATTGATTTGGCCTAGGCCACTGCACATGTACTACTCGGTTTGACCGAAGTGTATAAATTGGTGTGACCGAGTTTACTTTCTCATTGAAATCTTAGCTCCTCGGAGTCACCGAACTATGTCTCGGTCTGACCGTTTTGACATTTTTAGACTCCAAAGTTGCTTCGGTGTCATCGAGTTTGTCATATCGGTCGCTTAGAAATGCTTTCTGCAGAAACTAATTTAATTTTTTGAGTCATTCTTTTGCCAAAACAGCCGTACTTTGTGATGCTCATCTACTCTACCTATACCCATCTATTCACAGTGTCAGTTTCAACAATGTCAGACCAGAGTGATAGCCAGAACAGGTCAGAGGAGCACCAGACTCTCAGTGAGGGCACTAATCCCTTAAGCAGCTCTGATGATGGAAGCAGAAGCACACCTAGCAATCTACCTAAGGCTACTACTAGGTATAGGAAGAAGAGAACCTCAGATTGAAGATGAGGAGTATATTGCTGATGAGGAGGTCACTTCCAAGAAGAAGTTGACCAAGAAAGAACATGTTGTTGCTGCTACTAGCATTAAGCCAGGCATGAAAGTAAAGGCTCCTGCTCAGAGAAAGCTATGTCCAAAGCCAGGGCCTCAACACTTGAAACTTTGAAATCAAAGGAAGAAGATGATGCTAGAGGCAAGAAGAGGAAGGAAAGGGTCAAAAAGACCATGGCTAGAGTTATATAAAAACCTTCTATGATGAAGAAGTCTGATGAGGATGAGGATGAAGAAGATGTCGCACCAGCACCTAAAGCTCAGAAAGTGATGGGAGATGCAATCAAGTCAGGGGCTGCTCCTTCTAAGTCCAAGAATGCTCCCAAGCAATCTTCACAAGATCAAGCTCCAAAGCAAACTGCACCTAATAGAAGCACAAGAAACATCCCTGCTGCAGAGAAGAATTAGGCCCCAGTGCCTGAAGTTGAAGAAGAGGAAGAGCCCCAAGTGCTGAGAAAGCTCAAGCCCAAGATACCTAATCATAATGGCAATCATCCCATTGCAGAGAACATGAAGTTCATGAAAGATGTAGGTCTCAGATTATGAAGGCAAACTGATTCTTATGCTACAAGGAGAAGAACTGTCGTGGATTATAGGTTCCACACCAAAAATAGCATGACTTCTATGAGACTGTCTGTAACACCCACAATGCGGCTATATGTCCCACGTGTCGGGGCATGAGTTAGAGGCATAGCCGCATGGTAGGCTTGTCGCAAGAGGGGTAATCTTAAAAAGGAAGACAACCCCAAATGCTAGATCCCCGATCGTCCCAACTGGGCTCCACTACTGATCATCAGGAAAAGAAACATAGTAACATCCCGAATCCTCGTCGAACTCCCACTTGAGTTAGGTATCATCACCTGCACTGGCATCCTCGGCACCTGCAACTGTTTGGAAGTATTTGTGAGTCACGAGGACTCAGCAATCTCACACCCACGAGATCAAGACTATTTAAGATTATGGGTAGGAAAGGGTAGTGAGGTGGAGCTGCAGCAAGCACTAGCATATATGGTGGCTAACATACTGAAAAGAGAGCGAGAAGAGAAGCAACGAATGGTCCAGAAGCTAGGGGTGATCAAGAAGTGATCCTAAGACTACTTACGTTCAAGCATAACACAAGACCATGTTCTCTTCCCGGACTCCGTCGAAAAGGGACCATCATGGCTACACACACAGTTGATTCATTTTAATTAAGTTAAGTGTCAAGTTCTCTACAACCGGATATTAACAAATTCCCATCCGCCACATAACCACGGGCACGGCTCTCGAAAGTTTATACCTTGCTGGGGTGTCCCAACTTAGCCCATCACAAGCTCTCATGGTCAACGAAGGATATTCCTTCTCCCGGGAAGACCCGATCAGTCTCGGAATCCCGGTTACAATACATTTTGACAATGGTAAAACAAGACCAGCAAAGCCACCCGATGTGCCGACAAATCCCGATAGGAGTCGCACGTAACTCGTTCTCAGGGCACACCGGATGGGGAAGACGTCGGGTTGGCATAGACCCTGGTTGCCCAAGGGGTGCGGACATTGCCCAGTTTGGACCAACACTCAGAGGAGCACTGGCTGGGGGTTTAAAATAAAGATGACCCTTGAGTCCTCGGAACCCAAGGGAAAATGGCTTAGGTGGCAAATGTTAAAACCAAGGTTGGGCCTTGCTGGAGGAGTTTTATTCAAAGCAAACTGTCAAGGGGTTCCCATAACACCCAACCGCATAAGGAACGCAAAATCAAGGAACATAACACCGGTATGACAGAAACTAGGGCGGCAACAGTGGAAAAAAACACCAGGCATAAGGCCGAGCCTTCCATCCTTTACCAAGTATAAAGATGCATTAAAGTAAAAAAGATATAATAATGATATCCCAACAATATCCATGTTCCAACATGGCTGGAAACCAATAAGGCTTATAATGCCTTCTGAGTCATATATGACATTAACCGGTGTTCATTAACCCGGCCTGGTCTTCGACTATAAGTCGCCAGTATGAGATAACATCCGGTGTTTATTAACCCGGCCTGGTTTTCGACTATAAGTCGCCAGTATACGATAAGATAATATCCAGTGTTTATTAACCCGACCTAGCTTTGGACTATAAGTTGCCAGTATATATTTGGATTGCGCCATTGGAGTCATGCGCTTATAAATCATTGGGTATATTATTCAAATCTTTAATAGCCAACATGGCTGGATTTTTATTATGGTTATCAATAACCAGTATTATGATTGAATTTTTCAAAGTCGCTTTAGCGTAATGGCTATTATTTTATCAATGGAGATGATTTATTCTACAATGGAGGGAATAGTCCCGAGTCACTGCAGGCTTACGACCCGACACTTGGGGGCTACATTATTCAAGTCGAGATTACATCAAATATGCAAGTCTCATGTCATTGCAAGCATGCACCATGACACTTGGGGGCTAATGCAAAGTCATTTTTACTAGCCTTATTGAAGACCCGACTCATCACATCATAATGAGCTGGTCCTTGGGGGCTACCAATTGCTCTTGTCAACAATTCAAGGTACACAAGTCTTATTCCATTATATTGAAGGGTCCACTGCTCAGTTGGTAAAGAATAAAGCTCTTAACCTTGTGGGAGTGGGTTGAAGCCCCATAATGGGGGTTACATCATATGATGTTCTTTTCAAAGAAGTATATATAAAGTCCCAGCTCAATATTATCTTACTGAGCCAGCCCTTGGGGGCTACACGTTGTCGTTCAAGTCTACATGATCATATTCATAAAGTCCCTGCTCATTATTGCATAATGACCCGGCCCTTGGGGGCTACACTGGTTGAAGTTTTTATGAGTATAAGGCAATTACAAGTCCCAGGTTGCTGCAAGCATGACAACCCGGCACTTGGGGGCTACATATATGGAGTATTCAGTCTTTACTAGTGACTAAGATGAACAACATGGATTTCTTCAAAGTGGAGGTATTTATATTGAAGCAAGTCTTAAGTCATCACTTTGTTTCTGCTCAAGACTTGGGGGCTACGGGTAATATCGATATAAGGGAGAAAAATCTTCAAATTCTCAGTTTTGAGTAAACCAGATTGACCCGGCATCACCGATAACTATGACCCAGCGTCAGCAACAATTATGACCCGGTGATATCAATATTTACAAAACTGGATATTTTGGCAATGATAAACCGGCAAATCCTACAATCCGGCTGAAAATCACATGAGTATTTCAAGACCAATATTTTTATTAAGCACTGGGAGTTGAATCGGTATTCTTCACAATATTTTTCTAGGAGAGACCAATGTCAGTAAATTGATTATGAAGTTGGCCTATTGACCCGGATTTTCTACAAGAAGGAAATGACAAGGAATTAAGGATGAACAGGTGCCGACTTACAAGAGTTCTTAACCAGGAGCATAATCTGTCAAAATTGTTCTTGTGTTTGTTTTACAGGATCAGTTTAACATGGATAAATCCAATTAAACTAGGGGATAATGTCGGGGATATACCCCGCGGTGTAACCCGCCGGATGTATGACCCGGCTGGAGCTTGGCGACTCACTGGTGACCTGCCCGAAGCTTGGCGTCTCACGGGTAACCCGTCTGAGCTTGGTGACTCACGGGTAACCCGCCCGAGCTTGGCGACCCATTAGTAACCCGGCGTGCGGGTCGGATGGACAACAAGGCCCAAGTCCCAGAAGGCCGGCTCATGTTATGGTGGGCCGGTTTAAGAGAAAGCATAAGGAATATGCCCATACAAAAGGAAGCAAGACTAGGACTCCACTTGTAATAGAGTAGTCTTAATCCTATTAGGACTACTCATGTAACCTGCCCCTTCAACTTATATAAGGAGGGGCAGGGCACCCAAAGAGAGACAGAAAATAATCGCTAAGGCTAGACACAACTAAAGGGGAGCCGGCTTATGCGGCGACTCCCTCATGAGCATAATGAGACCTAGCCACAAACATCATGTAGGGCTATTTCGGATGATGTTTCCCGGGGCTCGAAGCTGTCTAAATCCTTGTCTTGTGCATTGATCTGCCTCGCGTCTCTCGATTACTACCAACCCCTTAAAGCTACCACATAGATGCGTTGGCCTCACGACTACGTCCCCACACTAGGACATCTGCCGTGACAATTCCACGACACTTCCCTTCCCAACAAGAGATGTCTCCACGTTAATAAAGCATGAACAACTGCCGCCAACTCAAGGTCGTGAGTGGGGTAGTTCCTTTCGTTGGGCTTCAACTGGCGAGAGGTATAAGCCACAACTTTCTTCTCTTGCATTAACACATCACCGAGACCTCGTAAAGAGGCATCACAAAAAACTTCAAATGGCTTGGATTCATTAGGAGGAGTCAAGACAGGAGCAGTGAACAGCTTCTCTTTGAGGGTGTTGAAAGCAACGTCACATTCATGCGTCCAGACATACTTGACATGCTTCTGGAGGTGGTTGGAAAGAGGCTTTGCAATCTTAGAGAAATTCTCAACGAATCTTCGACAATAACTTGCAAGCCCAAGAAAACTGCGGAGTTGCTTGACATTCTGAGGAGCCTCCCAATTCACAATTGCAGACACCTTCTCGGGATTAACAGCGATGCCCTTGGCGGAGATGATATGACCAAGGTAAAGAACCACATCAAGCCAAAATTCACACTTTGAAAACTTCGCATCGAATTTATGCTCTCTGAGTTTGTCGAGCACCAATCTCAAATGCTTGGCATGGTCCTCCTTATTCTTGGAAAAGACCAAGATATCATCGAGATACACTAGGACAAAATCATTCGTGTAAGGGTTGAAGATGAAGTTCATCACGCGAGATAACGTTGGAGGAGCATTGGCAAGGCCGAAAGAAATGACAGTATATTCATAAGAACCATAGCTTGTTCTGAATACTTTCTTGGGGATATCTTCTTCACGAATGCGAATCTGATGATAACCCATACAGAGGTCAAGCTTAGAGAATACTTGAGCACCTTTAAGTTGCTCGAAAAGCTCATTGATGTTGGGAAGTGGATACTTGTTCTTTATTGTCTTCTTGTTCAATGGGCGGTAGTCGGCACAAAGTCGGTCCATGCCATCCTTCTTCTAGACAAAAAGAACACCACAACCCCATGGAGACAAACTCGATCTGATCAGACCCAAACGCTCTTGTTCATCATGCTGTTTCTTCAACTCCTTTGGTCCAAGCTTGTAAGGACGCTTGCAAACAGGTTCCGTGCTAGGCTCAAGTTCGATAACGAATTCAACTAGCTGGTGAGGAGGCATTCCCGGAAGCTCTTTTGGGAAGATGTCGTGATATTCACAAATGACTGGAATATGAGAGATGGCATTCAACTCGCCCTTCTCATTGAGAGAAACCAGTCGAATGGTTTCTTCACGAGCAGCATAGATGATCACAACCTCAGAAGAGTGTGTCAATTGAATCTTCCTGGCAGCACAGTCAAGCTGAGCCTTGTGCTTAGAAAGCCAGTCCATCCCGAGAATTAGATCAATATCCGAGTCACCAAGGACCATTGGAGAAGACAAAAATTTATAGTCTCCCATCTTGATGGTAACATTCAGAGCCATCATTTTGGTGTTCAAGAACAAACCTGGAGAGGAAACCGCTATCGGCTTGGGCAAATCGATAGTATGCAAATCATGCAAGGATGCAAAAGGCTTTGGTATGAATGAAATAGATGCACCAGTATCGAATAAGACTCTTGCAGGAATATCCTTGACTGGAAGATTACCCATGATCAGTTCGGAAGAATCCTCTGCCTGAGCTGCGTTCATCATATTCACCTCTGCAGACTTGGAATTATGCTTGACCACTACATTGCTGGTAGATCTCACAGGAGGAGGAGGCGGAAGGCGCCTTTGGTTAAAGCACTTGTTTGCATAGTGCCCTTTCCGCTGACACTTGTTGCAAGTAACCTCTAAGAGAGGACGATGATATGGAGCACTTGACCTTGGAGCTTGATGCTTAGCTTTGTTCTGATATGTAACACCCACGATGCGGCTATATCTCCCACGTATCGGGGCACGACTTAGAGGCATAGCCGCATGGTAGGCTTGTCACAAGAGGGGTAATCTTCACACATCCCATGTACTGAATAAGAAAGGGATAAGGAGTTGGCTTACAATCGCCACTTCACAAAAATACAAGTTAAACATGCATCATCCAGAGTACAATCAAGGTCCGACTACGGTACCAAAGTAAAAGAAGACAACCCCAAATGCTAGATCCCCGATCGTCCCAACTAGGCTCCACTACTGATCAACATGAAACGAAACAACACAACGAACAAGATCTTCATCGAGCTCCCACTAGAGCTGGGTAGTGTCATCTGCACTGGTATCATCGGCACCTGCAACTATTTGGAAGTATCTGTGAGCCACGAGGACTCAGCAATCTGACACACGCGAGATCAAGAATATTTAAGCTTATGGGTAGGAAAAAGGGTAGGGAGGTGGAGCTGCAGCAAGCACTAGCATATATGGTGGCTAACTTACGCAAATAAGAATGAGAAGAGGAGCAAATCACGGTCATGAACTAGAAGTGATCAAGAAGTAATCCTGAATCTACTTACGTTCAAGCATAACACAAGAACCGTGTTCACTTCCCGGACTCCGCCGAGAAGAGACCATCACGGCTACACACATGGCTGATGTATTTTAATTAATTTAAGTGTCAAGTTCTCTACAACTGGACATTAACAAATTCCCATCTGCCCATAACCATGGGCAAGGATTTCGAAAGTTCAAAACCCTGCAGGGGTGTCCCAACATAGACCATCACAAGCTCTCACGGTCAACGAAGGATATTCCTTCTCCTAGGAAGACCCGATCAGACTCGGAATCCCGGTTACAAGACATTTCGACAATGGTAAAAGAAGACCAACAAGACCACCGGCTGTGCTGACAAATCCCGATAGGAGCTGCACATATCTCGTTCTCAGGGCATACCAGATAAGCTAAGCGTACATGAACCAACACAACCCAAGTTGCCAAGGGACGGCCCCGCACAGTGCTCTAGTTTGGACCAACACTCAGAGGAGCACTGGCCCGGTGGTTTAAAATAAAGATGACCCTTGAGTCTGCAGAACCCAAGGGAAAAAGGCTTAGGTGGAAAATGGTAAAACCAAGGTTGGGCCTTGCTGGAGGAGTTTTATTTAAGGCGAACTGTCGAGGGGTTCCCATTATAACCCAAACGTGTAAGGAACGCAAAATCAAGGAACATAACACCGGTATGACGGAAACTAGGGCGGCAAGAGTGGAACAGAACACCAGGCATAAGGCCGAGCCTTCCACCCTTTACCAAGTATATAGATGCATTAAAGTAAATAAGATATAATAATGATATCCCAACAAATATCCATGTTCCAACATGGAGCAAAACTCCATCTTCACCTGCAGCTAGCAACGCTGTAAGAGGGGTTGAGCAAAGCGGTAACATAGCCAAACAACAATTTGCTAGGACAAGGTGGGTTAGAGACTGGACATGGCAACATGGGAGGCATGATATAGCAAGTGGTAGGTATCGCAGCATAGCAAAAGAGCGAGCAACTAGCAAGCAAAGATAGAAGTGATTTTGAGGGTATGGTCATCTTGCCTGCAAAGTTCTCCAAGTTGACAAAAGCTTGATCCTCGTAAGCGTACTCAACGGGTTCCTCGATCACGTACTCGTCTCCCGGCTCTACCCAAGGCAAGCACACAAGCAAAAGACCAACAATCAATCACGGTGCAATGCGCAAGCAACATGATGCAAAACATGGCATGATGCACAACCAAGTATGATGCATGTCCGGTTTAAATATGCATGGCATGGCAAAGTGCACAAACAATACTACAAATTAAGTGGAGCTCAATATGTAACAAGTTGCATATTGAAGAAACACCACATTTAATTATTTAGTTCTCTCCCGTTTATGTAGCCAACAATATTAAATGTTGATTAACATGGCAAGAGGGTGAAGCACAACAAAACTACCTATCTAGGCAAGTTTAAATGAGGCCGGAAACAACGAACAACAATTCCGGTAAATCCCCATATGCATATTATGAATTTGGTACTGTTTTGCCCTAAACCCAATTTTAGAGTTGTTAAACATGCAAAGCAAGTACACCATGTTAAACTAGGAATTTTTCTACCCCATTTACATATAAAGTTTATTAAATTTGGAGCTACGGTTATTAAGTTATGAAATAAAGCATTTTAACATGGCATATGAGCAAAAGAAAGCAAACCAACAAGTTCAAACATTTTTAACATACATGAAAGTGGCATATTAAGAACCTACACAAAATTCTAAGCATTTTTCATATATAAAACATTTTAATCCGATGCACGGTTGTGGAGTTATTAAATGCACGAAGTCTAGGGACTTTTCTATAAAACAGGAAATCCCTGGAATAATAGCTAAATGCGGAACTGGGGAAAAACAACACACGGGCCGAAAGCAGTGAGCGACAGGTAGAAATTGAGTGCACGGGTGAGGAAAAACAGATGGGCGCTCACTTTGGGCTAGAGGCCGAATCTGGAGCTGGGCCAAGCGGGTGGCCGCGCCTTGGTCTACGGGGAAGCAGCGCGGCCCACCGGACCTGACCGACATGGTCATAACGGATGCTGGGCGCTCGTTGGCTCGTCCCTGAAGCGAGGATCGAGTAGGCACTCGATGCGGACGGCGGCGGCGAAGAGCTCGCCGGATCCACCTGATCCGGGCAAGGCAGCGGCAGGGGAGGCCAGAAACGGGCAGGACGACGGCGGGGCACATAGATCCGGTGGCCATGGGGGCCCTGTTCATGGCGGGAGAGAGAGAGATGTTAGAGGAAGGAGGAGAAGGAGATGGTCAGGGAAGGAGGACCAGGGCAGTGGGGTCCGACCTGGGAGGTCCTCCGCCGAAGTTCGACGGCGACGAGGTGTCCGGTGGCAGGGTCGGCGAGGCCGCGAGTTGCGTTTGGAGGTGCGACGCGGAAGAGCTCGGGATCGAGGGCTCCTCCCCTCGATCCAGATCGAGAACGGGAGCGCTCAGGCTGTGGTGGAGGCTCGGGCCCCGATGGGCTTCCTAGGGCCCGATCCGGGTCCTGGCGGGCCTATGGGGGAAGTGGGGGTGGAGGCGCTAGGTGGCAGCAGCAGAGTGGCTGGAGGGGCGCGAGCGCGGCGAGGTGGCGCGCTGCGGTTGGTGGGAAGCGGTGGCGCAGGTGGTGGCTGTGGAAGGAGGCGGTGACACTTGGCGACAGTGGGCTGGGCGGCACGGAAATCAAGGCATGGTGGCGGCGGCTGGAGATAGGGGAGGGGTAGGTTGCCCGAAATGGAGAGGGGGATGT
Source organism: Triticum urartu (assembly GCF_003073215.2). Lineage (NCBI taxonomy): Eukaryota > Viridiplantae > Streptophyta > Magnoliopsida > Poales > Poaceae > Triticum > Triticum urartu. The sequence goes on along the minus strand of NC_053025.1, from coordinate 399,320,026 downwards.
CTATTTGTAGCAGAGGAGGCTAGGGTTTGAGTCTAGAGAAGGTTTCAGAGCCCTCTGATCTCGATCGTACGGTTCCGGACGCGAGGGTGGAGTAGGTGGGCTATGAAGAGAGGAAGATGGGCAGCCCGACAACAGTTTTCGGAGACCGAAAGTGTGTGACGATTTGACCAACTATAATGCCGCTATATGTTTTATGGCTGGGCTATCAAACAAGCTCCGAAAGCGATGAAACTTGGCAGGTGCCCTACTGACAACAAAACAACACCGCACACCAACTTTCATCCCAATCCGAGAACATTTTTCAGCCACTTATAAAATAATATTTCGGACGTTCCACGGGCGCGTGCAAGTGTGTCTGGGCTCAGAACGGACAACGGAAGGAACGGGGAGACCGGGAAGGATGCAAGTTTTGAAAACATGATGATGCAATGCACATGATGACATGGAAATATGCAACATGCAAGCGAAAAACAAGGCAACAACAGCGAATAACTGGAAGACACTTGGTGCGTCGGTCTCGAGGCGTTACAACACTCCACCACTACAAAAGGATCTCTTCCCAAGATCTAGAATGGCACCGGAGAGAAACGGAAGAGGAAGAGAAAAGGTAAAACTAAGTTTCTTCTTTGACGAACGAGTGAAACCAAAGAACCTTGCGAGGTTGAACAAATTGAAAGAAAGAATATAACGAAGATGAACAAAGTTTAAAAACACTCCCTTAGAAAAGAGGAACAAGGAACATTACTAGACCCTTGTAGGTTGAAAGACATAAGAAAAGTGTTACAATGGACAAGAAGTACATGCAAGCACTCCGGTTGAAATGAGATGTACAAGGAACGATAAAGATCAATTATGATAACACTCCGGTCGGAAATGGAAGGTAAAGAATATGAGCTTGGCAAAATGAAAGCACTTGGATGAGACTCCGGTTAAAAGAAGAATGATAGCCACAACACTCCGGTTAAAACAAGATAGAGGAGGAAAAAGGATGATATAATTTGGGCAGCACTCAGGCTGTAAATGGAAGGAATTGAACATGATCTTGACAAAACAAGATGATGGGTCGAAGAGAGCCACATCACAATGCCTCTGGAACAAATGTAAGAATGGAATGAAAATAATGGAGATGAGAGAACCAACATCTCTCACAACTGAACTTGAGAGAGCACTCTTATGAAGGGTTGAACGGAGTTGTTGGAAATCACAACAAAAGATATGATTTCCAATGGTCTTAAGGAAAACATCCCCAAATTATGAGGTGAAGACTAGCCACTAACAAAATCAATCAATTGGGTTGAGATCAACAAGGAGATGAAACACCTTCATCGAGTTGAGACGCGGAAATTGGATCATAGATAAGCACCATAATGGCAACATTCCTAATGGAAGGCTTTAGGTGAAATTTATACCAAGATACTCCAACAAAGAATTATTATAGGTTGAAACAACTCATAATCAAAAGAAAATGATGGTTTTACAACATCTCATTCCTGACAACTTGTGAATCATGAAACACAAAGAAATTGTCAAAAATGACATAACACCACCTCAAAAGATAAGGTAGAAAGAATTGCACTTCAGAATGTAAGATGAAAAATACTTGAGCTCCTCTGAAAAGAATCTCGATGAACACTCCGAGAAGGAATTAAATCCTTGATGAACCACCATGTAGAACCTCCATGAAGAACTCTGGTAAAAAAATAAATTGTAGGAAGGAAGAGAAATTGAAAACACAAGGTGAAGCCTTGTAATGATTTAGATGAATCTTTGTGATGATATAATTCAGAGAGCTTGGAACTCCGGAAAAGTATGAAGGACTTTAACCAAGAATTTAATCATCATGAACAAACTCCGGAAGAAATAATACATCATTTGGATGAAGCAAGAATAAGAATTATGTTATGCATATCCTTCACCAATTTAAATTGATGACAAGCAACGGATTTGGCATACTACTTATTCTCGTAGAAAGGATTAAGAGAGATATAGCGTAAACTTGAGAAAAGGCTTCAACCAACCACCGTTAGGATTTGAAAGAACGAATGAATTGATATGATAACGAAGGAAGAGAAATCTTGAACGAACCACCATAAGAATTAAAATGACCGAAGAAAAGATAAAGGAACACCGGGAAGAATTATGAAATGAACGAAGATACTTGAGAGAATTTAGATGCAAGTGAACAAAGAGATCCCGAGCTAATTAGAGAATACTTGAATGATGCGTCGGTAAGATTTGGAGAATGATAGCTACACGCTGAGAATGAATAAATCTGAGATGATGGGCTCCGGAGAATCAAACTGAAAAGACTCCTGAATTGCTCCAGATGGGTGAAAAGAATTATCACAATCAAAAACAAATATGAGAGGATGGCATAAGGCTAGCACCAATAATCTTCAAGAGAACGGATATGATTGTAGAGAAACTCTTCTTCGGTGTTCAAATGTTGAGAATGATGACGAAAACCACCACTGAGAATTTTTGAGGCACTACGGAATGAAAATTGGAAAGGTTGAGCCAACGATGAAAATAATTTGAAAGATCATGGAGAAATACATATGACTGATGAAAAATCATTCTTACGACAAACTTTGAAATGAATTTGAAAAGCTCCGGGAAAATTAGAAGAGTCAGGTAAGATCCTGGGAAAAGACCTGTGGGTTAGGGCCCACTCAAGAGAAACACCATTGAAAATAATTTCTTAGGAAGAGATAATGCACCGGTTGAATTAAATGGCTCAACAGAGATAACAACCTCGAGAGAGCTTGAACGAGTGCAGAGTGGAAACACGAATCTTCAAGATATCTTCCGCACTCCAGAACAATTGAATAGCGAGAAGTGGATGATTAAGAGGTGCACCGACATGAGAAAGCATTGGACAAAGGAAAGGACTATGCTCAAAACCAAAGCTTGAATTGAGTCCACCGGAAAAGAAAATAAAGAAGTATGATGGACTAGTAGAGCATATTCATGAGAAACATCAGGTAAGAACATTGATTGAAAAGAATGAAGAGACTTCACATGAATAAAATGGATACTTGATTAAGAAATCTGAGTCCTCGAAGAAAAAGGGTGGGACGGCGGGAAAACAAAGGCAATTTGGGATGGATGAAACAAACAACGTTGAGAACACTTGAGTTGATCTTGCGGATGTTGAAAAAGATCGGATCCACTTGAAGAGAGACACACCGGTTTAGAAGAAATTGAGATGGAAAACTCGAAGATCAAGAGCGATTTGTATTCACATAGGGATATGAGAACACCGCTTAGGAAAGGTATGGAATCAAAATTTTACTTCGAAGCAACTCGAATACCACAACTGAAAAACAAAACAACGGATTGGCTTGCAAAATAAGCCGGAAACAAACATATGATAAACACCCTGTCGTATCATGTGTCTGTTGGAAGGATATCCTATGATATACTTGAATTCCCATTTATAAACTCCTGAAACTTTCTGGTTATGCAATCAGGTGTTGGGGATACAGGGGAAGCATAATATCTCACCCAAAACTAACAAATCCTACATCCAGCTGTATCCATCCTTCAACACATAACCAAGAAACCTTCGGAAATCATTTACCTCAACCTTCGAAAAGCACCCATTATACGAGTTATGGCAATACTCCCGAACTCCCTCCCAAGTACTGGGTGGCGTCGAGGTTATCTCACCAACAACTGCATAAAAGAGATTTTCGATGTCGGCGAACTCAGGTATTCCAGAACTGCAACGATAAAATTGTGACGACAACACGTCGGAGCTCAACTCCCCGGGACACTGCCAGAACCCCTAAATGTCAGGAGGCACCAAGAACAATGTTCTCGTCACAAGACTATCAGAACGATTCCAAGATACCCGCGTGATCCTAAAATTTTTTTAGTGAAATTTGAGGAGAGAAGAGTGAAAACTCTACGTCGGGAGGCCTCACCAGAGTGACGAAGGGACTAAGGAGTAAAAATAATCCTACTCTCTGATATATATAATCCTATAAGACTCAAAACATTTTTCTAGACTCAACAACGTCAGTGATTCGATCAAGAACGGGGCTCCTAAGTCGGGGAAGGCTCTGATTACCAACTTATAACACCCACTACGCGGCTATATCTCCCATGTGTCGGGGCACGACTTAGAGGCATAGCCACATGGTAGGCTTGTTGCAAGAGGGGTAATCTTCACACATCCCATGTACTGAATAAGAAAGGGATAAAGAGTTGGCTTACAATCACCACTTCACACAAATAAAAGTTAAACATACATCATCTAGAGTACAATCAAGGTCCGACTACGGAACCAAAGTAAAAGAAGACATGCCCAAATGCTAGATCCCCGATCATCCCAACTGGGCTCCACTACTGATCAACATGAAACAAAACAACACAACGAACAAGATCTTCATCGAGCTCCCACTGGAGATGGGTTGCGTCATCTGCACTGGTATCATCGGCTTTTGGAGTATCTGTGAGCCACGAGGACTCAGCAATCTCACACCCGCGAGATCAAGACTATTTAAGCTTATGGGTAGGAAAAAGGGTAGTGAGGTGGAGCTGCAGCAAGCACTAGCATATATGGTGGCTAACTTACGCAAATGAGAGCAAGAAGAGGAGCAAAGCACAGTCGTGAACTAGAAGTGATCAAGAAGTGATCCTGAATCTACTTACGTTCAAGCATAACACAAGAACCGTGTTCACTTCCCGGACTCCACCGAGAAGAGACCATCATGGCTACACACGCGGTTGATGTATTTTAATTAATTTACATGTCAAGTTCTCTACAACCGGACATTAACAAATACCCATCTGCCCATAACCACGGGCACGGCTTTCGAAAGTTCAAAACCAAGCAAGGGTGTCCAAACTTAGCCCATCACAAGCTCTCACTGTCAACGAAGGATATTCCTTCTCCCAGGAAGACCCGATCAGACTCGGAATCCCGGTTACAAGACATTTCGACAATGGTAAAAGAAGACCAGCAAGACCACCCATTGTGCCGACAAATCCCGATAGGAGCTGCACATATCTCGTTCTCAGGGCACACCGGATATGCTAAGCGTACATGAACCAACATAACCGAAGTTTCCAAGGGACAGCCCCGCACGGTGCTCTAGTTTGGACCAACACTCAGAGGAGCACTGGCCCGTGGGTTTAAAATAAAGATGACCCTTGAGTCTGCAGAACCCAAGGGAAAAAGGCTTATGTGGCAAATGGTAAAACCAAGGTTGGGCCTTGGCGGAGGAGTTTTATTCAAGGCGAACTATCGAGGGGTTCCCATTATAAGCCAACCACGTAAGGAACACAAAATCAAGGAACATAACACCGGTATGACGGAAACTAGGGCGGCATGAGTGGAACAAAACACCAGGCATAAGGCTGAGCCTTCCACCCTTTACCAAGTATATAGATGCATTAAAGTAAATAAGATATAATAATGATATCCCAACAAATATACATGTTCCAACATCGAACAAAACTCCATCTTCACCTGTAGCTAGCAACGCTATAAGAGGGGCTGAGCAAAGCGGTAACATAGCCAAACAACGGTTTGCTCGGACAAGGTGGGTTAGAGGCTGGACATGGCAACATGGGAGGCATGATATAGCAAGTGGTAGGTATCATAGCATAGCAAAAGAGAGAGCAAATAGCAAGCAAAGATAGAAGTGATTTCGAGGGTATGGTCATCTTGCCTGCCAGGTTCTCCGAGTTGACGAAAGCTTGATCCTCGTAAGCGTACTCAACAGGTTCCTCGATCACTTACTCGTCTCCCGGCTCTACCCAAGGCAAGCACACAAGCAAAAGACCAACAATCAATCACGGTGCAATGCGCAAGCAACATGATGCAAAACATGGCATGATGCACAACCAAGTATGATGCATGTCCGGTTTAAATATGCATGGCATGGCAAAGTGCACAAACAATACTACAAATTAAGTGGAGCTCAATATGTAACAAGTTGCATATTGAAGAAACACCACATTTAATTATTTAGTTCTCTCCCATTTATGTAGCCAACAATATTAAATGTTGATTAACATGGCAAGAGGGTGAAGCACAACAAAACTACCTATCTAGGCAAGTTTAAATGAGGCCGGAAACAACGAACAACAATTCTGGTAAATCCCCATATGCTTATTATGAATTTGGTACTGTTTTGACCTAAACCCAATTTTAGAGTTGTTAAACATTCAAATCAAGTACACCATGTTAAACTAGGCATTTTTCTACCCCATTTACATATAAAGTTTATTAAATTTGGAGCTACGGTTATTAAGTTATGAAATAAAGCATTTTAACATGGCATATGAGCAAAAGAAAGCAAACAACAAGTTTAAACATTTTTAACATAAATGAAAGTGGCATATTAAGAACCTACACAAAATTCTAAGCATTTTTCATATATAAAACATTTCAATCCGATGCACGGTTGTGGAGTTATTAAATGCACGAAGTCTAGGGACTTTTCTATAAAACAAGAAATCCCTGGAATAATAGCTAAATGTGGAACTGGGGAAAAAACAAGACATGGGGCGAAAGCAGTGAGCGACAGGTAGCAATTGAGCGCACGGGTGAGGAAAAACAGATGGGCGCTCACTTTGGGCCAGAGGCCGAATTTGGAGCTGGGAAAAGTGGGAGGCCGCGGCTGGGTCTACGGGGAAGCAGTGCGACCCATCGGACCTGACCGACGTGGTCAAGACGGACGCTGGGTGCTCGTCGGCTCGTCCCTGAAGCGAGGATCGAGCAGGCACTCGATGCGGACAGTGGCGACGAAGAGCTCGCCGGATCCACCCGATCCGGGCGAGGCAGCAGAAGGGGAGGCCGGAAATGGGCAGGACGACGGCGGGGCCCACAGATCCGACGGCCATGGTGGTCCCTGTTCATGGCGGGAGAGAGATAGGGGTTAGAGGAAGGAGGAGAAGCAGACGGCCAGGGAAGGAGGAGCAGGGCGGCGTGGTCCGGCCTGGGAGGTCCTCCGCCGGAGTTCAACGGCGACGAGTTCTCCGGTGGCGGGGTCGGCGAGGCCGCGCGCTACGTTTGGAGGTGCGGCATGGAGGAGCTCGGGATCGAGGTCTCCTCCCCTCGATCCAGATCAAGAATGGGAGCGCTCAGGCTGCGGCGGAGGCTCGGGCCCCGATGGGCTTCCCAGGGCCCGATCCGGGTCTGATACGTCTCCAACGCATCTATAATTTGTGATTGCTCCATGCTATATTGTCTACTATTTTGGACATTATTGGGCTTTATTATCCACTTTTATATTATTTTTGGGACTAACCTATTAACCGGAGGCCCAGCCCAGAATTGCTATTTTTTGCCTGTTTTAGGGTTTTGAAGAAAAGGAATATCAAATGGAGTCCAAACAGAATGAAACCTTCGGAAACGTGATTTTCTCATCGGATAAGATCCAGGAGACTTGGACCCTCCGTCAAGAAAGCCACGAGGTGGTCACGAGGGTGGAGGGTGCGCCCCCTGCCTCGTGGGCCCCTCGAAGCTCCACCGACGTACTCCTTCCTCCTATATATACCTACGTACCCCCAAAAGATCAGGGACGGAGCCAAACACCTAATTCCACCGCCGCAACTTTCTGTATCCACGAGATCCCATCTTGGAGCCTGTTCCGGAGCTCCGCCGGAAGGGGCATCGATCACGGAGGGCTTATACATCATCATCCAAGCCCCTCCAATGAAGTGTGAGTAGTTTATTTCAGACCTACGGGTCCATAGTTAGTACCTAGATGGCTTCTCCTCTCTTTTTGGATCTCAATACAATGTTCTCCCCCTCTCTCATGGAGATCTATTCGATGTAATCTTCTTTTTGCGGTGTGTTTGTTGAGACCGATGAATTATGGGTTTATGATCAAGTCTATCTATGACTAATATTTGAATCTTCTCTGAATTCTTTTATGTATGATTGGTTATCTTTGCAAGTCTCTTCGAATTATCAGTTTGGTTTGGCCTACTAGATTGGTTGTTCTTGCCATGGGAGAAGTGCTTAGCTTTGGGTTCGATGTTCCGGTGTCCTTTCCCAGTGACAGAAGGGGCAGCAAGGCACGTATTGTATTGTTGCCATATGAGTGGATAACAAGATGGTTTTTTTTATCATATTGCATGAAATTGTCCCTCTACATCATGTCATCTTGCTTAAGGCGTTACTCTGTTTTTAACTTAATACTCTAGATGCATGCTAGATAGCGGTCGATGAGTGGAGTAATTGTAGTAGATGCAAGCAGGAGTCGGTCTACTTGTCTCGGACGTGATGCCTATATACATGATCATACCTAGATATTCTCATAACTATGCTCAATTCTGTCAATTTCTCAACAGTAATTTGTTCACCCACCGTAGAATACTTATGCTCTAGAGAGAAGCCACTAGTGGAACCTATGGCCCCCGGGTCTCTTTCTCATCATATCAATCTCCATCACTTTATTATTTCTTTGTTTTTACTTTGCCTTTTACTTTTCACTTTGCATCTCTATACCAAAAATACCAAAAATATTATTTATCATCTCTAACAGATCTCACTTTCGTAAGTGACCGTGAAGGGATTGACAACCCATAAGCACGTTGGTTGCGTTGAGCTATTGTTTTTGTGTAGGTACGAGGGACTCGCGTGTAGCCTCCTACTGGATTGATACCTTGGTTCACAAAAACTTAGGGAAATACTTACGCTACTTCGCTGCATCATCCTCTGCTCTTCGGGGAAATCCAACGCAGTGCTTAAGAGGTAGCAAGAAGAATTTCTGGCGCTGTTGCCGGGGAGTCTGCGCAAAAGTCAACATACCAAGTACCCATCACAATCCCTATCTCCCGCATTACATTATTTGCCATTTGCCTCTCGTTTTCCTCTCCCCACAATTCACCCTTGTCGTTTTATTCGCCCTCTCTCTCTCTATCCTCCCTCTCTTTCTCTATTTGCCTCTTTTTACCCGTTTGTGTTTTTGTTTGCTTGTGTGTTAGTTTGCTCACTTGTCAGCATGGCTAGTCTCATATCATCTCCATTGTCTCCCGAGAATGAAGTTCTAAATTTTAAACAAAGGGAGGGAGAAAATCTAAAATATGCTTGGTATAGAATTTGCAATGCTCAAAATAGATCTACCAGGAAGCAATCTACTTCAGTTCTTCTCCGCAATTTTTATGTTGGTGCTAGTCCTTGGTATAGATATATCCTAGATACCATTACCGGAGGGAATTTCTTGGGTAGACATACTTTTGATTCTTATAATGCTATGTTTGATTTATTTGGCTCACCACCTCTTTTGGTTAATGGAACTATGTTAACTTTGGAGCATGTTATGCCAAGACTTGAAATTATTGAAAATAAAGTTGCTACTATTGAATTAATTGAAAATCTCGATAAAAAGATCCACAATAAAATTACGCAATATGGAGCTGAGGTAGGAATGACTTTGAAAAATATTAAGGAAAAGGAACCCATACTTAATGAGAAAATAAACTTAGATTCTACTAGAATCGATAAACTTGAGGGTATCATTAAGAACTTGGGAACCACTTTTTCTTCCATAAAGAAAACTCCAAGTCCTCCTACTAAAATTTCCAAGCTTATGAATGTTCCTAAAAATAAGGGTGAATCATCTAGTAAGGAAACTGCGGATCTTAAATCTATAAGTATTCATCCCAATCTTTTTGCTATCATTAAGGAACCAATTGCTACAAATGAATTTTTTGATCTTGTGCCTAAGAGTTTGATAATCACTAGAAAGAAAGAAATTCCTAAGGGAGATATATGCCTCATTGAAGAATTGCCTACCAAAGATGGCAATACCTAGATCTATTCTTGCTTGTAATGCCTAGCTAAGGGCGTTAAACGATAGCGCTTGTTGGGAGGCAACCCAATTATATTTTTATTCCTTGCTTTTTGCTCTTGTTTAGTAATAAATAAATTATTTAGCATCTGTTTTGGTTGTGTTTTTTGTGTTCAATTAGTGTTTGTGCCAAGTAGAACCGTTGGGAAGACTTGGGGAAAGTCTTGTTGAACTTGCTGTAAAAAACAGAAACTTTAGCACTCACGAGAACTGCTGTCATTTTTATTTGGAGAGTGCTATTTAGTTAATTATTTTTGCTGATGATTAACAGATAAATTCCTCACGTCCAGCAATATATTTTAGAATTTTTGGGGTTCCAGATCTTGCGCTAGCTACAGATTACTACAGACTGTTCTGTTTTTGACAGATTCTATTTTTCGTGTGTTGTTTGCTTATTTTGATGAATCTATGGCTAGTAAAATAGTTTACAATCCATAGAAAAGTTGGACTACAGTAGGTTTAACACTACTATAAATAAATAATGAGTTCATTACAGTACCTTGAAGTGTTCTTTTGTTTTCTTTCGCTAACGGAGCTCACGAGATTTTCTACTTTAAGTTTTGTGTTGTGAAGTTTTCAAGTTTTGGGTAAAGATTTGATGGATTATGGAACAAGGAGTGGCAAGATCCTAAGCTTGGGGATGCCCATGTCACCCCCAAGATAATCCAAGGACACCAAAAAGGCAAAGCTTGGGGATGCCCCGGAAGGCATCCCCTCTTTCGTCTACTTCTATTGGTAACTTTACTTGGAGCTATATTTTTATTCACCACATGATATGTGTTTTCCTTGGAGCGTCTTTTATGATTTGAGTCTTTTATTGTTAGTCTACCATAGTCATCCTTGCTGTACACACCTTTTGAGAGAGCCATACATAATTTGGAATTTGATAGAATACTCTATGTGCTTCACTTATATCTTTTGAGTTATATAATTTTGCTCTAGTGCTTCACTTATATCTTTTAGAGCACGGTGGTGGATTTGTTTTATAGAAACTATTGATCTCTCATGCTTCACTTAGATTATTTTGAGAGTCTTAATAGCATGGTAATTTTCTTAATAATAATATGCTTGGTATTCAAGATTTGTAAAACTTTCTTTTGAGTGCGTTGAATACTAAGAAGAAAATTGATGCTTGATAATTGTTTTGAGATATGAGGATGGTGATATTAGACTCATGCTAGTTGAGTAGTTGTGAATTTGAGAAATGCTTGTGTTAAAGTTTGTGATTCCCGTAGCATGCATGTATGGTGAACCGTTATGTGATGAAGTCAGAGCATGATTTATTTATTGATTGTCTTCCTTATGAGTGGCGGTCGGGGACGAGCGATTGTATTTTCCTACCAATCTATCCCCCTAGGAGCATGCGCGTAATACTTTGCTTTGATAACTTCTAGATTTTCACAATAAGTATATGCGTTCTTTATGACTAATGTTGAGTCCATAGATTATACTCACTTTCCTTCCTTCCACCATTGCTAGCCTCTCTAATACCGCGCACTTTTCGCTGGTATCATACACCCACCAAATACCTTCCTCAAAACAGCCACCATACCTACCTATCATGGCATTTCCATAGCCATTCCGAGATATATTGCCATGCAACTTTCCACCATTCCATTCATTATGACACGCTCCATCATTGTCATATTGCTAGCATGATCATGTAGTTGACATCGTATTTGTGGCAAAGCCACCGTTCATAATTCTTTCATACATGTCACTCTTGATTCATTGCATATCCCGGTACACCGCTGGAGGCATTCATATAAAGTCATATTTTGCTCTAAGTATTGAGTTGTAATTGTTGAGTTGTAAGAAAAATAAAAAGTGTGATGATCATCATTCTTAGAGCATTGTCCCAAGTGAGGAAAGGATGATGGAGACTATGATTCCCCAACAAGTCGGGATGAGACTCCGGACGAAAAAGAAAAAAAAGAAAAAGAGGCCATAAAAAAGAGAAGGCCCAAAAAAATGAGAGAAAAAGAGAGAAGGGACAATGTTACTATCCTTTTACCACACTTGTGCTTCAAAGTAGCACCATGATCTTCATGATAGAGAGTCTCTCATTCTGTCACTTTCATATACTAGTGGGAATTTTTCATTATAGAACTTGGCTTGTATATTCCAATGATGGGCTTCCTCAAAATGCCCTAGGTCTTCGTGAGCAAGCAAGTTGGATGCACACCCACTTAGTTTCTTTTGTTGAGCTTTCATATACTTATAGCTCTAGTGCATCCGTTGCATGGCAATCCCTACTCACTCACATTGATATCTATTGATGGGCATCTCCATAGCTCGTTGATACGCCTAGTTGATGTGAGACTATCTTCCCCTCTTTTTGTCTTCTCCACAACAACCATTCTATTCCACATAGAGTGCTATATCCATGGCTCACGCTCATGTATTGTGTGAAGATCGATTTTTTTTTGAAAATGTCAAAAGTATGAAACAATTGCTTGGCTTGTCATCGGGGTTGTGCATGATTTAAATACTTTGTATGGTGAAGATAGAGCATAGCCAGACTATATGATTTTGTAGGGATAGCTTTCTTTGGCCATGTTATGTTGAGAAGACATAAATGCTTTGTTAGTATGCTTGAAGTATTATTATTTTTATGTCAACATGAACTTTTGTCTTGAATCTTTTGAATCTGAATATTCATACCACAATTAAGAAGATTTACATTGAAATTATGCCAAGTAGCACTCCGCATCAAAAATTCTATTTTTATCATTTACCTACTCGAGGACGAGAAGGAATTAAACTTGGGGATGCTTGATATGTCTCCAACGTATCTATAATTTTTGATTGCTCCATGCTGTATTATCTACGGTTTTGGACATTATTGGGCTTTATTACCCACTTTTATATTATTTTTGGGACTAACCTATTAACTGGAGGCCCAGCCTAGAATTGTTGTTTTTTGCCTGTTTTAGGATTTCGAAGAAAAAGAATATCAAACGGAGTCCAAACAGAATGAAACCTTCGGAAACGTGATTTTCTCATCAGATAAGATCCAGGAGACATGGACCCTCCGTCAAGAAAGCCACGAGGCGGTCACGAGGGTGGAGAGCGCCCCCCCTAGGGCGCGCCCCCACGCCTCGTGGGCCCCTCGAAGCTCCTCCGACATACTCCTTCCTCCTATATATACCTACGTACCCCCAAACGATCGGGGACAGAGCCAAAAACCTAATTCCACCGCCGCAATTTTCTGTATCCACGAGATCCCATCTTGGAGCCTGTTCTGGAGCTCTGCCGGAAGGGGCATCAATCACGGAAGGCTTCTACGTCATCATCCAAGCCCCTCCGATGAAGTGTGAGTAGTTTATTTCAGACCTACGGGTCCATAGTTAGTAGCTAGATGGCTTCTTCTCTCTTTTTGGATCTCAATACAATGTTCTCCCCCTCTCTCGTGGAGATCTATTCGATGTAATCTTCTTTTTGCGGTGTGTTTGTTGAGACCGATGAATTGTGGGCTTATGATCAAGTCTATCTATGAATAATATTTGAATCTTCTTTGAATTCTTTTATGTATGATTGGTTATCTTTGCAAGTCTCTTCGAATTATCAGTTTGGTTTGGCTACTAGATTGGTTGTTCTTGCCATGGGAGAAGTGCTTAGCTTTGGGTTCGATCTTGCGGTGTCCTTTCCCAGTGATAGAAGGGGCAGCAAGGCACTTATTGTATTGTTGCCATCGAGGATAACAAGATGGGTTTTTTATCATATTGCATGAAACTATCCCTCTACATCATGTCATCTTGCTTAAGGCGTTACTCTGTTTTTAACTTAATACTCTAGATGCATGCTGGATAGCGGTCGATGAGTGGAGTAATAGTAGTAGATGCAGGCAGGAGTCGGTCTACTTGTCTCGGACGTGATGCCTATATACATGATCATACCTGTATATTCTCATAGCTATGCTCAATTCTGTCAATTGCTCAACAGTAATTTGTTCACCCACCGTAGAATACTTATGCTCTTGAGAGAAGCCACTGGTGAAACCTATGGCCCCCGGGTCTCTTTCTCATCATATCAATCTCCATCACTTTATTATTGCTTTATTTTTACTTTGCCTTTGACTTTTCACTTTGCATCTCTATACCAAAAATACCAAAAATATTATTTATCATCTCTATCAAATCTCACTTTCGTAAGTGACCGTGAAGGGATTGACAACCCCTAAGCGCGTTGGTTGCGTTGAGCTATTGTTTTTGTGTAGGTACGAGGGACTCGCGCGTAGCCTCCTACTGGATTGATACCTTGGTTCACAAAAACTGAGGGAAATACTTACACTACTTTGCTGCATCATCCTCTTCTCTTGGGGGAATCCAACGCAGTGCTCAAGAGGTAGCAGGGTCCTGGCAGGCCTGCGGGGGAAGTGGGGGTGGAGGCGCTATGTGGCAGCAGCAAAGTGGTTGGAGGGGCGCGAGCCGGCATGGTGGCACACTGGGGTTGGTGGGAAGCGGTGGTGCAGGTGGCGGCTGTGGAAGGAGGTGGTGACACTTGGCGGTGGTGGGCTGGGCGGCGCGGCGACTGGAGGTAGGGAGGGGTAGGTTGCCCGAAATGGAGAGGGGAATGCCCATTTGTAGCAGAGGAGGCTAGAGTTTGGGTCTAGGGGAGGGTTCGGAGCCCTCCGATCTCGATCGGACGGTTCCGGACGCGAGGGTGGAGTAGGTGGGCTATGATGAGAGGAAGATGGGCAGCCCGGCAACAGTTTTCGGAGACCGAAAACGTTTGATGATTTGACAGACTATAATGCCACTATATGTTTAATGGTTAGGCTATCAAACAAGCTCCGAAAGCGATGAAACTTGGCAGGCAGCCTACTGACAACAAAACAACACCGCACGCTAACTTTCATCCCAATCCGAGAACATTTTTCGGCCACTTATAAAATAATATTTCGGACATGCCGCGGGCGCGTGCAAGTGTGTCTGGGCTCAGAACGGACAACGGAAGGAATGGGGAGACCGAGACGGATGCAAGTTTTGAAAACATGATGATGCAATGCACATGATGACATGGCAAGATGCAAAACGCAAGCGAAAAACAAGGCAACAACAGCGAATAACTGGAAGACACCTGGCGCGTCGGTCTCGTGGCATTACATGATAGCCTGGGTTGGGTGGGTGGGAAGATCCATTGCCACCTTTGCTCTTCTGCTGGTAGGGCTAACGAAGCGGAGGAGGAGGAGGCAACCATAACTTCTGTTTCTTAGCTACCACTTTGAGGAAGAAGGCTGAACTACGTCCCTAAATCTCTTCTTAGATTCCTCACACTTGAGCTAAGCAACTTCTTGCTTTAGTGCCATGTTATAGAATTGATCGAACTTGGTCAGCTCAAGAAGCACGAGAGCTAACTGAAGATCTTCTCTGAGGCCACCTCTGAATTGATAGATCATACTCTTTTCATCAGGAATGTCCTATTTAGCAAAGCGAGAAAGTTTCTGAAACTGGATATTGTATTGATACATGGACATGCTACCTTGCTTGAGATTGCGGAACTCCTCACGCTTGCTCTCAGCAACACTTGGTGGGATGTGATGAGCTTTGAAGTCTCGGTGGAAATCTTCCCAGGTAATCACACGACCTCCTCTGGAATCTCTGTATTGTTGAAACCACTCAGTAGCTTGGGCCTTGAGTTGAAAGGAAGCAAACTTGACAAAGTCCTCAGGTCTGACATTGCTACATTCAAAATGTTTGCAAATGTCCACGAGCCAGTCGTCGGCGTCTGTGGCCTCGACACAGTTGCTGAAGGACTTCGGCTAGTTTGCGAGGAACTGGTTGAGGGTAGCAAACTGAGGCTGATTGTTGCCTTGGCCTTGATTTCCTTGGTTGCCTTGCCCTTTGTTGTGCTCTTGCAAGAATTGCAAAAGCATATGAGTGTTGGCGTTGGTGGTTGCCAGGACAGCTTGCCGTGCCTCCGGAGGTGGATGTGGTGGCGGAGGGTTCGACTGATCCCCATCATTGCGGTCTGAATTCTGGCGCGTTGGAGGAGCCATCTTGAAGAGGGTGACATCCGTTAGCATCTGGAAAGACAGATATTCAAGCTGAATCAATGGATCGAAATTTCAACATGCAGTCTAACAATAAACATTCAAACAAGGATGAACGAATGAATTCCAAAGTATATCATCACACTTCTATTAAGTTGAGAAGCCACTTAGATAAAGGTAGATGAATAAAGCAACAAGGTATGGATATGAACAAATAAGTGGTAAGGATTACCCAATCACAAACCAAATATCTGCGGGAAGAAATACTAGAGCTACTTGAATTCCCACCTATAAAACTACCGAAACTTTCTGGTTATGCAATCAGGTGTTGGGGATACATGGGAAGCATGATATCTCACCCAAACTAATAGTTCCTACATCCAGCTATATCCATCCTTCAACACATAACCAAGAAACCTTCGGAAATCATATACCTCAACCTTCGAAAAGAATCCGTTATACGAGTTATGGCAATACTCCCGAACTCCCACCCCAGTAATGGGTGGCGTCGAGATTATCTCACCAACAACTGCATAAAAGAGATTTTCGATGTCGGCGAACTCAGGTATTCCAGAACTGCAACGATAAAATTGTGACGACAACACCTCGGAGCTCAACTCCCCGGGACACAGCCACAACCCCTAAATATCAGGAGGAACCAAGAACAATGTTCTCGTCACAAGACTGTCAGAACGATTCCAAGATACCCGCGTGATCCTAATTTTTTTCGTGAAATTTGAGGAGAGAAGAGTCAAAACTTCTAAGTTAGGAGGCATCACCAGAGCGACGAAGGGACTAAGGAGCGATTCGATCAAGCAGGGGGCTCCTAAGTCGGGGAAGGCTCTAATTACCAACTTGTAACACCCACAATGCGGCTATATCTCCCACGTGTCGGGGCACGACTTAGAGGCATAGCCGCATGGTAGGCTTGTCGCAAGAGGGGTAATCTTCACACATCCCATGTACTGAATAAGAAAGGGATAAAGAGTTGCCTTACAATCGCCACTTCACACAATACATAAATAATCCATACATCATCCAAGGTACAATCAAAGGTCCGACTACGGAACCAAAATAAAAGGAAGACAACCCCAAATGCTAGATCTCCGATCGTCCCAACTGGGCTCCACTACTGATCATCAGGAAAAGAAGCATAGTAACGGCCCAAATCCTTGCCGAACTCCCACTTGTGTTCGGTATCGTCACTTGCACTGGCATCCTCGGCACCTGCAACTGTTTGGAAGTATCCGTGAGTCACGAGGACTCAGCAATCTCACACCCGAGAGATCAAGACTGTTTAAGCTTATGGGTAGGAAAGGGTAGTGAGGTGGAGGTGCAACAAGCACTAGCATATATGGTGGCTAACATACGCAAAAGAGAGTGAGAAGAGAAGCAACACAACGGTCGAAAAGCTAGGGGTGATCAAGAAGTGATTCTGAGACTACTTATGTTCAACCATAACACAAGACCGTGTTCTCTTCCCAGACTCCGCCGAAAAGAGACCATCACGGCTACACACGCGGTTGATTCATTTTAATTAAGTTAAGTGTCAAGTTCTCTACAACCGGATATTAACAAATTCCCATCTTCCACATAACCGCGGGCACGGCTCTCGAACGTTTATACCATGCAGGGGTGTCCCAACTTAGCTCATCACAAGCTCTCACGGTCAACGATGGATATTCCTTCTCCCGGGAAGACCCGATCAGTCTCGGAATCCCGGTTACAAGACATTTCGACAATGATAAAACAAGACCAGCAAAGCCACCCGATGTGCTGACAAATCCCGATAGGAGTCGCACGTAACTCGTTCTCAGGGCACACCAGATGGGCAAGACGTCGGGTTGGCATAGACCCTGGTAGCCCAGGGGGCGCCGGACATTGCCCAGTTTGGACCAACACTCAGAGGAGCACTGGCCCGAGGGTTTAAAATAAAGATGACCCTTGAATCTGCGGAACCCAAGGGAAAAAGGCTTAGGTGGCAAATGTTAAAACCAAGGTTGGGCCTTGCTGGAGGAGTTTTATTCAAAGCGAACTGTCAAGGGGTTCCCATAACACCCAACCGCGTAAGGAACACAAAATCAAGGAACATAACACCGGTATGACGGAAACTAGGGCGGCAAGAGTGGAACAAAACACCAGGCATAAGGCTGATCCTTCCACCCTTTACCAAGTATATAGGTGCATTAAAGTAAAAAAGATATAATAATAATATCCCAACAATATCCATGTTCCAACATGGAACAAACTTCAACTTCACCTGCAACTAGCAATGTTATAAGAGGGGCTGAGCAAAAGCGGTAACATAGCCAAACAACGGTTTGCTAGGAAAGGTGGGTTAGAGGCTTGACATGGCAATATGGGAGGCATGATATAGCAAGTGGTAGGTAGCGCGACATAGCAATAGAGCGAGCAACTAGCAAGCAAAGATAGAAGTGATTTCGAGGGTATGGTCATCTTGCCTGCAAAGTTCTCAAAGTTGCCGAAAGCTTGATCCTCATAAGCGTACTCAACAGGTTCCTTGGTCACGTACTCGTCTCCCGGATCTACCCAAAGCAAGAACACAAGCAAAGGACCAACAATCAATCACGGTGCAATGCACAAGCAACATGATGCAATACATGGCATAATATGCAAGACATGATATGCAATGCTTATGCGTGCTCCGAAAGGGAAAGAATGATCAAGGCATCAACTTGGGAAACCAAGTATGCCGCTGGAGACATGAGATAATTTCGGTTGAAATTGATATAAAGATCACCAGAAGCGGATGCACGGTTTGCAAATGGCAAGCAAAACAAGAATGGCACAATTCGGCGATTAACAACACGATGTCATCTAGAATCCAACAAGAAACTAAGCTACTGCACTCCAACATAGCAACAAAGCATATAGCATGATGCTTGACAAAACATGAATAGTGAGCTACGGCTAAATCAGACTAGAACAGGTTCAAACAAGCATGGCAAAAGTGCAAAAGATATCAGGAAGCAATGTTTAGAGCAAGCAAACATCATGATACAGGAACATATCATAGCAAACAAAGTAATGGCACGATTCTACTAAATGCATAGATCAAAAGTCTCTTACTGATCATGAGCCAAAAAGGCATAGAAGATATGGTGGCACCCATGTAAACATAGCAAGTTTTATTAACAGTTTCAGACTTAGCAGAAAAACAAAGCATGGCATAAAAAGATTCACGATAGCAACTTTGCGAGCTTAAACCACTCACCACAAAGCATTTCATGACAATAAAAGCATACTAACAGCAATATGACATGTTCATGAAGCTAACCATGGCAAGAGAAAGTTCAAAGGATGCATTGATCACTCACAACAACCATGGCAATATTGATTAACATGTTAACATTCTGCTAGGAACATTTTATAGCAAAAGTAGAGCAAGAACAAGACATGCTAGGGCACTCCATAATTGCAAACAGGGGCATGTATGTATATATCATAACCACATGTTCAAAACATCCTTACTAAAGTATCCCAAAATAAGCAAGGATATCACTATAGAATCAAGTTTTCATGGCATCAAAATAACATCAGGAAAAGGTCTTAGCAAAATCCTAAGTCTCTAAAAACAGCAACATTGCGGAGGCTACTTTGCATGCTTGTGCTAGTCACAACATAGACCGCAAAAATACAAGACAAGCACCCCTGTAAAGATGGCATAGTGTAGTCCAAAACTCCTGTAGACCTCATGCCCATATGATGCACACATCAAATGCAACAAAAATGGCAAAACCTCATAATCTGATAGGTACCAGCTCCTAACATTTTATAGCACTTTGGCATCAATGAAAATGGCATCATAATGAACATGAACATGCATGGAAATGCTACTGGCATGAAGAGCTCAAAGAGACGAACAATTTGATATATCATATGCATGATTTGGATCACCGAGCACCGAGATGTGATGCAATGAACATGGCATAAAAATATTACAGAGATTCGGGACTTAGTGAAATTTCACCTCCGCGAAAAGTCAACGCGGGACGAGGTGGTTCCGGGACGGAGAGATCCCGGGGACGTGGCGCATTTGGAAGGAGGGATGGGTGGATCTGGTCCCGATCCAGGGGTCGTCGGAGAAGCTCGCCGGAGACGTCGCCGGAGACGGGGAAGAGCGCGGCCGGCGAGGCGGGGCGGCGCGGTGGAGGCGGCGGTGTGCGGGGCCGGCGGTGGCGGCGAGGCGGCGGGAGGAGCCATGTGCGGGTGGCGACGGGCGAGGAGGCGAGCGGCGGCGGTGGTGAAAGGCGGGTAGCGGCTCGGGCGGAAGGGCGGTGTAGCAGGCGAGCGCGGGCGGCGGTGATGCTTCGGCGCGACGGCGGGGACGCGAGGCAACGAGGCGCGGGCGGTGGCGGCTTCGGGCCCGGAGGGCCGCGGGTGGGGCCGCGTGGGCCGGCGGCGCATGGGGAGGCCGGCGGGTGACGTGGCGCGATGCGGTTCTCTAAGGGGGCGGCGGACGCGTCCGGCCGGCGGCGGACGTGTCCAGTGGCGCGGAGGGGTTGGATCTAGGGTTTTTGGACTACGCGAAAATTCGGAGGGGATCACATATTTATAGGTAGAGGGAGTTTGGAGTGTCCAAATGAGGTACGGTTTTCGCCCAAACCATCATGATCCAACGACGGAGGAAATGGAGATGGTTTAGATGGGTTATTGGGCTGTTTTGGAGGGGTGTTGGGCTGCAACACAAAAGAGGCTTTCGCGATTACCCGTTTAACCATTGGAGCATCAAACGGCCTCCAAATGGAATGAAATTTGATAGGCGGTCTACCGATGGTGTACCAAGGCCACTTGACAAATATCGGTCCATTCCGAGAACATTTAACTCCCACTCACGAAAAGAGACAAGAGGGGTGCACCGGTGCATGTGGGAGTGTCGGATTGCGAAAGGTACAATAGGGAAAATGCTCGGATGCATGAGATGAACACGAATGCAAATTGGATGCGCATGATGACATGATATGAAATGCATGACATGAACAAAAAGCAAAACAAAGACAAAAACCCAACCACGAAGGGAATCTCATAACTTAAAGCCGAAAATGGCAAGAGTCGGAGTTACAAATATGGCAAGTTACATCCGGGGTGTTACACTGTCCTCCTGGACAAGAAGCCCATAGTCAGTGACATGAGATGGGTTGATTGGACTTTCATTGATGACAATGAAGGTCATTTCCCTGGGGTTCATGCTAGCTTCAGAATGAATGGAGTTGATGCTTTTGTGGGTCAGAAACTGACCAAATGGAATGAAGAGATGGTGATGCAGTTCTGTTCCACAGCTCATTTTTACCCAGATGGCAAGATTGTCTGGATGATAGAGGGTACAAGGTACCAATCTTCCATTGCTGAGTGGGCTAAGCTGATCCATGCTCCTGAAGAGGCTGATGATGATACTGATGTGTATGCTAAGCCTAGGAATGGCCACAACTCCATGGCACACTTATACAAGGAGATACCACATGATGCCTTGGAGACACACAAGTTTGTCTCAGTTTACTATATGCTATCAGGACTGCCAACCATCAACACCATCCTGAGTCACACATTGTTGCCCATGTCTGGAGATGACAGGATGATTAGAGGGCATTCAATTAACTTGCTGCATATGTTTGATGTGCTAGAGAAGTTCAAGGTGATGACCTTGATAGTTGAGACAGTTAAGAGGACTGCAGCTGATCACAAGAGATCATGTGGATATGCCCCATAGATTCAGAGGCTCATAAATTCCAAGGTGGGCACAGACACATATTTGCTAGATAGAGAGAACCTTCCCTTGAGGCCAGATTTTGAGGATAATACAGTTTTCATGGATGCTTCACATCCTACTTCTATAGAGGCTCAGGAAAGGAGAGAGAAGGCTAAGGCGGAAAGGGCTTACAAGATTCCAGATGACTCTGCTGCAAATCTCAAGACCAAGCATGACCAGCTCAACTTTATTCTTGAAGCTACAGTGAGGATTGAGAAAGTACTAACCACCCTGACTCAAAACCAAGAAAGTCTTGAGAGAATCATTGAGACAAAGTTTTATGATCTAGACTTGAAGGTCACAGAGATTCAGACTGTAGTTGAGCAACTCCAAGAAGAAGTAGAGGAGAGGAGAGGAAGATCCACCACACATGCTTATCAGAGGGTGCCTAGAGCAAAAAGGTCTGTAGCTGTGCTAGTCAGTGACACAAGGGCCACAACATCAGCACCTACAGCCACAGCCTCAGTTGCCCCTCCAGTTCCTCAGACATCAGTTGAAGTCTTTGCCGATGTTGTTCTCTCCACGCCATCTTCACACTCCGGATCTCCCGGAGATCGTGCTTAGAGTGTCGTATAGCACTATCCATTTTCAAGATTTTTGGTAACTTGTTTCCAAAGGGGGATAAAGTGTATAGATCATAGGCTTCAAGAGAAAGCGTGTTTTGCTTCTTATTTGTCTATCTTGCTAGTTATTTGCTCGTTTTTCTCGTATGTTTGCTACAATATTTGTGCTTGTGTGTGAGATACTCTTATGATCATGTGGTTGATCATATTATGCTTTATTATATGTGCTTGAATGATTCTATCTTATCACTTGTGTATGATCAATCATATTTGTCTTGGTGATGAGTGCATGCTATTTACATTCTATCAGTTTGAGCGCTCCACCATGATGTATGTGACATGGAAGAGTAAACCATGATCCTAATCTATTGTGCATTTGCATTCAAAAGCAAATCATAAATAATGCAAAAATTTACGGTGATCTCTTGCTTATCACATACTTCTCAAAGGGACGATATATTTCATTCTTATTATCATTTGTCAAAGATTTAATCTATATGTTGTCATCAATTACCAAGAAGGGGGAGATTGAAAGTGCAACTAATCCCTGGGGGGTTTTCGTAATGCATAACAACATATAACACATTGAACTAATATCCTTTCAAGATGATTATTTTAGAAAGTCCAATGATTGGCATGGAATGGACTAGAGATGTGGACCCCTCAAAATGCTAAGGACAAATATTGGCAAAAGCTCAAGACTCTTCATTTCTATTTTAGTGATCCAATATCACATTGAGTCCATAGGAAAGACAATACTATTAAAAGGGGATGAGGTGTTGCTTAATGGTCTACTTGCTCAAAATGCTTAGTGATATGCTCCAAAGCCCTCAACCATTTTCTCAAATCCAAATATGTCCTAAACCTAAAGTCAAACTCAGCCCCACCGATTTGATTCATCCGGCGCCATCGACTTCACTTAACATAGCCATAGCCAGAAACCCTAATCAGTTCAATCTCACCGATAGGGATCTCGGTCTCACTGAGATGGGATTGCAAACTCTGTGTTTCCCTTCATAATGTTTCGGTCTCACCAAAATGAGCGATCGGTCCCACCGACTTCACCTGCAAACTCTGTGTTTCTCTTTCGTAATGTTTGGGTATCACTGAAACGAGCGATCGATCCCACCAAGTTTGCCCGACCAACTCTCTGTTTGCTGGTTACTAAAATCGGTCTCACCGAGTTGAAGTAATCGGTCAAACCGAGATTAAGCTTTGGCCTAACCCTAGCTCATCAGTCTCACCGAGTTGATCTTGTCAGTCCCATCGAAAAACCTAATGCTCACATTTTGAACTGAATTGGTCTCACTGAGTTCATCTATTCGGTCTGGCCAAGTTGGCTCTTTTGTGTGTAACGGTTAGATTTTGTGTGGAGGCTATATATACCCCTCCACCCCCTCTCCATTAGTGAGGGAGCCATCAGAACGTGCCTACACTTCCAGCATTCATTTTCTGAGAGAGAACCCCTACTCATGTGTTGAGACCAAGACATTCCAATCCAACCACAAGAATCTTGCTCTCTAGCCTTCTCCAAGTTGCTTTCCACTCAAATCATCTCTCCACCATAGCTAAATCTGTGAGAGAGAGTTGAGTGCTAGGGAGACTATCATTAGAAGAACAAGAGCAAGGAGTTCATCATCAACACACCATCTATTACCTTTTGGAGAGTGGTGTCTCCTAGATTGGTTAGGTGTCACTTGGGAGCCTCCGTCAAGATTTTGGAGTTGAACCAAGGAGTTTGTTAGGTCAAGGAGATCGCCTACTTCATGAAGATCTACCCAAGTGAGGCAAGTCCTTCATGGAAGATGGCCATGGTGAGATAGACAAGGTTCCTTCTTTGTGGAACCTTCGTGGGTGGAGCCCTCCGTCGACTCGCGCAACCGTTACCCTTCGTGGGTTGAAGTCTCCATCGACGTGGATGTACGATAGCACAACCTATGGGAACCACGCCAAAAATCTCTATGTCTACATTGTGGTTGTGTAACACCCACAATGAGGCTATATCTCCCACGCATAGCCGCATGGTAGGCCTGTCGCAGGAGGGGTAATCTTCACACATCCCATGTACTGAATAAGAGAGGGATAAAGAGTTGGCTTACAATCGCCACTTCACATAATACATAAATAATTCATACATCATCCAGAATACAATCAAGATCCCCGATCCCTGATGCTAGATCCCCGATCATCCCAACCGGGCTCCACTACTGATCAACCGGAAAGAGAGAAAACAACGAACAAGATCTTCATCGAGCTCCCATTCGAGTTGGGTTGCGTCACCTGCACTGGTATCATCGGCACCTGCAACTGTTTGGAAGTATTTGTGAGCCACGAGGACTCAGCAATCTCACACCCGTGAGATCAAGACTATTTAAGCTTATGGGTAGGAAAAGGGAAATGAGGTGGAGCCGCAGCAAGCACTAAGCATATATGGTGGCTAACATACGCAAATAAGAGCAAGAAGAGAAGCAATGCAACGGCCGTGAACTAGAAGTGCTCAAGAAGTGATCCTGAATCTACTTATGTTCAAGCATTACAACAGGCTATGTTCACTTCCCGGACTACGCCGAGAAGAGACCATCACGGCTACACACGCGGTTGATGCATTTTAATTAAGTCAAGTGTCAAGTTCTCTACAACCGGACATTAACAAATTCCCATCTGCCACATAACCGCGGGCACGTCTCTTAAAAGTTTATACCCTGCAGGGGTGTCCCAACTTAGCCCATCACAAGCTCTCACGGTCAACGAAGGATATTCCTTCTCCCGGGAAGGCCCGATCAGTCTCGGAATCCCGGTTACAAGACATTTCGGCAATGGTAAAATAGGACTAGCAAAGCCACCCGATGTGCCGACAAATCCCGATAGGAGTCACACGTATCTCGTTCTCCGGGCAACACCGGATGCGACAGGCTACGAGTAAAACCAACCCTCGAGTTTCCCCAAGGTGGCCCCGCAGGCGGCTCGGTTCGGACCAACACTTAGAGAAGCACTGGCCCAGGGGGGTTAAAATAAATATGACCCTTGGGTTGGCCGACCCAAGGGAAGGGTATTAGGTTGTTAGGCAAATGTAAAACCAAGGTTGGGCCTTGCGGGAGGAGTTTTATTCAAAGAAAACTGTCAAGGGGTTCCCATAGCACCCAACCGCGTAAGGAATGCAAAATCAAGGAACATAACACCAGTATGACAGAAACTAGGGTGGCAAGACTGGAACAAAACACCAGGCATAAGGCCGAGCCTTCCACCCTTTACCAAGTATATAGATGCATTAATTAAATAAGAGATATTGTGATATCCCAACATATCCATGTTCCAACATGGAACAAAACTTTAGCTTCACCTGCAACTAGCAACGCTATAAGAGGGGCTGAGCAAAAGCGGTAACATATCCAAACAACGGTTTGCTAGGAAAGGTCGGTTAAAGGCTTGACATGGCAATATGGGAGGCATGATATAGCAAGTGGTAGGTAGCGCGACATAGCAATAGAGCGAACAACTAGCAAGCAAAGATAGAAGTGATTTCGAGGGTATGGTCATCTTGCCTGAATTCCCGCAAGGAAGAAGAATGAGTCCATGAAGAAGACAAACGGACGTAGTCGAAGGGATCCTCACAAACGCGACATTATGGGAACTAACCCGAAGAAGCAACACCGGAAAGAAACAAACGACATGGTAAATGACCATCACATAGTCATGGCATGATGCACAACCAAGTATGATGCATGTCCGGTTTAATGAGGCATGGCATGGAAAAGTGCACAAGCAAAACTACAAGTTAAGTGGCACTCAATATGCAACGAGTTGCATATTGACGAAACACCACATTTAATTATTTAGTTCTCTCCCGTTTAAACTACTCAACAAAATTAAATGTGGTTTAAACAGGGCAAGAGGTGGAGCATAAGCAAACTAAACATTTAGGCAAGTTTAAATGAGGCCGGAAATAACAACCAACAATTCAGGTAAATCCCCATATGCGTTTAGCAATTTGGTGCAACAACAATTTTAAACATTTAAATGTTATTATCATGATGCGAATGACATGTGCAAATTTTATGCAGTATTTATGAAAATATTGACATGATAAGATATGATGCATTTGTCATCGTGGCGGAAACGAAAGGGGTGCCATGACAACGAATCCGAAAATGATGCCACGGCAACATTCCGATGATCCGGTAGCTCACAGGGATACCAGTGCAAAAGAAAGCGGGTGTGAGTGTGTCATGCAAGATGATGGGGTGCTCCCGGATACCGGGTTCCCACATGTTGACAGCAAGGCAATGAGGAACTCGCGAAGAACAACTCGGACACGGTGCAACCACAATCATCTCATACATCACATCACAAGCATTCATTCTCGGACGGACGTCTCGACGTTATACCTTTGAAGCATGTGGTTCGGGACGATGCAATGTAGAGGAAGTAGACGTTCTTGGGACGGTCGTAGTGGAAGTGGTGGTACTATCGGTCCTCGGCGATGGTAGTGGAAGTAGTGGTTCACGAGTCAAAGAGGAAATGGTCGTTCATGTTCGGGAAGTGGTACAGGTCCGGGTCTTCGGCAACACTCATCGCACACGCTCCGAGTTCGTTGGTAGAGGTTCTCACATGCTCCAGGTTCGTAGGTAGAGGTTCTCGCGATCTTGGCGACGGTAGTGGTACCCGTTGAGGGAGTCCTGGATTAGGGGGTCTCTGGACAATCGGACTATATCCTTTGGCCGGACTGTTGGACTACGAAGACACAAGATTGAAGACTTCGTCCCGTGTCCAGATGGGACTCTGCTTGGCGTGGAAGGCAAGCTAGGCAATATGGATATGTATATCTCCTCCTTTGTAACCGACCTTGTGTAACCCTAGCCCCCTCCGGTGTCTATATAAACCGAAGGGTTTTAGTCCGTAGGACAACATACAATCATACCATAGGCTAGCTTTTAGGGTTTAGCCT
This sequence comes from Triticum urartu, assembly GCF_003073215.2. Lineage (NCBI taxonomy): Eukaryota > Viridiplantae > Streptophyta > Magnoliopsida > Poales > Poaceae > Triticum > Triticum urartu. The sequence goes on along the minus strand of NC_053025.1, from coordinate 399,292,941 downwards.
CTCTGATCTCGTGGTAGATCAACTCTTGTACTACTCATATTATCAAAAATAATCAAGCAGGACGTAGGGTTTTACCTCCATCAAGAGGGCCCGAACTTGGGTAAAACATCGTGTCCCCTGCCTCCTATTACCATCCGCCTTAGACTCAAAGTTCGGGACCCCCTACCCGAGATCCACCGGTTTTGACACCGACATTGGTGCTTTCATTGAGAGTTCCACTGTGTCGTCGCCGTAAGGAAGGATGCCTCGTCTCGTTAAAAACAACATTACCGCCGGGTGAGCCCTGGCTGTCGGGCAAACTCTCCGGCTTGGCAGTTTCATCATGACTGCCCGTTCGGCCGCTGCACCGACGATGACTTCTCGGGTCATCGAAAACAGCCTCCACGTCGGCTCGGAATTCGCCGAGCAGATGGATCCAATGGAGCTCTCTTCCCTAAACGAGCTCTTGGATCGCATCGCCTCCTTGGGAGCCGCTACGGACTATGATCGGATTGGGCTTAAACCCGATCAAAGGGAGATTAACTCTCCCCCGGTCACCCATCAAATTGCGGTGGTGGAGGAACAATTCGGCGATTCTTCCTCTATCTTGAGGACTAACGATCTCCGGATTCCTGAGCTCTCCCAGCCGGATACCCATTTACGGGAGGACATCACCCAAGCCCTGAACCTAGAGTCAGGCAGCGGGCCAGACTCATCGGGCAACACCCCGGAATCCGAACTTCCAAGATTGGAAACACCTCGGCCCCTGGGTCTCAGATCGGGTAAGGGTTCAGACTCAAATACACCCACCCACCCAGACATAAATGATCTTTCCCACATTAGGCAAGAGCCCCATGAAACAGTACATCATTATTGGGCCAGATTCCTCCTTGTGATGAACAAGGTTAAGGACTGCCACGAGGAAGAGGCAGTCTCACTTTTCTGCAATAACTGCACGAACAAGGGAATCCATAATGCCATAAGTCGTTGTGACATATCATGCTTCGCCGACTTGGCGTCCATAATACGAAAGTACTGTGCGATGGAAAGTGCCTGGAAAACCAAAACGAAATTTTGGGATAATCCGGCTCCGAATATACACCCAGTCCGAAGTAAAAGGGTGCACTATCATAAGACACCCGAGTTAATTACAAAGAAGCAAAAACCCTTTACAGGGCGTGGAACCGTATTGGAGGGATGGCTCAACGGACGCTGCAAAATTCATAGTACAACGGATACCATACCAACACACAGCCTTAGAGCATGTTGGATACTCCGGCAGGTGGCCAAAAGCGGCAAGGATCTTCTCATCCCAGATGCCACAGAGCACCATCCCAGGGATAACAATACGGTATTAACAGTCTTTGAGACCTTTGCATCAAATAATAGGCACAAGCGAACACTCCGCAGCATTGCCGAAATCTGCCACGTGGTAGCAATAAATCCATGGAGCGACACGGCTATTACCTTCAATGCCAGTGACGAACCTAAATTCCGAATAGCCCGAGCACCAGCTGCACTGTTCCTCAGTCCAATTGTGGACGGCTTTCGACTCACCAAAAGTACTCATGGACGGCGGCAGTGGATTAAACCTCATCTATGAGGAAACTCTTTAAAAATGGAAATAGACTGGAACCGCATTGAGCAAAGTAGCACAACCTTCATAGGAATCATCCCCAGTCAGGAAGCACGCTGTGCTGGGAAAATCACACTAGATGTGGTATTCGGCACGGCGGAGAAATATAGGTCCGAAGAAATTACATTCCAAGTGGCCCTGTTCAGTAGTGGATACCACGCACTTTTAGGGCGGGAGGCGTTCACGATCTTCCAAGCCATACCCCATTATGGGTACATGAAGCTCAAAATGCCCGGGCCCAACAGAATCATCACTCTCGCTAGTGATTCGGACACAGCACTTCGCACCGAAAACAAAACCGTCGCATTGGCCGTCGAGGCATTATTCGAAGCCCTTTTGGCCGAGGAATTAATTGCGCTATGCTCCAAATTGGATAGGGATGACGTGATACTTGACAAGAGATTCAAGTCAACCTCTTTTAAACCAGCGGATGAAATAGTCAAATTCCAAGTCCACCCAACGGACCCTACAAAAACAGCCTCCATTGGGGCACAGTTAAACCTCGCCGTGGACGCCGCACTATGAGAGTTCCTGCGCGAGAATTGGGACATATTCGCCTGGCACCCCTCAGACATGCCAGGAATCCCACGCAGGCTGGCTGAGCACAGCCTCAATATTCTAAAGGGATTCAAGCCAGTCAAGCAGACTCTTCGGCGTTTCTCTTAACCTAAGAGACAAGCTATGGGAGAAGAACTAGCCAAGTTATTAGAGGCCGGATTCATTAGAGAAATAAAACACCCAGACTGGCTAGCAAACCTGTTGATGGTACCAAAGAAGGACAAACCCTGACGCCTGTGTGTCGATTTTAAGGACCTCAACAAGGCCTACCCAAAGGATCCCTTCCCCCTCCCCCACATTGATCAAATTATTGATGCTAACGTAGGATGCGAGTCATTGTGTTTCCTCGATGCATACTCCAGCTACCACCAAATCAAGATGGCGGAGTCCGACCAAGCCGCAACGGCATTTATCACACCATACGACCCCTTCTGTTTCAACACAATGCCTTTCGGGCTCAAAAATGCCGGCGCAACATATCAGTGCATGATTCAGACATGTATGGAGAAACAAATCGGCAAAACAGTAGAGGCATACGTAGATGATGTGGTCGTCAAAACCAAGCACGTCGACTCTCTAATAGACGACTTCAGGCTTACATTCGACAACCTCCGACAATACGACATCAAGCTCAATCCGGAAAATGCATTTTCGGCGTACCGGCCGGAAAGCTCCTGGGCTTCATTATCTCCAGTAGAGGAATTGAAGCTAATCCGGCCAAAATCTGAGCTCTGTCACACTTGGCTACCCCAATAGACCTCAAACAAATCCAGAAATTAACTGGATGTGTGGCGGCTCTAAGCCGCTTTATCTCCCGCTTAGGAGAAAAGGCATTACCCCTTTATCGCCTCCTTCGGTGCACCGAACACTTTGAGTGGACGGACGCTGCCACAGCCGGATTGGAAGAAATAAAGGCCATACTGGCAACCAACCCAATCCTGGCCACGCCAAACATCGGCGAACCAATGCTGTTGTACATTGCGGGAACTCATCAGGTTGTAAGCGCAGTGCTCATCATCGAACGAGAAGCGGACGGACATAAATTCCCTCTTCAAAAGCCAGTATATTATGCATCCACTGTCCTTACTCCATGCAAATCACGGTACCCACATTATCAAAAGATAGCCTATGCGGTATTCATCGCATCCCGGAAGCTACGACACTACTTTCAAGAATGTTCGATTACAGTAGCCTCGGAAGTGCCACTTAATGATATTATAAACAACCGCGACGCCACGGGCCGGATTGCCAAATGGGCCATTGAGCTCCTCCCATTCGACATAACATACAAACCTCGGTGAGCCATTAAATCACAAGTATTGGCCGACTTCATCGCCGAATGGACGAAAGCCGAATTCCCTAAAGAGTACGATGCATACTCCAATTGGATCATGGACTTCGACAGCTCCAAAATGCTGGCTGGTCTGGGGGCTGGCGTCGTCCTAATGTCCCCAACCGGAGATACAGTTCAATACGTACTGCAGATACTGTATACAGACTCCAACAACGCAGCCAAATACGAACCCCTGTTACATGGTCTTCGGATGGTAGTTTCCATGGGCATTCAATGCCTCAAGGTGTGTGGGGATTCGAACCTCGCAATATCCCAAATAAATGGGTACTTCGATGCCAAGGATCCAAAGATGGCGGCCTATCAAAACGTCGTCCTAAATATGCCAGCTCAGTTCGAGGGGCTCGAATTTCACCATGTGGCTCGGGAAAACAATCAGGCGGCGGATATCCTCGCCCGCATCGGCGCAAAATGCGATGCGGTCCCCCCAACATCTTTTTGGAGAGGTTGTTTAAGACATCCGTGGTATGAGAAGGGGACACCGGTAACAACAGTCTAGACCCGGCCAAAATGCCTGATACCGAACACTCTGACATAATCGGAGGCTCTGCCATCGAAATAACACCTTTAGCCCACGTAATAATGGCCATCATTGCCCTGTGGACAGAACCATTCCTGGCCTACCTAACTAGGCAGGAACTTCCCGAGGACCAAAATGAGGCACGCTGTGTAGTGCGGCGATCTAAAGCCTACAGGGTCCATGAGGGAGAGCTGTATAAAAAAAGCACTAACGGAGTCCTTCAAAGGTGCATCTGCGAAGAGGAAGGGCGGAAGCTTTTGGCAGAAATTCGCACCGGACTCGGCGACCACCACGCCGCAGCCCGGGCTCTTGTAAGCAAGGCCTTCCATACATGTTTTTATTGGCCGACAGCCCGGGCAGACGCACAGGACTTGGTCCAACGCTGTGTCGGTTGCCAGCTTTTTGCAAACCAAAGCCACATGCCACCCACCGCCCTCCAAAAAATCCCCATTACCTGGCCCTTCACGGTCTGTGGTCTCCGCTGGCCTACGTAAGCAAGAAACCTGAGCCGCTACTGTGTGACTCCGCCACGTTTGTGGTCGCCGCCGGCATAGCTCCGGTGACGCTGACGTGGTTTAGGCTAATCCTGGATTAGTTATCCACCAACCACTACCCCTACTCATTGACAGACGGGCCCCACCATTTAATTAACCACAAGGCTATTCCCTATTTAATTTAAGCTAATGCTCGTGACACTACCTGTCAGTTTGACCTTGCCACCTCAGCATTGACCTGGCCCCACTGGTCAGCCTCTACTGCTCACGGGGCCCACAGTCAGGTTTCACCCTGGTCAGCCACAGTTGACCTGGTGACATCATGTCACTGTCATGCTGAGGCAGAAATGATTTTCTGGATTAAAATGATTCAGGAATTCCAGAAAATAGCCAAAACTTCTAAAATTCATAGTAATTCAACCGTAACTCCAAATCAAACAAATTATATATGAAAAATGATCAGAAAAATCTAATTTATCCATCTGTACTAGTTTCATGCATGTTTAAACAACTTAACCTTTCTATTTAGATCAAAACATGATAATGCACTTTATAAGTTCTTAGTTTGAATTAGAATTTGAACCTTTGGTTCAAATAAACTCAAACCCTTCTGTTCTTAGCTGCATTAGCTCAAATCACAGCATGTTGACATGTCATGATCATGCATCATATTGTGCATTGCATTGATTGTGTTCTTTCAATGTTTGCCGGTGGTTGTTCCCCCTCGGTAGACGATGTTTCCGACAATGAGATCGATGACACCGATGAAGAACTACACTATCTTCAGAAGTGCCAGGCAAGCAAAAACCCCTTGTTCATTCCGATACAATCCCACTCTCTCACTCCTGCTCTCTTTTACTACATTAGGACAACAACGATTCAACTGTTACATGCTGCGGTAGTTGAACCCCTTTCCCCTGCATGACCTATCATTGCCACAGTAAATAGATGAAACCCACTAGCATGAGTAGGAGTTGTTTGAGCCCTGATGTGCCTACTCATTCATGCTTGTTGGTCATGCCTGCTATTGCTTAGAGTTGTGTCAGGTCTGATTCATCGGGGATGAATTGGAAAGTTGTGAACATGTCCTAATGTGTGTGAGCTAAGTGTGTTGAACACGATTTGGTAAAGGTATCGATGAGAGGCCATGTAGGAGTACATGGTGGGTTGTTTCATTGGAACCGTCCTTAAGCACCAAGATCTCTATGTGTGATTTAAGAACCATCTACTACCATGCATTGGGCCCGAAACCAATGGACCCTCTCGGCTTCTTAACCACCCTAGTCCTCTGACCAGGAGTTGCAATTAGTTTCTGGTGTTTATAAGATATGTGTTGGCGGCCGTGCGTAGAGCTGACCCTAGGGGTGGGCATGATGCGGTAGATACACCGTGGCACGGTGTACCGAGTCGCCCGTTTGTTGTCTCGAGAACCCTGTACACATCATTCGGGGCCGTATGTGGAAACCTTGGTCGGACTCCCTGCGGATGGAACCTGGATAGGCGATAAACCTGGACTAGAGACTTGAGTGTTTAGGTAGGACGTGGCCGACACCCTCGTTGGGCTTCCTCTTGAAAGTTGTCGAGTACATGTCATGTAAACGGCGGTAAGTGGTGAGAGCGTGTGTGAAGAAGTACACCCTTGTAGGGTTAACATCATCTATTTCAATAGCCGCGTCCGCGGTAAAGGACTATTTGGTTGCCTGTACAGTTCATAGATAACTTAGTGGATACTCTAAAACCCGCAAGGTAAGCGTGAGTGTTAAGGATGGCGTTCTCGTAGGGAGACGGGAGCGGATCCATAGTGGTGTATTGATATGGTGAATATGTGGACTCATCTGCGCCACCTCAAAAGAGTTGCTTACAGTCGTAGTTCAGGTTAGCCACTGAGTCAAAGTTGGCTTGCTGCAGTTAAACTCCACTACCCCTTTGTTGGTACCGATGCATATGTAGTTAGTTCTGATGTATGTCTTGCTGGGTACATTTGTACTCATGTTTGCTTAATTTATTGCAGAGAGACTTCAGTCTCGCTGGTAGTTCCACGTGGACTTCGACGTTTAGCTTGTTACCTCAGCTACGATCTTGTGCCAATGGCAGGATCTGGTAGATAGTCAGGCTTCTCATCCTTTTTCATTTGTAGATGTCTGTACTCAAACATGTTAAGCTTCCGCATGTTCTTTGTCTGGCATGCTCTGAATGTTGGGTCATGGGACCCATGTTTGTAATTTCTGGCTCTTCGAAGCCTAATGAATAAATACTTTGAGTCGTAGAGTTTTGTTGTGATGCCATGTTGTATTTGCACATATCGAGCATGTTGTGAGTATGTTATTGAAATGCTTGGTATGTGTGGGATCCGACAATCTAGTTGTTTATCCTTGGTAGCCTCTCTTATGGGGAAATGTAGTCTGGTGTTTCCACTGAGCCTTGGTAGTCTGCTACAGCCCGGTTTACCGGAGTCCTGCTAGCCCAGTACTACTGCTCCGGAACACTTAGACTGGCCGGCATGTAATTCACTTCGTTCTTGTGTCTGTCCCTTCGGGGAAATGTCACGCGGTGACATCTGGAGTCCTGCCTAGCCTATTACAGCCTGGTTCACCGGAGTCCTGTTAGCCCAGTGCTACAGCCCGAATTCGCACACTGCTGACCGACATGCTCGATGTTGATTCATGTATGCCTGTCCTCGTAAGTTAGTGCCACTTCTGGTTCACAACTAGTCATGTCGGCCCAGGTTCTCTGTCATATGGATGCTAGCGACACTATCATATATGTGAGCCAAAAGGCGCAAACGGTCCCAGGCCATGGTAAGGCGACACCCATGGGAATACCGTGCGTGAGGCCGCAAAGCAATATGAGGTGTTACCGGCTAGATCGATGTGACTTGGAATCGGGGTCCTGACAACTTTGGTATCAGAGCTTGACTTCCTGTAGGATTACCAAGCCAAACTGGTCGAAGTTGAGTCTAGAAATGCTTTAGTTATATGTAAGGGAATTGATTGTGGAAGGGAGCGTAAGGCTCTTTTACTCCTTTACCTTATGCCCTTCTGATCCAAGTCAACCTCCTTTTTTCTACGGGGTTAAGAAACTAGGCCTTCTTATCTATCAATCAGGATGACGAGTTACTATGATAGTGACTGATAGGATTGATGGATTGAAGCCTCAGTTTAGTCTCTACTACTTTCGTGTGTTCAGAGTTGGTCTCAGAACCTTGATATTGTGATGTTGAGTGGTGATGCCACTATTTTGCAGGATGTCTCAAATATTTTTGATCATTTATAGTCGTTATGTTGTCCGAGTCATCCCAGGTTTCTAAATAGTCTGATGCATTTGCAAATCCATTCTTTCCGTTCCCGCTGCCCCTTTGGGCCAGATTAACCACACTAACCGGTGTGTTGAGGTACCACCGCCTCAGTATTTATGTTGGAGCTATTATTTTGACCCTAGTTGTCTTAGAGAACCTCTCAGTAATCTAGCAATGCTTTGTATCCCAGTGTGATGATTCTGGCCATCATTCCCGAAAGCGTCATGTGATGCCATTTAGTTAGTAGGTATTCTATTCCTGGGTACTTGACCCAAGATTCACTCTACTTACCTCGTGTTGATAGTGTTGCTCGTACCTTTAGGATATTAGTAACCTTTGCGATAGTCCTCGAGGTCCGTGGTATTTCCTTCCTCCAAATACCATGAACTGCTTATGGCAGAAGTTATTTGAACCAAAGGATCACAATCAGAGTAATCTTGAGAGGTTCTCCATTCATAATTGTGACTCTGCCAGTCCTACCTCTCTGCATGGGTTATCCGGAAGAAACATGTTGAACTTGGTTCGACATACTAATCTATGCATCCACAACTCAGAAAGTTATATGTTCCTTGAGTTGACCCTCCTCAGTTATATTCCGACCCTAGTCTATCAATTGATAGTCAGGAATAGTTGTGCATTCGTGTTCATCGATGCCTATTATTCTTGTGGTCCGTCAAGCCATTCTAGTTCAGAATGACTAGGAGAAACAAACTCCAGTACCTCATCCATTTCTAGGATTCTATCAAGGTAGTTGTATCCCGCAGATCAAAATGCCAATTCAACTTTTGTTATGTTCTATTCTGAAGTATTACCATCTTATGCCAAGATTGTCATGAGAATTGCACCACCTCTTATGAACTCTTGGCGTAGTGATACTTCCCGCCATCATTATTCATTCCTCGGTGTCGTGTTGTCGCTATCGGAATGCCGACTAATGAATGGTGATGTGTGAAATCTATACTCCTAGCAACCGTGTTGCCTGGTAGTTAATGGACAATATTCTCATTCTTAGCGTGTTGGTTATTAAATCATCATCCTAAGATTGATCGTGCTACCTATGTCCATATTTCTGGTGCACACTTCGGTCAATGAGTTAGGATTATTAATCCCTAGCTCTTTTGATCCTATCTTCTTGCTCTAAAAGGCAAGATTGTTCTCGAGCTTATTAACATATCGGTGGTTCGTGATTTTTCGAATATCATCTCGAAAGTATTACCAGGTTGTTCCCTGACCGCTATGTTGAGTTCGTGATCATGTTGGTTTTTCGCTAAACCAGCCATCCTCCAAGAATCTGTGTTGGATATCCCTGAGCTAGTTGGTTAAGGTAAACAACAACTTGGAGAGTTGGAAGATAAAGCTTTGCCTTACTTAGTTCATTCTAAAAGGATATCTTTTTGTGTGTGTGTGTGTTGAAGAAAGATGATATCATCGTTGATTGATCCTCGTGATTAGTTGTCGGTGCTATTATCTTATCCAATCTTTGATTTGACTATGGGATATCATCAAATCAAATCAGAACCAGCGATATTCGTAATGTTGTCTTACTCGTGGTTGATTCCTCGAGCATACACCATTACATCTTTTGGTCTGACCAATACTGTCACATTGTTCACATAATGGTGGAAGTCTAGTGATATGGAAATTCTGATGAGTTGCTGTTGAGCCATCAGCAGCATCTTGTCTCCCCCATGATTCGTGTTAAACATTAAGCTAGTGTTGGAAACTTTGTAAACAATGCCTTCATGTTCCATTCATGAAGCATATGTTTGGATGAAAGTAGCGACTTCCTCTAAGTTCACATGCAATCGATGCAAGTTGCCGCCATGAATTTGAGAAAGTTTGTTTTGCTTCCTCTGGAATCATCCCAAGTCAGTCATGCATATGTGCAAAGTATATTGTGGTTTGCAGACTTGCAACCTTCATTCTATATGTATCCCTGGCACACCAAGCCACTAACTGATTTGTCAAGGAGAAAAAGTTCCTTCATAAGACCTAATCATATGACTTATGCAAGGACTTTGTTATCCGCGATGATGGTTCCCAACTAGAACTCGGTAGTGTTTATTATAAGACTACTATGTGGTCATGCTTGTCTGGGACAGCGTGTTCATATGTTGTAGCAGAACCACCTCATGTTCTAGAGCTTGTTATCATAGTTCATCTCCCGAGAATCTCGCAATGTCATCTCGTCGATTTGTTTTGCAAACTTTCATTTTTCTTTCTAGACTCGATGAGTCTGGAATATCCTGACACCAACCAGATCTGAATCTCAGGCAGATATGACGGTTGGAACCTCTTCCAAGAGCTATAATATTGGTCTCTCGGTAACCGGTAAAGTGGATGACGTGGCCAACACACCCAACCGGAAAACCTGTTATGGTAGTATCTTGTTCGAAGAAGTTGGCCACTTCCCCATAAGGATCTAGTAGAATTTATTCCAATAGTAGTTCCTTATGGATTTTTGTGTTCCCGAAGTCCGACCTTTTACTTGATGTCCTAGATACCAAACCATATCAATAAATGGGTTATGCTAGCACATCAAGGAGAACATTAGAAGCGGAGTGCTAAATGTCCCTCGGTCGATCATCCAGATTTTGATCCCTTGGCCTCACTAAGGTGAAATCTGAGAAAGTGTTATCTTTCTTTGCATCTGCATCCTCCACCATTATTCATCATGGTAGTATGTTGTGTTGCCAGGATCCTTGACATGGATACTGGTAAAACTTGTTGAATATGGGAATGCTCAAGTTCTTGAGAGCACGCGCAATTACTAGGATTTATCGTCGGCATTAATTGGGATCTGCTCTCAGTTTCCTCGGTTATGCCATAACCTTTCCAATAGTGGAATCTCTCTCTACTGTTGGGTTTCTCCACAGTTACTAGAATCATTCCCAACATTTGCATTTTGTCCCCAGCTTGCACCCACCATTGTGCCTTTTCAGTATGATCCGCCTTCTCAGTAGTTGTTGTCCAAGATTATCTTCAAAAGTGGACCTACCATGGGTCCCATCCATCTCTGATGATAAGCAAAAATCATCCCTTGCGTTGTCTTCAACAAGGTAGTCCACATCATCCATCCTAGTCCGGGTATGCCATCCCTTCGTATTCCGCCAAACGATTGTTGTGATTTGCCCTAGGCTGGTATGAAGAGTTTCAATGATCTCTGAATCAAAAGTAATTCTTTTTTCCACTTAAGGGAATATTTCTGCGAGTCACCTTCTTCTAAGTTGTCTCGTTATGGTATCATGGCAACTCAACTCCTCGCTACGTTGACAACCGTTCACCACCTTCTTAAGCGTGGAATTGTTGTCTACCTAGTGCACCCTCGTCATCTATTCCACTCCATCCCTCTAGATGTGTACTTTGTGTCTCAGCTCATGAGATGTTCAACGTCTCATTCCGTGAGTTGATCGTGAGCTGCTCGGTCTTTAAGAAGATCGATTCCTAGAGTTATCTTGCTTTTTTGTCCTCGTGTTGGGTGAAGATCTCGCAAGCAAAGATGCCAAGATCAATATGACGCAAGGAGTCGACATCTTTAAGAAGGGCAGTTGGATCAAGAAGATTGCGTTAGTTTGTGCCCTCTCTGTCTTCTTACCTCACGTCTTGAATCTCGGGACGAGATTCTTGTTTAGTGGGGGTGAGTTGTCACAGCCCTAGAGTACCTGAGTGAAATAGTTGCATCCGCACTCATGCATCATGTCTAAAATTTCTGAAAGTTGAATTGAGGTTAGTTGAAACCCTTAGAAATCACTTCAGAAATAATCAACATTAAAATCTTTTCAAAGAAGTCCAAGAAAATGTTCCTCCCGGTCTCTGAAAATATTGGCAAGAGGTAAAACTCAAAACAATATTTTTGGAATCTCAGAGATATTTATTTTGGGCCTTTGAATTAAATCAATAAGATATTTGAGTTGAATTTATTTCTGTTATATAAGAAATAAAGTTCAAGTATTTTTGTAAGTGTGCATGTGACCTTGGACTAGCTCCCTGAGCTCACATAAAAATTTACAAGAAGTTTTAAAATGGTTTGGTTTGTAAATCAAATCAAAACAAAGAAAGAAAAATAGAAAACAGAAACAAATAAAAAAGGAAGCAGAGACTTACCTGAGGCCCACTTACCTGGTGGCCCAGCAGTTTCGGCCCAGCCCACCAGGGGCATACCTGTCTTCAACCTCTGCCTACTGGCAGAGGCGAGGCCGAGCACGCCACCCGTGCGGGCCGGCACACAGCTGCCTGCCTGGCCCTCCCTAGCCAGGGCGATGCTGGGGATCGCCACCCCGTGGCCGTCTAGAACCCGCTGACCCCCCCTCGCCCTCTCTCTCCCTCTCGCTCCCTCACTCTCTCCCTCATGGCCGAAGCCGCCATGGCCATCGCCAAGAACCACCACGGCCAGCCACTCCCTCGCTCCATCTCCGCCGCCCCGAGCACCGTATCATCTCCAGCTTCATCCTCGACGAGCCAAGCCCCACCGGACGCCCTGCAGCGCCGGCTCCATCGTCTTCTTCTTCCACGGGCACCGAAGGCCGTCGTCGTAGATTCGCCGGAACCCGTACTTCCCCGCCTCTCCAGCAGCAACGACCCGTGGTCAGCCGCTGACCCGTTCCCCCCACCTTGCCCCATTGTCCCTCGCGTCTTCTAGCTACTGCCCCGCAAGTTCCCGCGCCGCCGTCCTCCATGGCCGGCAAGGTCAGCACTCCTGAGATTCCCCGCTTGCAGCCAAGCATACCAACGCACTCAGTGCGTTTGCAGGAACCCAAAACATCCAACCGCTCCTCCTACCGTGCTTTTGTGGCGTCGTTTGGTCGATGCCCAAACTCCGGCCGCCGCACTAGTCGATGCCGCCGCCATTTTGGTCCACGCCGGCTCGAACCGACGGCACAGCTGGACGCGCATGAGCACCAGTGTCACGTAGGTGGTCTCCGCCGGCCATTTGGTCGCCAGAGCAAGAAACCTGAGCCGCTGCTGTGTGACTCCGCCGCGTTTCTGGTCGCCGCCGGCGTAGCTCCGGCGAAGTTAACATGGTTTAGGCTAATCCCGGATTAGTTAGCCACTAACCACTGCCCCAACTCACTGAGAGACGGGCCCTACCATTTAATTAACCACAGGGTTATTCCCTATTTAATTTAAGCTAATGCCCGTGACCCCACCTGTCAGTTTGACCTTGCCACCTCAACATTGGCCTGGCCCCACTGGTCAGCCTTTACTGCTCACGCTGTTACACTGCCATGCGGGGCCCACAGTCAGGTTTGACCCTGGTCAGCCATGGTTGACCTGGTGACATCATGTTGCTGTCATGCTGACGCAGAAATGATTTTATGGATTAAAATAATTCAGGAATCCCAGAAAATAGCCAAAACTTCTAAAATTCATAGTAATTCAACCGTAACTCCAAATCAAACAAATTATATATGAAAAATGATCAAAAAAATCTAATCTATCCATCTGTATCGACTTCATGCATGTTTAAACAACTTAACCTTGCTGTTTAGATAAAAACATGATAATGCACTTTATAAGTTCTTAGTTTGAATTTGAATTTGAACCTTTGGTTCAAATCAACTCAAACCCTTCTGTTCTTAGCTGCATTAGCTCAAATCACAGCATGTTGACATGTCATGATCATGCATCATATTGTGCATTGGATTGATTGTGTTCTTTCTATGTTTGCCGGTGGTTGTTCCCCCTCGGTAGACGATGTTTCCGACAATGAGATCGATGACACCGATGAAGAACTACACTATCTTCAGAAGTGCCAGGCAAGCAAAAACCCCTTGTTCATTCCGATACAATCCCACTCTCTCGCTCCTGCTCTCTTTTACTACATTAGGAGAACAACGATTCAACTGTTACATGCTGTGGTAGTTGAACCCCTTTCCCCTGCATGACCTATGATTGCCACAGTAAATAGATGAAACCCACTAGCATGAGTAGGAGTTGTTTGAGCCCTGATGTGCCTACTCATTCATGCTTGTTGGTCATGCCTGCTATTGCTTAGAGTTGTGTCAGGTCTGATTCATCGGGGATGAATTGGAAAGTTGTGAACATGTCCTACTGTGTGTGAGCTAAGTGTGTTGAACACGATTTGGTAAAGGTATCGATGAGAGGCCATGTAGGAGTACATGGTGGGTTGTTTCATTGGAACCGTCCGTAAGCACCGAGATCTGTATGTGTGATTTGAGAACCAGCTACTACCATGCATTGGGCCCGAAACCAATGGACCCTCTCGGCTTCTTAACCACCCTAGTCCTCTCTCCAGGAGTGGCAATTAGTTTCTGGTGTTTATAGGATATGTGTTGCCGGCCGTGCGTAGCGCTGACCCTAGGGGTGGGCTATGATGCGGTAGATACACCATGGCACGGTGTACCGAGTTGCCCGTTTGGTGTCTCGGGAACCCTGTACACATCATTCGGGGCCGTATGCGGAAACCTCGGCCAGACTCCCTGCGGATGGAACCTGGATAGGCGATAAACCTAGACTAGAGACTTGAGTGTTTAAGTAGGCCATGGCCGACACCCTCGTTGGGGTTCCGCTTGAAGGTTGCCGAGTACATGTCGTGTAAACGACGGTAAGTGGTGAGAGCGTGTGTGAAGAAGTACACCCCTACAGGGTTAACATCATCTATTCAAATATCCGCGTCCGCGGTAAAGGACTACTTGGTTGCGTGTACAGTTCATAGATAACTTGAAGTGGATACTCTAAAACCCGCAAGATAAGCGTGAGTGTTATGGATGGCGATCTCGTAGGGAGACGGGAGCGGATCCATAGTGGTGTATTGATATGGTGAATATGTGGACTCGTGTGCGCCACCTCAAAAGAGTTGCTTACAGTCGTAGTTCAGGTTAGCCACTGAGTCAAAGCTGGCTTGCTGCAGTTAAACTCCACTACCCCTTTGTTGATACCGATGTATATGTAGTTAGTTCTGATGTAAGTCTTGCTGGGTAGATTTGTACTCACATTTGCTTAATTTATGTTTTTGCAGAGAGACTTCAGTCTCGCTAGTAGTTCCACGTGGACTTCGACGTTTAGCTTGTTATCTCAGCTAGGATCTTGTGCCCTCGGCAGGATTTGGTAGATAGTCAGGCTTCTCAGCCTTTTTCATTTGTAGATGTCTGTACTCAGACATGTTAAGCTTCCGCATGTTCTTTGTCTGGCATGCTCTGAATGTTGGGTCGTGGGACCCATGTTTGTAATTTCTGGCTCTTTGGAGCCTAATGAATAAATACTTTGAGTCATAGAGTTTTGTTGTGATGCCATGTTGTATTTGCACATATCGAGCATGTTGTGAGTATGTTATTGAAATGCTTGGTATGTGTGGGATCCGACAATCTAGTTGTTTATCCTTGGTAGCCTCTCTTATGGGGAAATGTAGTCTGGTGTTTCCACTGAGCCTTGGTAGTCTGCTACATCCCGGTTTACCGGAGTCCTGCTAGCCCAGTACTACTGCTCCGGAACACTTAGACTGGTCAGCATGTGATTCACTTCGTTCTTGTGTCTGTCCCTTTGGGGAAATGTCATGCAGTGACATCTGGAGTCCTGCCTAGCCTGCTACAGCCCGGTTCACCGGAGTCCTGTTAGCCCAGTGCTACAGCCCAAATTCGCACGCTGCTGACCGACATGCTCGATGTTGATTCATGTATGCCTGTCCTCGTAAGTTAGTGCCACTTCTGGTTCACGACTAGTCATGTCGGCCCGGGTTCTCTGTCATATGGATGCTAGTGACACTATCATATACGTGAGCCAAAAGGCGCAAACGGTCCTAGGCCATGGTAAGGCGACACCCGTGGGAATACCGTCCGTGAGGCCGCAAAGTGATATGAGGTGTTACCGGCTAGATCGATGTGACTTGGAATCGGGGTCCTGACATAGCTGTAGCTGGGATTTGATATTTTTGCGCTACTACCTCCATCCTAGTTTGTTGGTCCCATCACATTTTGTGCTAAATTTTGAATTTATATTTATCTAACAAGATGTTGATGCATGTAACTACAAATAATATCACTAGAAACTATGTTTAAATATGAATCCAATTATATAATTTTTTGTGACATGCATTATTATTTCCTTAGTTCAATCTATGGTCAAAGTTGGGCACAAAATACTAAGGGAACCAATAAATCAGGATGGTGGTAGTAAATTTCTACAAAATGGACATAATGGCCTAAATATGGCAAATGAACCCTGAAATGTGCCAAATTTGAACACGGTGCTTAGTAGGGTGTATGTTGCTCATACAAAAAAGTCAAGTGCCACATTAATTGAGTACTTTTGCAAAACTAAAAACAATATACGACCACGCCAGCGTCTAACAGCCCTGGCCCACCGAAACCCCTTTCCTTGCTCGCACGTGCTTCCCGCCTGAATCGGTCAGCACTGCTCTAGAATGCAAATGCCGCATTCATGCTCGACACGACCTCTCACTAGCGCCGGCATTGCAGCAGCGCGACGGCCGAGAGAGCCCCACCCACGCGGCATCCTGGTGCAAGCGACAACTCTCCATTAATGACACCATGGCTATCCGTTTGTCCGCCACCCACATTAATGACACACGACTGCCGACGAACCTACTCTAGCACCAGCCGTCCATCTGTCTGCAGCGGCTCATTGCCATTCACCCGCAATATTAACTTCAGCCCCGACCATGGCCACATACCCAAAGTCATTGTCCTCTGGTCCCTTCCTTCCGTTGGCACCACCCCAACCATGGCCTCCTCGTGCTCCAAAGCTCTCTGGGACATACAGTCGCCGGAGCAGACAAAGGACATCGACGACTCAGCTCCCAGTGAGCTCCAAAGCTCTCTTGGACGATTATTGTAGGAGCAGACAGAGGACATCGACGGCTCCCCACTGGCCTCCCTCCGTTGCCGAACCATGAAGTCGACATATCTTCGCGGGCGCAGCCAGCAGCGAGGAAGAGTAGTGCATGGTCGACCACCGCCCTTCTGGTCCTAGGAAGGCCACTGCTCCTCCCCTCTGTCGATGTCAAGCTTGGTGGGATAAACATATGTGGCCAATTAGCCACTTAACGACGACCCGGAGGCAGAAATCTTTAGAACCTTGTGCTCCGGAGGAGGAGGTTATGGAGGTGGAGCTAGACAGAGATGAGGTGAATGAGGAGGAGGCGAAGGCAATAGCCGGAGCGTCAGTTCTCATGGCTCACGGTCGGACATGGTGGTCGGGCACCACGATCATTTAGATAAGGTTTAGAGTAGGTGAGGGAGTCCTGGACTAAGGGGTCCTCAGGTGTCCGGCCTGTTAGCGATGGGCCGGACTAATGGGCTGTGAAGATACGAAGACCGAAGACTGCACCTATGTCCGGACGGGACTCTCCTTGGCATGGAAGGCAAGCTTGGCGATCAAATAAGTAGATTCCTTTCTTTGTAACCGACCTTGTGTAACCCTAGATCCTCCCGGTGTGTATATAAACCGGAGGACTTAGTCCAGAGAGAGGGCAATCATTACCATAGTCATACAGGCTAGGCTTTTAGGGTTTAGCCATCTCGATCTCATGGTAGATCAACTCTTGTAATACTCATATTCATCAAGATCAATCTAGCAGGAAGCAGGGTATTACCTCCATAGAAAGGGCCCGAACCTAAGTAAACATCGTGTCCCCTGGCTCGTATTACCATCAACCTTAGGCGCACAGTTCGGTACCCCCTACCCGAGATCCGCCAGTTTTGACACCGACATTGGTGCTTTCATTGAGAGTTCCACTGTGCCTTCCTCAAAAGGTTTGATGGCTCCTTCAATCATCCACAACGACGCTGTCCAAGGAGAGGTCTTCCTCCCGGGACAGATCTTCGTGTTCGGCGGCTTCACACTGTGGGCCAACTCACTTGGCCATCTAGAGCAAATCGACAGCTACGCCCCTGGCCGTCAGGTCAGATTCGGGAGCTTGAACTACGTCGCGGATAACCATGGAGACTTGATCTTCGACGGATTCGATACCACGGCAATTGCTCCCCGTCACCTCGATGAACATGACTTAGATCTGTCACCAGGCCATACCCAGTAAATCGCACCTGTAACTGCTCTAGCCTTAGATTCGGAGTAGGTCGCGCCATCCGAGGACATGAAGCTTAACCCTGCCACGAAAGCTGCAGACTCCATGGCATTAGAGCCGCACAGAGACCCAACCTCTAGTAATGCATGTGTCAACGGAACCTCGTGCTCGTTTCTGGTTAAAAGTTTCGAACTATGTGCGTCCGCGCATGTCGAGCATGATCAGTTATCGATCGCCGAATTCAGCGTCGTGGACATGTTCCAACACTGACCCTTGGGCAATGTGCTAAATTCATTAAAAAAATATATCCTTAGTGGGGGATTCATAGCCAAACTTTATCCGGTTCGAACTAGAAGCTGCCACCCACTTCATAGCCACGGTCGAGGATTTAACCGACACACTCGATCACGGCTCCGAAGACATCGACGGTATGGACGACGATGCTGATGAGGATCAAAACCAAAATCCAACATTTACTGGACGCTGGACGGCCACTTCTTCGTACGATGTGTACATGGTGGACACACCCAAAACAACCAACGAGGATGACAAAGAAAATCCAGTCGAGAATAAACCTCCTGAGACACAGCAAAAGCATCGGCGTCCTCGGCGCCGCTCTAAGTCACGTTGTTCAAAAGACAGCAATGCTGGCACCGGAGAAAATAATACTCTGGACGACGCCGAAAACAATGAAGACCTTGCTGAGGTAACATTCGAATAGGAGGAGCAAGAAAACGAGCAAGCTAGCCCCGACGAACAGGCCAGGCCCAACGACTCGAAGGACGGTAGTTATTGTCTGCTCTCTGAGGATGAGGAAAGCCTCGGCAACAAAGATTTCATCGTGCTTGAGGAACCTCTTGAGCAAGAGCACTCCAAACGCCAGCTAATAGCCACCGCAAGGAGCCTGAAAAAGCAGCAGTAGCAGCAGCTTCAAGCTGACAAAGATCTGCTCATCGACAGGTGGACTGATGTTCTGGCAGCCGAAGAATACGGCCTCAGACGCCCAGCCAAGAGTTACCCGAAGCGAAGGTTGCTACCTCAGTTCGATGAAGAGGCACCGGAGCCCATGCCTCCCTCACGTAATGCGACCAACCCACCACTACACAGTTGGGACAGTGCGGTGGACCGACCACCACATGGTCGGGATAGAGCGGCAATTCAGGCCGAATAGTAGCATGCCCCACCGCCACGCAAAAATAGAGACAAAACAGTTCAGGGTCATACATACGACCTCCGGCAGACCCTGGATAGTAGAGCAGGATATACACGATCGATTTACAGATCGCGAGGATGTTCCTTGACACGTGATGACGGCTACCTATTCAGACATGACAAACCTAGTCACGCCCGAGCCGACAACCGCAGACGGACTCCATCGGAGTTACATCGCGATGTGGCCAGGTATAGAGGCGTCGCACACTCTCTTTGCTTCACTGATGAAGTAATGGATCACGAATTCCCCGAAGGGTTCAAACCCGTGAATATTGAATCATACGACAGGACAATTGATCCCGCGGTATGGATCGAGGACTTTATCCTCCACATCCACATGGCCCGCGGAGATGACCTCCATGCTATCAAATACCTCCCACTAAACCTTAAAGGACCAGCTCGGCACTGGTAAAAAAGCCTGCCCGAAAATTCTATCGGCAGCTGGGAGGACTTGGAAGAAGCCTTCCTTGACAACTTCCAAGGTACATATGTCCGGCCACCAGACGCCGATGACTTAAGCCACATAGTTCAACATCCTGGAGAGTCAGCTAGGAAATTCTAGACTAGGTTCCTAACCAAAAAGAACCAGATTGTCGACTGCCCGGATGCCGAAGCCCTAGTGGCCTTTAAACATAGCATCCGCGACAAATGGCTCGCCCGCCACCTCAGCCAAGAAAAGCCAAAATCTATGGCAGCCCTTATGCCACTCATGACCCGCTTTTGCGCGGGCGAGGATAGTTGGCTGGCTCGTAGCAAAAACACAGCCAGCGAGGCAGGCCCCTCCAAGGTCAAAAACATCAATGGCAAGCTATAACGCCCTCGATGCGGCTATATCTCCTACGTGTCGAAGCACGACTTAGAGGCATAACCGCATTGAAAGCAATGTCGCAAGTAAGGCAATCTTCACAACATCCCATGTAATATGAATAATAAAAGGGGAAGGTACATAGTTGGCCTACACTCGCCACGTCAAACAAAGTACATAAATAGCATTACATCATCCAATCACTCATGGCCCGACTACGGTGCCAAAATAAAATATCAACCCAACATGCGATACGGTCCCGATCGCCCCAACTGGGCACCACTACTGAACATCAGGGAAATACACATAGTAACGGCGTGAGTCCTCGTCGAACTCCCACTTGAGCTCAAGCGCGTCATCTGGAATGGGGTTGTCTGGCCCTGCATCTGGTTTGGAAGTAATCTGTGAGCCACAGGGACTCAGCAATCTCGCACCCTCGTGATCAAGACTATTTAAGCTTATAGGTAAGGCAAGGTAATATGTGGAGCTGCAGCAAGCGGCTAGCATATATGGTGGCTAACCTGTTCGCAAAGAGAGAGCGAGAAGGGAAGGCAAAGCGCGAACGAATAACTAGAAAACAACCTGCGCAAGCATTACTCCAACACCGTTTTCACTTCCCGGACTCTGCCGAGAAGAGACCATCACGGTAACTCACACAGTTGATTCATTTTAATTAAGTTAAGGTTCAAGTTATCTACAACCGAACATTAACAAATTCCCATCTGCCCATAACCGCGGGCACGGCTTTCGAAAGTTCAAATCCCTGCAGGGGGTCCCAACTTAGCCCATGACAAGCTCTCATGGTCAATGAAGGATATACCTTCTCCCGAGACATTCCGATCAGACTCGGTATCCCGGTTCTACAAGACACTTCGACAAGTTAAAACAAATCCAGCAACACCGCCCGAATGTGCCGACAAATCCCGATAGGAGCTGCACATATCTCGTTCTCAGGGCACACTCAGATTGTCCAAACTTCTGGTAGGCCAGCCCAGAGTTGCCCCTGGTGGCCACCGGCGGCTGACGAGGTGGACCAACACTCAGGGGAGCACTGGCCTGGGGGGTTTAAATAAGATGACCCTTGGGCTCCGGAAACCCAAGGGAAAAAGAGGCTAGGTGGCAAATGGTAAAACCATTGCTGGAAGAGTTTTATTCAAGGTGAACTATCAAGGGGTTCCCATTATTACCCAACTGCGTAAGGAACGCAAAATCCGGGAACATAACACCGATATGACGGAAACTAGGGCGGCAAGAGTGGAACAAAACACTAGGCTAAAAGGCCGAGCCTTCCACCCTTTACCAAGTATATAGATGCATTAAGATAACAAGATAATATAGTGATATCCCAACAAGTAAATAATGTTCCAACAAGGAACGGTCTCCAAACTTCACCTGCAACTAGCAACGCTATAAGAGGGGCTGAGCAAAGCGGTAACATAGCCAATCAACGGTTTGCTAGGACATGGTGGGTTAGAGGTTTGACATGGCAATTTGGGAGGCATGATAAGCAAGTGGTAGGCATCGTAGCATAGGCATAGCAAAAGAGCGAGCATCTAGCAAAGCAAAGATAGAAGTGATTTCGAGGGTATGATCATCTTGCCTGCAAAGTTGTCAGGGTTGACTGGATCCTCGAAAGCAAACTCAACGGGCTCCTTGTTAGAGAACTCGTCTCCCGGCTCTACCCAAACAAGACAAACAAGCAAACGGAGCACAATCAACCACGTGCAAACTCAAACAACATGATGCAAACATGGTATGTTATGCGGGATGCGATATGCGATGCCTATGCAAGCTTTGACAAGGAATGAGTGAACCTAGCCTCAACTTGGAAATACAAGTGTGCCACTGGAAAGGTGAGATGATTTCGGTTGAAATCGATATAAAGAACACCGGAATCGGAGACACGGTTTGGAAATGGCAAGCAATTCAAATATGACACCGGTCTGCGATATACAGCAAGTAGCCATCTAAATGCAACAAGTTAAACATGCTAAAGCATCCAAACATGACAAAAAAATACATGGCAGGGATCCACTCATGATGCTTGACAAAAGGTGAACACTGATCTACGGCTAATTAATCCATTAACAGGTTCAAACAAGCATGGCAAAAGTGCAAATGATAACAGGTTTCAGACTTAGTGAAATTAACACAAGTCTGGAATTTATCATCAGGAAGCACACTTTAGAGTATGAAAACTACAAGCTACAGGAACTTAACATGGCAAAGCAAGGCATGGCATGAAGCTACTCAAAGCACTTAACAAAAGTCCCTTAGTGACCTTGAGCCAAAAGGGATCAGAGAATACAATTGCAAGCATGTGAACATTACAAAAACATAAACAGATCTCAGACTTAGCGAAAACTGGAGCATGCAAAACAGTTAACGAGTAGGCATGTTTACGAGCTCGATGCACTCACTACAGAGCATGGCATGACAAACAAAGCATACACACATCAAGAATACATGGCATAGAAGCTAGACATGGCAAGAACAATAACATAGCAAGAACGGATCAATAGCAACATCCTCGGCAAAATCGCTAAACATGTCAACAATCTGCCAGGATTTACTTTGTAGCAAAAGTAGAGCTCGATTGACTCAAGCTAGGTTGCTCCATAAATGCAAAAAAAGACAGGGATGGATAGAGCACCACAATGTTAACAAATAATCCTTACTGACCATCCTCAAAAGAGGCACGGATCACTAGGAAACAACATGAACATATGGCATAACGACAAAAAGAGAACAAGGACTGAAATTCTATGTCCCTGAAATCAGCATTACCAATTACTGTACTTTGCAAGGTTGTGCTAGTCACCAAAAATATCACAAAAATACATAGCAAGCACCTCTGCAAAGATGGCATGGCATATAACAAACACATGTAGAGCTCAGAATCATATCATGCACACATTAATCATGGCAAAAATGACAAAATGCCATTTGATGAAACAGATCTGACAAATTTCTCACATAGCCCTCTTCCAACATCATTTCGGGCATCAAGATGAGCTCAAATGAAAATGATGCAATGAGATTAAATGATGTACTCGTCGAGACGAACATTTTGATATGCTACACGCACAAATCGGAGCTACGGATGCAGAGATACGACATGATGAAGATTGCAAAAAAATAAATGAGAGAGGGGAAAGTCAACCCTAGGGTTTTTGGATCTGAGATCTGGCGTGTGACACTGTATCGATGCACGCTTCCCGAAGCTCGCCGGCCAGAGTTGGTCGATGGTGGTGGAGATCCGGCGGAGGAGGAGGTGGCCCGCCGGCGAGGTGGAGGTGGCAGAGGCGGCGGAGGACGGCGGGACGGCGGGCGGCGACGGGCGGCGGTCACCGGCGGCAAGGGGGGCGCGAGGCGGAGCGGAGGAGGTGGCCGGTGTCGAGGCGGCGCGGCGGCTCCCGACGTCGAGGCGGAGATGAGGCGGCGCGGCGAAGCTGCGGACGCCGGCGTCGAAGGAGAAGGCGACGGGGTCGCGGTGGCTGGATGGGCCGCGGGTGCCCTCCCGCGGGTCGAGCGGGCCGGGCGGCGGCGCGGTGAAGTGGGGCTCCCACCCGGGACATGTGGCGTCACCCGATAGGTCCGGCGGAGCGGGCGGACACGTCCGCTGCCCGGATTTTTGTCCGGCGGCGGCGGGTGGAATTTTTAGGGTTAGGGGAAGAAAGAGACCCGGGATTTTTGGAGGAGGGACTATAAATAGAGGTAGGAGGAGCTAGGAGACTCCAAATGAGGTGCGGTTTTCGTCCACGCGATAGTGACCGAACTCTCAAGATGATGGAGGAGGTTTAGGTCGGTTTTGGCCCAAATTGGAAGGGTGTTGGGCTGCAACACCCATGAGGCCTTTTCGGTCCCTCGGTTAACCGTTGGAGTATCAAACGAAGTCCAAATGGCACGAAACTTGATAGGCGGTCTACTGGTAGTAAACCAAGGCCGCTTGGCAAGTCTCGGTCCAATCCGGAAATGTTTAACCCCCACACACAAAAAGAGGTAGAAAGGTCCACCGGAGGAGATAGGAGCACCGGAATGCAAAATGGACAACAGGGAAAATGCTCGGATGCATGAGACGAACACGTATGCAAATGCAATGCACATGATGACATGATATGAGTGTTGGGGAACGTATCAGAATTTTAAAATTTTCTACGCATCACCAAGATCAATCTATGGAGTCATCTAGCAACGAGGGAGAGGGGAGTGCATCTACATACCCTTGTAGATCGCGAGCGGAAGTGTTCAAGAGAACGGGGTTGATGGAGTCGTACTCGTCGTGATCCAAATCACCGATGACCTAGCGCCGAACCGAAGACACCTCCATGTTCAACACACGTACGGTTGGGAAGACGTCTCCTCCAACTTGATCCAGCAAGGGGGAAGGAGAGGTTGATGGAGATCCAGCAGCACGACGGCGTGGTGGTGGAAGCTACGGTGATCTTGGCATGGCTTCGCCAAGCTCAGGGAGAGGGAGAAGTGTCACGGGAGGGAGAGGGAGGCGCCAGGGGCTAGGGTGCGGCTGCCCTCCCTCCCCCCACTATATATAGGACCCCTAGGGGGGCCGGCCCTAGGAGATGCAATCTCCAAGGAGGGCGGCGGCCAAGGAGGGTGGAGTGCCCCCCAAGCCAAGTGGGGTGCCCCCAACCCTAGGGTTTTCAACCCTAGGCGCAGGGCGAGGCCCAAGGGGGGCGTACCAGCCCACTAGGGGCTGGTTCCCCTCCCACTTCAACCCATGGGGCCCTCCAGGATAGGTGGCCCCACCCGGTGGACCCCCGGGACCCTTTCGGTGGTCCCGGTACAATACCGATTACCCCAAAACTTTCCCGATGGCCGAAACTTGACTTCCTATATATAAATCTTCACCTCCGGACCATTCCGGAACTCCTCCTGACGTCCGGGATCTCATCCGGGACTCCGAAAAACTTTCGGGTTACCATATACTAATATCTCAACAACCCTAGCGTCACCGAACCTTAAGTGTGTAGACCTTACGGGTTCGGGAGACACGCAGACATGACCGAGACGACTCTCCGGTCAATAACCAACAGCGGGATCTGGATACCCATGTTGGCTCCCACATGCTCCTCAATGATCTCATCAGATGAACCACGATGTCGAGGTTTCAATCAATCCCGTATACAATTCCCTTTGTTAATCGGTACGTTACTTGCCCGAGACTCGATCATCGATATCCCAATACCCCGTTCAATCTCGTTGCTGGCAAGTCACTTTACTCGTACTGTAATGCATTATCCCGTGATCAACCACTTGGTCACATTGAGCTCATTATGATGATGCATTACCGAGTGGGCCCAGAGATACCTCTCCGTCATACGGAGTGACAAATCCCAGTCTCGATTCGTGCCAACCCAACAAACACTTTCGGAGATACCCGTAGTGTACCCTTATAGTCACCCAGTTACGTTGTGACGTTTGGCACACCCAAAGCACTCCTACGGTATCCGGGAGTTGCATAATCTCATGGTCTAAGGAAATGATACTTGACATTCGGAAAAGCTATAGCAAATGAACTACACGATCTTTGAGCTATGCTTAGGATTGGGTCTTGTCCATCACATCATTCTCCTAATGATGTGATCCCGTTATCAATGACATCCAATGTCCATAGTCAGGAAACCATGACTATCTTTTGATCAACGAGCTAGTCAACTAGCGGCTCACTAGGGACGTGTTGTGGTCTATGTATTCACACATGTATTACGATTTCTGGATAACACAATTATAGCATGAACAATAGACAATTATCATGAACAAAGAAATATAATAATAACCATTTTATTATTGCCTCTAGGGCATATTTCCAACATTCTCCCACTTGCACTAGAGATAATAATCTAGTTACACTGTGATGAATCGAACACCCATGCAGTTATGTGTTGATCATGTTTTGCTCTAGGGAGAGGTTTAGTCAACGGATCTGCCACATTCAGGTCCGTATGTACTTTACAAATATCTATGTCTCCATTTTGAACACTTTCACGAATTGAGTTGAAGCGACGCTTGATATGCCTGGTCTTCCTATGAAACCTGGGCTCCTTGGCAAGGGCAATAGCTCTAGTGTTGTCACAGAAGAGATTCATCGGGCCCGACGCATTGGGAATGACTCCTAGGTCGGTAATGAACTCCTTCACCCAGATTGCTTCTTGTGCTGCCTCCGAGGCTGCCATGTACTCCGCTTCACATGTAGATCCCGCCACAACGCTTTGCTTGCAACTGCACCAACTTACTGCCCCACCATTCAAAATATACACGTATCCGGTTTGTGACTTAGAGTCATCCAGATCTGTGTCGAAGCTAGCATCGACGTAACCCTTTACGACAAGCTCTTCGTCACCTCCATAAACGAGAAACATATCCTTAGTCCTCTTCAGGTACTTCAGGATATTCTTGACCGTTGTCCAGTGTTCCATGCCGGGATTACTTTGGTACCTTCCTACCAAACTTACGGCAAGGTTTACATCAGGTCTGGTACACAGCATAGCATACATGATAGACCCTATGGCCGAGGCGTAGGGGACGACACTCTATTTTCTCTATCTTCTGTCATGGTCGGGCATTGAGCCGTGCTCAATCTCGTACCTTGCAATACAGGCAAGAACCCCTTCTTTGACTGATCAATATTGAACTTCTTCAATATCTTGTCAAGGTACGTACTCTGTGAAAGACCAATGAGGCGTCTCGATCTATCTCTATAGATCTTGATGCCTAATATGTAAGCAGCTTCTCCAAGATCCTGCATTGAAAAACACTTGTTCAAGTAGGCCTTTATGCTTTCCAAGAATTCTATATCATTTCCCATCAACAATATGTCATCCACATACAATATGAGAAATGCTACAGAGCTCCCACTCACTTTCTTGTAAATGCAGGCTTCTCCATAAGTCTGCGTAAACCCAAACGCTTTGATCCTCTCATCAAAATGAATGTTCCAACTCCGAGATGCTTGCACCAGCCCATAGATCGAGCGTTGGAGCTTGCACACCTTGTCAGCATTCTTAGGATCGACAAAACCTTCCGGCTGCATCATATACAATTCTTCCTTAAGGAAACCATTAAGGAATGCCGTTTTGACGTCCATTTGCCATATCTCATAATCATAGAATGCGGCAATTGCTAACATGATTTGGACAGACTTCAGCTTCGCTACGGGTGAGAAAGTCTCATCGTAGTCAACCCCTTGAACTTGTCGATAACCCTTAGCGACAAGCCGAGCTTTATAGATGGTTACATTACCATCTGCGTCTGTCTTCTTCTTAAAGATCCATTTATTTTCTATGGCTCGCCGATCATCGGGCAAGTCAGTCAAAGTCCATACTTCGTTTTCATACATGGATCCTATCTCGGATTTCATGGCTTCCAGCCATTTGTCGGAATCTGGGCCCGCCATCGCTTCCTCATAGTTCGAAGGTTCACCGTTGTCTAACAACATGATTTCCAGGACAGGGTTGCCGTACCACTCTGGTGCGGAACGTGTCCTTGTGGACCTACGAAGTTCAGTAGAAACTTGATCTGAAGTTTCACGATCATCATCATTAACTTCCTCTCTAGTCGGTGCAAGCACCTCAGGAACATTTTCTTGAGCTATGCCACTTACCGGTTCAAGAGGTAATACTTCATCGAGTTCTACTTTCCTCCCACTTACTTCTTTCAAGAGAAACTCTTTCTCTAGAAAGGATCCATTCTTGGCAACAAAGATCTTGCCTTCGGATCTGAGGTAGAAGGTATACCCAATAGTTTCTTTAGGGTATCCTATGAAGACGCATTTTTTCGATTTGGGTTCGAGCTTCTCAGGTTGAAGTTTCTTCATATAAGCATCGCATCCCCAAACTTTAAGAAACGACAGCTTAGGTTTCTTCCCAAACCATAATTCATACGGTGTCGTCTCAACGGATTTCGACAGAGCCCTATTTAAAGTGAATGCGGCAGTCTCTAAAGCATAGCCCCAAAATGACAGCGGTAGATCGGTAAGAGACATCATAGATCGCACCATATCCAATAGAGTGCGATTACGACGTTCGGACACAGCATTACGCTGAGGTGTTCCAGGCGGCGTGAGTTGTGAAACTATTCCACATTTCCTTAAGTGTGTGCCAAATTCGTGACTCAAATAATCTCCCCCACGATCTGATCGCAAGAACTTGATTTTTCTATCATGTTGATTCTCAACCTCACTCTGAAATTCCTTGAACTTTTCAAAGGTCTCAGACTTGTGTTTCATTATATAGACATACCCATATCTACTCAAGTCATCAGTGAGGGTGAGAACATAACGATAGCCACCGCGAGACTCGACACTCATTGGACCGCACACATCAGTATGTATGATTTCCAATAAGTTAGTTGCTCGCTCCATTGTTCCTGTGAATGGAGTCTTGGTCATTTTATCCATGAGGCATGGTTCGCACGTGTCAAATGATTCGTAATCAAGAGGCTCCAAAAGTCCATCCGCATGGAGCTTCTTCATGCGTTTGACACCTACGTGACCAAGGCGGCAGTGCCACAAGTATGTGGGACTATCATTATCAACCTTACATCTTTTGGTATTCACACTATGAATATGTGTAACATTATGCTCGAGATTCATTAAGAATAAACCATTCACCAGCGGAGCATGACCATAAAACATATCTCTCATATAAATAGAACAACCATTATTCTCGGATTTAAATGAGTAGCCATCTCGAATCAAACGAGATCCTGATACAATGTTCATGCTCAAAGCTGGCACTAAATAACAATTATTGAGGTTTAAAACTAATCCCGTAGGTAAATGTAGAGGTAGCGTGTCGACGGCGATCACATCGACCTTGGAACCATTCCTGACGCGCATCGTCACCTCGTCCTTCACCAATCTCCACTTATTCCGTAGCTCCTGCTTTGAGTTACAAATGTGAGCAACCGCACCGGTATCAAATACCCAGGAGCAACTACGAGTACTGGTAAGGTACACATCAATTACATGTATATCACATATACCTTTAGTGTTGCCGGCCTTCTTGTCCGCTAAGTATTTCGGGCAGTTCCGCTTCCAATGACCACTTCCCTTGCAATAAAAACACTCAGTCTCAGGCTTGGGTCCATTCTTTGACTTCTTCCCGGCAGCTTGCTTACCGGGCACGGAAACTCCATTGCCGTCCTTCTTGAAGTTCTTTTTACCCTTGCCTTTCTTGAACTTAGTGGTTTTATTCACCATCAACACTTGATGTTCCTTTTTGATTTCCACCTCTGCTGATTTCAGCATTGAATATACCTCAGGAATGGTCTTTTCCATCCCCTGCATATTGAAGTTCATCACAAAGCTCTTGTAGCTCGGTGGAAGCGACTGAAGGATTCCGTCAATGACCGCGTCATCCGGGAGATTAACTCCCAGCTGAGTCAAGCGGTTATGCAACCCAGACATTTTGAGTATGTGCTCACTGACAGAACTATTTTCCTCCATCTTACAACTGAAGAACTTGTCGGAGACTTCATATCTCTCAACCCAGGCATGAGCTTGGAAAACCATTTTCAGCTCTTCGAACATCTCATATGCTCTGTGTCTCTCAAAACGCTTTTGGAGCCCCGGTTCTAAGCTGTAAAGCATGCCACACTGAACGAGGGAGTAATCATCAGCACGTGACTGCCAAGCGTTCATAACGTCTTTGTTCTCTGGGATGGGTGCGTCACCTAGCGGTGCTTCTAGGACATAATCTTTCTTGGCAGCTATTAGGATGATCCTCAGGTTCCGAACCCAGTCTGTATAGTTGCTGCCATCATCTTTTAGCTTGGTTTTCTCTAGGAACGCGTTGAAGTTGAGGGCAACATTAGCGTGGGCCATTTGATCTACAAGACATAGTGTAAAGATTTTAGACTAAGTTCATGATAATTAAGTTCATCTAATCAAATTATTCAATGAACTCCCACTCAGATAGACATCCCACTCAGATAGACATCCCTCTAGTCATCTAAGTGAAACATGATCCGAGTCAACTAGGCCGTGTCTGATCATCACGTGAGACGGACTAGTCAACATCGGTGAACATCTTCATGTTGATCGTATCTTCTATACGACTCATGCTCGACCTTTCGGTCTTCCGTGTTCCGAGGCCATGTCTGTACATGCTAGGCTCGTCAAGTCAACCTAAGTGTATTGCGTGTGTAAATCTGGCTTACACCCGTTGTATTGGAACGTTAGAATCTATCACACCCGATCATCACGTGATGCTTCGAAACAATGAACCTTCGCAAAGGTGCACAGTTAGGGGGAACACTTTCTTGAAATTATAACGAGGGGTCATCTTATTTAAGCTACTGTCGTTCTAAGCAAATAAGATGTAAAACATGATAAACATCACATGCAATCAAATAGTGACATGATATGGCCAATATCATTTGCTCCTTTCGATCTCCATCTTCGGGGCTCCATGATCATCGTTGTCACCGGCATGACACCATGATCTCCATCATCGTGTCTTCTTGAAGTTGTCTCGTCATCTATTACTTCTACTACTATGGCTAACGCTTTAGAAATAAAGTAAAGTAATTACATGACGTTTGTGTTGACACGCAGGTCATAAATAAATTAAGACAACTCCTATGGCTCCTGCCGGTTGTCATACTCATCGACATGCAAGTTGTGATTCCTATTACAAGAACATGATCAATCTCATACATCACATATATCATTCATCACATCCTTTTAGCCATATCACATCACACGGCACATGCTGCAAAAACAAGTTAGACGTCCTCTAATTGTTGTTGCAAGTTTTTACGTGGCTGCTATAGGTTTCTAGCAAGAACGTTTCTTACATACGCTAAAACCACAACGTGATATGCCAATTTCTATTTACCCTTCATAAGGACCCTTTTCATCGAATCCGATCCGACTAAAGTGGGAGAGACAGACACCCGCTAGCCACCTTATGCAACTAGTGCATGTCAGTCGGTGGAACTAGTCTCACGTAAGCGTACGTGTAAGGTCGGTCCGGGCCGCTTCATCCCACGATGCCGCCGAATCAAGATAAGACTAGTAACGGCAAGTAAATTGACAATATCGACGCCCACAACTACTTTGTGTTCTACTCGTGCATAGAAACTATGCATAGACCTAGCTCATGATGCCACTGTTGGGGAACGTAGCAGAATTTTAAAATTTTCTATGCATCACCAAGATCAATCTATGGAGTCACCTAGCAACGAGGGAGAGGGGAGTGCCTCTACATACCCTTGTAGATCGCGAGCGGAAGTGTTCAAGAGAACGGGGTTGATGGAGTCGTACTCGTCGTGATCCAAATCACCGATGACCTAGCGCCGAACGGACTGCACCTTCGCGTTCAACACACGTACGGTTGGGAAGACGTCTCCTCCAACTTGATCCAGCAAGGGGGAAGGAGAGGTTGATGGAGATCCAGCAGCACGATAGCGTGGTGGTGGAAGCTACGGTGATCTCGGCAGGGCTTCGCCAAGCTCAGGGAGAGGGAGAAGTGTCACGGGAGGGAGAGGGAGGCGCCAGGGGCTAGGGTGCAGCTGCCCTCCCTACCCCCCACTATATATAGGACCCCTAGGGGGCGCCGGCCCTAGGAGATGCAATCTCCAAGCGGGGCGGTGGCCAAGGGGGGTCGAGTGCCCCCCAAGCCAAGTGGGGCGCCCCCACCCCTAGGGTTTTCAACCCTAGGTGCAGGGGGAGGCCCAAGGGGGCGCACACCAGCCCACTAGGGGCTGGTTCCCCTCACACCTCAGCCCATGGGGCCCTCCGGGATAGGTGGCCCCACCCAGTGGACCCCCGGGACCCTTTCGGTGGTCCCGGTACAATACCGATTACCCCGAAACTTTCCTGATGGCCGAAACTTGACTTCCTATATATAAATCTTCACCTCCGGACCATTCCGGAACTCCTCGTGACGTCCGGGATCTCATCCGGGACTCCGAACAACTTTCGGGTTACCGTATACTAATATCTCAACAACCCTAGCGTCACCGAACCTTAAGTGTGTAGACCCTACGGGTTCGGGAGACACGCAGACATGATCGAGATGACTCTTCGGTCAATAACCAACAGCGGGATCTGAATACCCATGTTGGCTCCCTCATGCTCCTCGATGATCTCATCGGATGAGCCACGATGTTGAGGATTCAATCAATCCCGTATACAATTCCCTTTGTCAATCGGTACGTTACTTGCCCGAGACTCGATCGTCGGTATCCCAATACCTCGTTCAATCTCATTGCCGGCAAGTCACTTTACTCGTACCGTAATGCATCATCCCGTGATCAACCACTTGGTCACATTGAGCTCATTATGATGATGCATTACCGAGTGGGCCCAGATATACATCTCCGTCATACGGAGTGACAAATCCCAGTCTCGATTCGTGCCAACCCAATAGACACTTTCGGAGATACCCGTAGTGTACCTTTATAGTCACCCAGTTACGTTGTGACGTTTGGCACACCCAAAGCACTCCTACTGTATCCGGGAGTTACACTATCTCATGGTCTAAGGAAATGATACTTGACATTCGGAAAAGCTATAGCAAACGAACTACGATCTTTGAGCTATGCTTAGGATTGGGTCTTGTCCATCACATCATTCTCCTAATGATGTGATCCCGTTATCAATGACATCCAATGTCCATAGTCAGGAAACCATGACTCAACGAGCTAGTCAACTAGAGGCTCACTAGGGACGTGTTGTGGTCTGTGTATTCACACATGTATTATGATTTCCGGATAACACAATTATAGCATGAACAATAGACAATTATCATGAACAAAGACATATAATAATAACCATTTTATTATTGCCTCTAGGGCATATTTCCAACAATGAGATGCATGACAAAGGTAATAACACACAAAGACAAAAACCCGACACCGATGAAATAAAATAACTTAGCGCCGGAAACGGCAAGAGTTGGAGTACAGATAAGGTAAATTACATCCGGGATGTTACATGGGCCGACCCAGCCATTGCGCCCCATGGAGCCGCTGGCCCTCAAGCGCCTCCACCGCATCACCATGTCATCCAAACGGCTGGTTCACAACAGTGCGGGCGCGACGCTGGCGTGATGCAGTCGCCGCCGGCACAATTAGAAGTCGGGCAACGATGCGGTGTACATCGTCATCAGCAATGCCAAGCACTGCTATGGAGGCCATGGCGCTGGCCCATCTACTGTTGAGGTTCCCATTGGTAGCTGATCAGATGGATGAGTGGAGAGCCACAATTCGGAGTCTGATTGGCTTCGCCGAGGCTCGGGGCTCGCAGCAAGCTGGCTCGCCGCGGCCTCCCCAGACAACGACGGCAACTCGTGTTGCTGGCCGTGCGGAAGGGGCCACCCTCACGGTGCAGTCCCCGCCACGGCAGACAGCATGGGAGCCACGAAATCAAGAACCCGACGACATCCCGATGGCTTCTTCCAACCCTCGAGCACGTCAAATCCAACGGTGAGCCCCAGAAATTAGGCGGAGGGAAGTCGCATGCGTCGTTGTCGAGCGACGCCGTGATGA
Source organism: Triticum urartu (assembly GCF_003073215.2). Classification (NCBI taxonomy): domain Eukaryota; kingdom Viridiplantae; phylum Streptophyta; class Magnoliopsida; order Poales; family Poaceae; genus Triticum; species Triticum urartu. The sequence continues at coordinate 399,259,573 of NC_053025.1, read as the reverse complement.
CCACCGCCGGACTAATGGGTGCGATGGCCCTGACATTGACGAGCCCGCGCTCGAGGATGGCGGGTGTCTACCTTTCGACGTTGGGTGCCCTGCCTTCACTTGAGTTGCGGCAAGTCCGTTGGCCGTCGCTCGCACGTTCAAGCCATAGATACCTAAGAAGTATGATGGGAGGCTGAACCCGGCGGAGTTCTTGAGCATCTACACTATCGTTGTTCAAGCTGCCGGGAGAAGAGATGAGAAGGTGTTCGCCAACTACTTCCCTTTAGCACTCAAGTCCAATGTGACGTCTTGGCTGATGCACTTTCCGGAGAACTCCATTTCGACATGAGCTGACCTGTGTTATGAGTTCCTTGGTGCCTTCATGAGCGGCCATATTACAACAACAACCTACATATAGCAACAGATGCTTGGCAACGAGATAATTATGTGTTGGTCAAACCCACCTTGCCATGCCTAACTATTTACCCACGAACTCCCTTCACAAAAATTGCTTGTAGCCACGAACCGATTGTCGGGGGTTTGGTGCGACATATGCCAACGGATGGCTTATCATGGTGGGGGCGAGTAGAACGTCGCCGGTGCCTGGAAACGGGATGAGGCGAAGGCATGCACGCCGGCGAATCTTACACAGCTTCAGGGCTCTCCGGGGAGATAATACCCCTACTGCTACTCTGCGGGGTCTCCGCATGGTCACTATGGCAAAGCGTTTACACGGTTGCTCCTTGAGTTGTTTCTTGGAGGTAGGAGAGGGCAAGGCTAGCTCTCTCCCTTCTATACGATCTAGCCTAGAGGTAATGGGTTCCAACCCTTTGCATGGGTGCCCTGGGGGGTTTATATAGGCCTACCCCCTAGGGGTACAATGGTAATCCGGTTGGACGCGGGCCCAGCCATCAGTGCCTCTGGACTCCGTCTTCTCACCCGACCGGTGGGGCCTGCGGGCTGGCGGGCCCTGCTGACTGGCCTGGTACGGAGCCGACAGGCCGTGTCCGCCACGGGCTGGTCTTGTCGGCTGCTGATTACTATAGCCGTGCTTCTGATGACGCGGGCTTGATCATGAGGTCGTGGCAACAGCCCCGGCACCTGGCGGGCGATCACTATTGCCACTCCCCATCACATCTTGATTAATGGCGCGTGGGCCCCAGGGGAGGGCTTGGCCGACTTCCCCGGGCCGACTCCCGACGGGTCCGACTGGTGGTCCTCTTGCCGTCTCCTGAGGTCTCACCGACTGGTGGGACCTGCTGCCTCTAGGCCGTACGGACAAGCCGTCGTGGGTGCAGGATTCGGTCCTGCGGTGCTGATGTCAGGGCTGGCATGGTAACAGTGCCACGCCACACGGAGATCTTCCGGGGTACGGCGTGCTGTAGCCATGCCTGCCCTTGGTAAGGGGCAGGAGCGGGCTTCATTATTGCCACTCCCCCGTCCTGTCCCACTTGATGAGGTCGTGGGGGTGTTGGTGTCGCAGGCCGACTCCCCGAAGCCGGCTTCTCTGGAAGTCGTCGGTCAGGAGTCGGCTCTCCCTGAAGTCGTCCCTGGGACTCGGCTGTGAGTGGTCAGTCGGCCACCTTTGCCGTTGGCTTCTTGAAGGCGGCTCTTTGTCCTGGGATCTTGAGGGGCGCAGCCTGCCCCGATGTCTTGAAAGGTTCTGGGCCTCGGGTCGGCCTACCCGTGGCCCATTACTCCGACAGTAGTCCCCGAAGCTGGTGAGACGCCGCGGACGATCGGCCGAGAAGCCTCAGCAATTTCTCTTTTCGGGTGCTCAACACATGGTCTTTGATTGACTTCTGCCAGGCCGACTAGGAGGAGTAGGGCTCGCTCAATTTGGACTCACTTAATTCCGACTCGCACAATATTCCGAACGTCGCGGCGGGATCCAAGTGGTGTGCTACCTAAGCCTCCAGGCCGCCGCCCGTCCTAGGCCTGTGATGCGATGGCACGTGGCTGGGCCGTCCTGCCAGCCTACGCGCGCGACGGGACAGGCCCATAGGCGGGGCCCGCCACTACCGCGCCTCGGCGCCCGAGCGGATCCGCTACGGCCCCGGCGGACGGTTGGGATTCCCATGGAGTTACTGCGCGTAGTTACTTTATCGTGGAACGTGGGGGTCATGGGGCCGTGGGCGCAGTAAATCCCCACGATGCCCCCTCAGCTTCGTAGCCCACAAGGCTATAAGTAGGGGGAAGAGGGGGGCACGCGCGCCCCTACTTCCCACTACTCCTCGCTCTCTTCTTTCTCACTGCTCTTTGCTCTCCTCCTTCTTCTTCTTCGCTCCGCCGCGTGCCCAAGCTCTGGCAAATGCCGCGGCGACAGCTCGCGATGAGTTCTTCCTCCGTCGCCGCGCCTCCCCCGGTGCGCTCCGACACTTGGGACGGTTCCGAAGTCCACGATGACCACATTGAGTTCCTTTGCCGGACTCGTCGGCTCCCCGGCGAGGATCACGTGCGGGTGCGCCTCACGTCGAAGGGGGAGATTCCCCCCGCACCGCAGGAGGGCGAGCGGGTCATCTTCCGCTCGCACTGCCTGCGCGGGTTGGGGCTGCCGGCGAGCAGTTTCTTCCGATCTTTCCTGGAGTTCTACGGCCTCCAGCCGCACCACCTCACCCCCAACACAGTGGCGTTGCTGTCCGCCTTCGTGGCCTTGTGCGAAGGCTTCCTCAGAGTCCTCCCCACCCTCGAGCTCTGGGGGGAATTCTTCTTCTCCAAGCTCGGCACCCAGGCCGCAGGCGTGCCGGCTCAATGCGGCGCTTTCATCGCCGTGCGAAGGTCACGAGCCGACAACCCCTTCCCCTCCATCTCGCTGATAAAGTCGGTGAAGATGTGGCAGAGATCCTACTTTTACGTCAGGAGCGTCTCCGCAAGGGGGGACTAGGTCAACTTGCCGGCTTTCAAAGCCGGCCCGCCGGCTGGGCGACTGCCCAACTGGTCGTACCGGGCCAAGTCGCTGACGCCTGCGGGAGCCGGCGCCATCGTGCGACTCCAACTGCTGACGCAGTCGGAGGGTCTGACTGGTCCGGACCTGCTAGCCGCCTTCGTGGAGCGCCGAGTTCTCCCACTCCAAGGCCGCCCCCATATGATATGCCAGATGAGCGGGCACCGCGACCCAAGTCGGATGTGCACCAAGGACATGCCTCACGAAGAGGTGGTCTTCATGGTGAACTACCTCTCAGACAGCAAGCTCCTGGAGGATTGGAGGTTCGGCAAGGAGCCGTATTCCCGCGCCAACCCCCCGCCTATGGTGAGTCGCCTTTCCTTTCTTTCTTTGGATTGTCTTCTTTCTTGCCGAGTTTTGTTTTGACCAGTCGGCTTTGGTTAGAATCCCCTCCTCCATTCACCAGCCGGCACCTCGGGGCCAGCCCGCGAGTTCCTCACCGACCGGGCGGAGAGCGACGTCGACGACCCCAATTTGGGGGCCGCGGCTCTGGAGGACGATGCCGAGGGAGGAGGAGGAACATCAGGCGACTTCAGGCCTTCGGCCACTTTCACCGACTGGCCTAACGACGACGCCTAGGGGGAAGTCGCCCCCCGCCATCGGCCAGGAGTCAGCCAGCCTGGCGCGGGCTCTTCTGCCACACCGGGTGCTCCAGGCAGTGGGAAGAAGCGCAGGGCCGTGTCGACCTTGTTCGGCAGTCGGCCGAAGAAACCCAAGGGTTCGGCTGCGGCGACCCGGTGGGACGAGGCGGCCGCGAAGGCCATCCGCTTCCGTAAGGAAGTGAAGAAGCCGCCATTGGTCTCCGCGTGAGTATTCTGTATTAATGCTTTGTTCTTTCTTTGTGACTTTGTTTGAGTCTTTGCATGCCCCCCTTGCTTCAGGGCTCCCCTCTCTCTTGAGAGGGTCACCACTGCCTCCGTCATGGGGTCAGTGGAGACGTCCGCCACTACTCGGCAGATTAACCCCGCTGCTGACCTCCGGGAGGAGATAGAGCGGAATGTGCAGGAGAAGCGCAATGAAGAAGAGGCCGTTCACCTGGAGAAGGCGGAGGCCGACAGGGAGGAGGCCTCCGCCAAGAAAAAACTGGCGGAGGCCGAAGCCGCTGCCGCAACGAAGCGGCTGGCGGAGGAAGCCGCACGCCGCCAATCGGCGGTGTTCGTCACCTCGTTGAACTCCGCGCCGCCGCCTCCGAAGCTCATGGGGCAGACTGGAGAAGCCGGCGGGGAGAACCCCGTCGTGGAGAGGGAGGGCGGCGACCCCTCTACGCCGGATGTGAACGTTCCGCCGCCGCCTCCGTCGCCGTCCGAAGGTGCGCAGGGCGAGCAGCCGGCGGATCCTCCGGTGCCGCCGACCGAAGACGAGGCCGTGGCGAGGCTACTCCTCCAGGTCGGCTCACCAACGCGCCGCCGTCTGGAGAAGGCGACTTCGGAACCCCGCCCCCTGGAAGCCAGTACTGCCAGCTGGGCGATCCCAGACGCCGAAGCGACGAGCGCCGCACCCATTGGGTGGGTGCGAGGAGGCGGCACAGGGCCGCTGAACCAGGCGCTCCTGGATGTCCAGGCGAAGCTTCGTGCTGAGGGCGACGCTCTCCAGAGTTGCACCAAGGCGTTCCTAGCGTCACGGGCAGCCGTCCGGGTATGTTTTTTCCCTTGGTTTTTGTTTTCTTGTTCCTCTCTATGGGGGCGAGCCAGCGCACCCAATGGGTGTAGTCCCCGAGTTTCGGGCTGGCTGCTGAGCAGGCGGCCCGGAACTCCAATTGATGAACTCTGGGTATTGACTTTTTGTCTAAAATGCTTGACACAGGATTACCACAACCTCCGCGTCACTGCCTTCAACCGTAACGTTGAAGAGCTGGGCAAGCGGACCACCGATCTGTCGGAGAGCCGGAGTAAGTCCTTTTTTCCTTCTTCACGGGGGTGCGCTGGCGCACCCGCGGGCTGTAGTCCCTGAGATTCGGGACGACTGCTGAGCAGTCGGGCCAGATCTCCCCGGCGACCTTCTTTACTGATGACTTAATGCCTTCTTTCTTCCTTCTTTTCAGGAGCCAACGTTGCTCTTCAATAGCAGCTGAGCGACGCCAACTCCGCTTTGCGTGCCAAAGAGGAGGAGTGCAGCAAGCTCGCCACGGAGCGCGATCTGCTGGCTACTCAATTGGCAGAGCAGAAGGAGCTGCTTGTGAAGACGCAGAGGGAGGCGGAGGAGACGGAGACCGCCCTCCTGGCCGAGTTCGCGAGCGAGCGCTCCTCCTGGTCTGACAAGGAGGCGATGCTGGCCTCCGGCTTCCATGAGATCGAAGACATCGTTGATGGTGAGTTTCTTTATTTTCTTTCTTCGAGCTGCTGATTTAAGTCGTGCCGACTCCTGTTTTTTGACTTGCTTCTTCGTTTCTTCCTGTCTTTGCAGACTTCTTTCCTGGGCAGTCGCGGGCCGCCATCCAAGCCATCGAGGCTGACCGTGAAGGTCAGAGGGCGGAGGGCGCAAAGATTGCCACCGACGCCCCCGAACTCTTGACGGACACATCCTGAGCATCGAGGATCGCCTTTGGCCAGCTCATCGGATGTTGCGCCGGCTTCAGCGTGTTGGTGCCCAGGCGATTGCCGCCCTGTGGCCGGACAAGCAGGCTCCGCGCACCCCCAGCCTGACGGCCGACTGGCTAGAGGTCGCGGCTGGTCGTCTTGAGGCCTGGAAGGGCTCTTTGGCCCGAGCTGGAGCGCGCCGGGCCTTGGAGTTCGTCAAGGCATGGTATCCGGGGCTGGATCTAGACCGGCTGGCCACGCTTCGGTCGGAGGCCCAGCTGGAGCTGGCAGCTGCAGAAGACGCCCTCGTCAAGCATGCTACGGCGATCGCCGAGTACACCGACACCAGCATCTTCGTCCCCGAGCGATCTGAAGACGGCGAGGAGGTGCCGCCAGAGTGGTTTGGGATGAACCCAGACTCAGCGGAGGTGATTGGCTCCAGCATCGAGGAGGAAGGCGAGGCGGAGGACGGAGGTGAGACGGAGGCACCAGAAGACGGAGCAGACGACCAGCCTCAGCTTGACCGCGCCTCCAGCAACGAGCCGCGTGCAACCGACCCGACTGCCGCCGGAGGCGATCAAGCCAAGACTAGCTAGCCGGCCGCCCCGACGCCTGACGCTGCTGCCTCCTCCAACCCTCCGAATCTGTCTGCTACTTCTGCTTTATCTTTATTTTATCTGCTTCAGTAGTCTTTGAAGAACTTGTAAATTTGCACAATTCCACCTGCGGGGTGTATTTTGAACCTCTGCTTGAAAATTCGGCCAAGGGCCTATGTTATGTAAATATTATTATCTGAGTTCTATCTTTTCTTGCTCATTGCTCTCTTGGCTTTTTTCCTTTGCCTCCTTCTCTTAGTTGCATGCCTTGCCAATCAGTCGGCCGCTCTGCGGACTGTCGCTGGATCAAGTGCTTGGCTTCTTTGGGAAATCAAGTACTTAGCCGTTTTTAAGAGTTTTTGAGCAAGTTGAATAGAAGGCGGCAATCCAACTATTCGAGAGTCGGTTTGAAAAAAGGCTGGAAGCTATCTTGAGCTATGTTTTATGCTTTGAGTCCTTAACCATTTTTCATGCGAACGCCCATTCTACCTTACCTCTGCCCACCGTACAGTCGCTCTGTGAGCTGCGGCTTCTGACAGAAGGCGGTTTAGGTGTTACACACTACTTGTCCGGCTGCAGGAAGCATTTCATAGTGCAAGGCGGCAAGTCCCCGGGCCGACTTGTCGAGCCCGGTGCCAAGTGGCATGACGAAGAGTAACATACTTGTAGGCATAATTTTTATCATACAGACAAAAGAGGGCAGTCCCCGAGCTCATCTCAGGGGGCCCGAAGTCTTGGTACTTTAATACAAAAGGTAGCATGGTACATACTTCATCAACTGTAAAATCTTCGGAGGAGATTTGCATTCCATGGCCGCTCTGTCTCTTTGCCGGAGTCATCCCTCTTGCGTGCTCGGGGCTTCTGAGCTTCAATCAGGTAGTAGGAGTCGTTGCCCAGTACTTTGCTGATGATGAAAGGGCCTTCCCAAGGCGCCGACAGCTTGTGCTGGTCGACTGTTCGCTGGATCAGCCGGAGCACAAGGTCGCCTTCTTGGAAAGACCTTGGCCTGACCTTCCTATTGTGGTATTGGTGCAGGCTCTTCTAGTAGATGCTGGACCGGCTGAGTGCCAATAGCCGGCCCTCTTCCAGCAAGTCGACGCCGTTTTGTCGTGCTTCTTCTGCTTCCTCCTGGGTGTACATGGTGACTCGTGGGGAATCGAACTCTATGTCCGTTGGGATGACAGCTTCGACACCATAGATGAGGAAGAAAGGCGTGAAGCTGGTTGACTTGTTTGGAGTCGTGCGCAGACTCCAGAGGACAGCTGGTAGCTCATCGAGCCAGCAGCCAGCCGAGCGCTCCAGAGGCTCGATCAGCCTGGGCTTGATGCCGGACAGGATGAGGCCGTTTGCTCGCTCCACATGGCCGTTTGACTGTGGATGGGCGACGGACGCTAGGTCTAGTCGGATGCCCTGTGTTGCGCAGAAACGGGCCAAGGCGCCTTCGGCGAAATTTGTGCCGTTGTCGGTGATGATGTTGTGTGGTATGCCGTACCGGATTGTGATATCGGCGATGAAAGTCACGGCAGTTGGACCGTTTAGCTTCTTGATTGGCTTCGCTTCTATCCACTTGGTGAACTTGTCCACTGTGACAAGTAGGTGAGTTAAGCCACCTCGTGCTGTCTTGAATGGTCCCACCATGTCTAGACCCCAAACTGCGAAAGGCCAGGCAATGGGGATGGTCTTGAGTGCAGAAGCCGGCTGGTGCGGCTTGGAGCTGAACTTCTGGCACCCTTTGCATTTTTGGACCAACTCCTTGGCCTCTTACAAGGCGGTTGGCTAGAAGAAACCGTGTCGAAAGGCTTTGGCGATGAGTGCTCTTGAAGCCGCATGGTGGCCGCACTCGCCTTGATGGATGTCTTTGAGAACCGCTTGGCCTTGCTCTGGCTCTACGCAGCGCTGGTAGACACTAGTGACACTGCGCCTGACCAGCTATCTGTTGACTATGGTGTAGGCTGCCGCCTGGTGTTGTATTTGCCGAGCTGAGGTCTCATCAGTCGGCAGCTCTTTGTTCACCAGGAATTTCAGGATGGGTTGGGCTCATGAGGGTGCTGCTATTTCTTCGACTGCCAGAACTGCGACTTGGATGAGGGCGGTTGGGCTGGGAGGTAGTGGGTTGGAGTCAACAGCCGCTTGCTGGGTTAATGAAGTCCCCAGGCCGACTGGCGCAGCCCTTGGGCCGAGTTCTGGAGTCTTCGAGTCCGCCGCCGCAGTCCTCGGGCCGGGTTCGACTATGGTGGCTTTGGAGTCATCCGCCAAAATCCCCGCACCGACTGTCGGGGCTCTGGAGTCGGATCCGACGTCTTCGGGAGGAGCTGGCACAAAAATGGAGTCTGATTCTGGTGAAGGCTTGACAGACGGCTTGAGGAGGCATTGAAGGGCGACGCCAGATGGTATTGCTTGGCGGGTAGAGCCGATTCGTGCCAAGGCATCTGCTTGGTCGTTGTCGTTTCTTGGCACATGGAGGAACTCGCAGCCTTCGAAATACCCACTGAGTCGCTGTACAAGGAAACGGTAACTCGCCATGTTTGCATCTTTCGCGTCCCAGTCTCCAGATGATTGCTGGACCACTAAGTCCGAGTCGCCATAACACAAGATCCGGCGGATGCCAAGTTCTTTGGCAAGCCGGAGCCCGTGAATGAGCGCCTCGTACTCGGCGACGTTGTTGGAGGCGGCAAAATGGATTTGTAGTGCGTATTTGAGCTTGTTGCCTTGAGGAGAGGTGAGGACGACGCCGGCTCCCAAGCCGGTGCGCATCTTGGAGCCGTCGAAATGCATCCGCCAATGGGTGGAGTCAGGCACTGGAGGTAGGTACTGGGTCTCGGCCCAGTCGACGAGGAAGTCGGCCAGTACTTGTGACTTGATAGCGGTGCAGGGCTGATAGTGGATGGTGTAAGGAGCCAGCTCTATGGCCCACTTGGCCACTCGGCCAGAAGCATCTCGGCTACCAATGATCTCGGCAAGTGGGGCCGTGCAGACCACCGTGACTGGATGCTCTTGAAAGTAAGGCTTCAATTTCTTGGCAGCAAAGTGTACGCCATAGCACATCTTCTGGTAGTGGGGGTTGTTCTGCGTGGAGGTCGACAGTACCACTACAATGACCGTGCTGACTAGCCGGCTAGTGGCGGCGATGTACAGGAGCATAGGTTCCTTGGGAGTCAGAGCCGCCAGGACGGGTGGAGTAGTCAGCATCTTCTTCAACTGGTGAAAAGCTTCGTCCGCCTTATGGTTCCACTCGAAAAATGTGGTCTTCTTCATGAGTTGGTATAAGGGGAGAGCTTTCTCGCCCAGCCGACTGATGAATCGGCTGATGGACGCCAAGCAGCCGGTGAACTTCTGCACATCCAGCAGTCGGCTGGGTACCTCCATTCTCTCAATGGCCTTGATCTTTACTGGGTTGCATTCTATGCCGCATTCAAAGACCAGGAAGCCAAGGAGCTGGCCGGCTGGTACCCCGAAGACGCACTTCTCGGGATTGAGCCTGATCTGGAATCGGCGCAGGTTTTCAAAAGTCTCCTTGAGGTCTTCCAGCAGTGCCCCACGCTTTTCCGTCTTCACCACCACGTCGTCCATGTAGACGTGGGTGTTCCGGCCGAGCTGCTTGAGGAGGCACTTCTGCATGCAACGCTGAAAGGTGGCGCCGACATTCCTTAAGCCGAACGTCATGGTGAGGTAGCAGAAGGCTCCAAACAGCGTGATGAAGGCGGTCTTCAGTCTGTCAGCCGGGTTCAGCTTGATCTGGTGATATCCTGAGTATGCATCCAAAAACCTCAACAGCTCGCATCCGGCTGTGGAGTCTATCACCTGATCGATTCTTGGTAGAGCAAATGGGTCCTTGGGGCAGGCCTTGTTGAGGCTCGTGTAGTCGATACACATTCGCCACTGCTTGTTCTTCTTCAGTACCAAGACCGGATTTGCTAGCCATTCTGGAAAGAACACTTCCATAATGAAGCCAACTGCTAGGAGTCGGGCTATCTTTTCTCCGACAACTCTTCTCTTATCTTCTGATAGGCGGCGCAGGGGCTGCCTGACTGGCTTTGCATTAGATCGGACATGTAACTTGTGCTCGGCGAATTCCGTTGGTACACCTGGCATGTCTTTGGGGGACCATGCGAAGATGTCCCGATTCTCACGGAGGAAATAGACGAGCTCGCCTTCCTATTTGTTGTCGAGGTTCGCACCTACGACGGCGTACCTCTCTGGATGCTCCGGATCCAATGGTATCTTCTTTGTCTCTTTGGCCAGCTTGAACAAACCCTCAGCCTCCAACTCTTTGGGGTTGGGCGATACCTCAGGCTGCTTGCCGGCCATCGCCACACCTCGCTCAAGGAGCCACTTCTCGGCCACGATTACCAGGGACTCGGCCAGCCGACTGCTCTCAGCCGCGCAAGCAGACGACTTCCGGTAGTCGCCAGCCACAGTCAGAATCCCTCTGGAACTGGGCATCTTCATCTTGAGGTAGGTGTAGTGGGGGACCGCCATGAACTTGGCCAAGGCGGGTCGGCCGAGCAGCGCATGGTATGGGCTCTCGAGGTCCACCACCTCAAACCAAACAGACTCTCGGCGGAAGTGATCTTTGTCTCCAAAGAGGACGTCCATCGGGATCTTGCCGATTGGTGAGCAGGAAAGCCCGGGAACAATGCCGTGGAACACAGTTCGGCTGTTTTAAAGCTGTCTTTGCTTGATTCCTAACTTCTCCATGGTGTCCTTGTACAGGATACTGATGCTGCTGCCTCCGTCTATCAGAACTCGCGAGAAACGTGCGGCTCGTCTGTCCATAGCAAAGGTGGCATCCAGGACCAAGGCATAGGAGCCCGGACTCGGCATCACTTCTGGGTGGTCGGCCCTGCTCCAGCTGATGGGCTTCTTGGACTAGTGCATGAACTCTGGCGTCTCCGATGCTACGGCATTCACCTCTTGTCGCTGCAGCCGCCTGCTGCGTCGATCATCAGCCATACTGGTGAACACCACGTAGGCTCCGTCCTCTTCAGGGTATTCATCTTGTACTGCGCCGACTGGCCTGACAGCCAGCTGCTGGGGCGGAGGCGGAGGCGGCTGCCCAGCAGGCGGGGGAGGTAGGAGGCCGTCTCCCTTAGCGATCCTGGTGAGCCAGTGGCACTTCCGGGTGGTGTGATTCGACGGCTTCATGCCGCTATGGAACTTGCAAGGTTCATCCAAGGTCTGCTCATAAGAGAAGGCCGGCAACCAGTTTGGCTTGCTGCCTTTCTGTCGCTTGGGCGGAGGCTACTCATGTGGCTGCTGGGCTTCAACGGTCGCGACTTGCCGGCTGCTGGAAGCCGGCTGCAGGGCCTTGCGCTTGTGGTCGCCCTGCTGTTGTCACCGGTTGGCGTCTGCGGCCGGAGTTCTTGGAGCTTGAGGAGCCACTTTGCCAGTTGTGCTGATTTGAATCTCCGCCTTCATGGAGGAGTCGGCCGTGGCGTACTTGTCCTCTATGATCAGCAGCTCGTCGAGGGTTTCTGGATCATCACAGAGGAGCTTGTGCTTGAGGAGGGTGCCTTCTCTGCACCCGGTAGTGAAGTACTCGATGGCCTGCACCTCATGCACGCCCTCACAGGAGTTCCGAAGCTCGGCCCAACGCGTGAGGTAATCGCGAGTCGACTCGTCGGGGCCTTGCACGCACAAGGAGAGCTAACGGGGCTTGGGAGGACACTTGTACGTGCTGGTGAAGTTGCGGACGAACGCTTCGGTGAAGTCGACCCAGCTATTGATGCTGCGGGGCTTTAGGTTGTTCAGCCATGTCCGGGCCGTGCCCTGGAGCATGAGCGGAACGTACTTTACGGCGACACGCTTGTTGCCGTTTGCTATGCTGACAGCCGTGGAGTACTCGACTAGCCAGTCTTCCGGCTTCACGGAGCCGGTATACTTGGGCGTGTCTCTTGGAGCGTGAACCCTCTGGGAAAGGGCTCGTCTCGAATGCGGGGCCCGAAACAAGGCCGACCCAGCTCGTCATCTTCTTCCAGCGCCTGGGATCGGTGAAGCCGGTCGATCCGGTGGCGGGCGTCATTCTCTCCAACTCCCTCCCGGCGGCCAAGGCGGTCGCCGAGAGTCGGGTGATCGACAGGCGGCGGAGAGACTCGCCTCTCCTTGCGAGGAGGGGGAGGCCGACAGTCGTCCCGTCGTTCCACTGCCCTCGGGCAGCCGTCTCGGTCGTGCTCTATGGTAATGCGAGTCCGACTGTGGCTGACAGCCGGCTCCTTGTCTCTTCTTCCTCGGGCGCCGCCAGTCGGCGTCCGAGACGTCGCGCCTTGATCTCGGTGAAGGTCGTCGTTTGGCCGCTGCATCGCCTCCGTGCGGCTGCCAGCCTCATTTTGCGCGCGGCTGTGTCGAGGATCCGCTGGACTCGCTCCATCATGAGGCGGCGTTCTTCGCCCTCGAAATTGTCCAGCTCATCCGCCGCTGCCTGAGTGGCTCGGATGTTCTCCGCTGGTGTAGCGTACACAGGGAAGCTTGCCCCAAACAGGTTGGCGATGGCTACGCCGCGCTGCCGGACCGCGCCAAGGCGGCTGGGCCCCGCCGGGGCCGGTGAGCCGCCGACGGCGCGATCCGTCTCCCGCTGGTAGGCTTCGGACAAGCACCTCATGCTGGCCAGCTTCTTCGCGCCTTCAACAAGCTGAAGGCGGCGCGCCTCCAACGTCTCTGCGTCAGCGTGTTCTGGAATGGGCGTAGTTAGGTCCTGTAGCATCGCGCCGAGTGAGTCGTGCGCTCCTCCGCTGGGGAGCTCGTCATGACTGATGACTAGCACCTCGGTGACGGTGCTTCCGTCGCTCTCCACGCGAGGGAGGGGTTTGTCATAGACCACCACATTGGTGGGGAAGGCGTCGAGCGACACGGTGTCGGGGTCGACCAGCATCGGGTCGGTGGAGCCCACAGACTCCAAGTCTACGGCAGGCTCGCCGGAAACGTGGAGTTGATCGAGGAGGCCCGCAAGGAGGCTCTCGGGGCCGCCCGTGCCTGCGTTGGATGCAGGTTCGTCGGAGAGGCAGACCTCGCCGACAAGTTCGGCCAGGCAGTTGGCTGCGCAGGCGATCTCAACGCCACTTAGCGCATTGGCGCAAACTCCGTCTGGCGTGCCTAGCTGGCTGTGCTCGCCAGGGAGAAAAAGGTTCCCGTCCAGAACAGTTCTCCGGACGGTGGTGCACCAGGCTAAACGGTGGGCGCCAAATGTCGGGGGTTTGGTGCGACATATGCCAACGGATGGCTTATCATAGTGGGGGCGAGTAGAATGTCGCCGGTGACTGGAAACGGGATGAGGCGAAGGCATCCACGCCGGCGAATCTTACCCAGCTTCAGGGTTCTCCGGGGAGATAATACCCCTACTGCTGCTCTGCGGGGTCTCTGCATGGTCACTATGGCAAAACGTTTACACGGTTACTCCTTGAGCTATTTCTTGGAGGCAGGAGAGGGCAAGGCTAGCTCTCTCCCTTCTATATGATCTAGCCTAGAGCTAATGGGTTCCAACCCTTTGCATGGGTGCCCTGGGGGTTTATATAGGCCTACCCCCCAGGGGTACAATGGTAATCCGGCTGGACACGGGCCCAGCCGTCAGCGCCTCTGGACTCTGTCTTCTCTGCCGACCACTGGGGCCCGCCGGCTGGCGGGCCCTGCTGACTGGCCTGGTACGGGGCCGACAGGCCGCGTCCGCCGCGGGTGTCGGATTTCGGGTTCCGGCAGACCCTTGAGGTTCGAACACTGGGGTGCGCGCGGAGATTTCGTCTTCTACCTACCTGCACCCCTCCGCCTCGCTAAGATCTAAGCTATGGAAAGAACAGCACAAGAGACATAGGGTTTATACTGGTTCGGGCCACCGTTGTGGTGTAATACCCTACTGCAGTGTGTGGTGTGGTGGATTGCCTCTTGGACTGATGATGATGAGCAATACAAGGAAGAACAGCCTCGCGAGGGTCTGTTCTTGACTCTGGGGATGAACTGCTAGGAGGAGTTCAGTCGCCCTTCTCTCTCTATGTGTGTGATGCTACTCGATCCGATCCTAGCTAGTTTCTCTCTTGGCTTCTAGATTCTCCCTTCTTTATTGCCCCCTACCCTAGGGGTGGCTAGTCCTATTTATAGGCAAAGGCCCTGGGCCTCTTCCCAAATATTGAGCGGGAAGGGCGCCAACAATTGGCCATTTTGAAGGGGAACATCTGGTACACTTATCCTGACTAAAGTTGGTCCTCGCCTGCCAAAGGCTCTGGTGGTGACGCTGGCTTGGGCTCCACAATGACTTCCTCCCTGCCGTTGGACTGGTCTTGGTCTCGTTGCACCGAAACGGGTGCCTTTACTTGATGCTCTCGCCTGCGCTTGCTCCCTTTGCACCAAAGAGGAAAGGAGGACACTGCACGGGCTGGCGCCCGCCTGGCGCCGTTGGTCGTCATGGCTTGCGTCACGGGCACCTCGTGAGGTACCCCGCCTTTATCCCTCCGCCTCCTCGCGAGCCAGCCTGATAAGGCCGTGCCTGAGGAAGCTCCGTGTCGTCCACCCCGCGAGGCTTGGCCCCTCACGAGGGTCTTGGGTCTGTGTTGATGAAGATGGGCCGTGCTGGGCCCCTCCTCGAGCCACGCCGTAGGCCGCAGGCACGCAAGTCTAGGGACCCCCGTTCCCAGAATGCCGATAGTAGCCCCCCGGCCGAAGGCGCGCCCGTACTTGGCCGTGCAGGGAAGCGAAAGGGCAAGAGCGAAGCACCACGGGCCCTAACAGCCTGCGGCCTTGGGCGCCGCGTGGCGGTTGATTGGACGTGGGCGTCTCCACTTCCCCACGGTGCCTCGGCAACTGCACGGATTGGACAAGTCCCTGCATGCAAAGCAGGTCATGATTACCTGCGATCGTGGGGGCCGACGGTTGGCCCTCGCTGGCTATAAGTACGGAGCAGTGCGCGCCCTTCCAGTTCATCCCCCCTTGCTTCTCCTTCTTCTTCATGGCTCCGTCGAGGAGGTTCTCGGCCGCAGAGAAGGGGAAGGCATGCCAGGTTGAGCCTGCCTCTCCCCCGCCCAAGCGTGGCCGAGGGCGCCCTTGCAAACATCCTGTGGCCTCCACGGCAGCTCCCCGCGGCCATGGAGATGATTTCCAGCACGGTGACGGGCGAACTGCTGCGGCCGGGGGCACGCTTCTGTCGCTCATTCCCCTAGGCCGTGCTTTCGCGCTGTAGAGGTGCTGCCAGAGTTTGTTGTGTGGTCGGCTAAGCTGACTAGCACCCGGCTTCAACTTCCTCGCTTCCTCCTCGGAGACCTCCCGGCCGGCGCCCCGGGCGGCCTCTGGCTTCAGGCAGACGGCTGCTGCAGCCGGGCCTCATGGGCTTCACTCGAGGTCTCCGCGGCTGGGAGCCTGGCCTTGACCCGCGGTTGGCAGACGTTTGCCCGCGCGCGTGGCCTGAGCCGTCGGTGCACCCTGCACTTCAAGTTTAACGGCGATGCCACCCTCTACGTGAGGGTGTTTGGGGAAGATGGTCACCGCGCAGGGTGCTTCCCTGAGGACGACGACCGCGGCCGGGGACCCAGCCTCGGCGATGATGGAGAGGATAGCGCTCGCGTGATTGGCGGTGCTCAGGGTTCCCCAAGCTTCACCGGTTCTTCTTCAGGCGGCGACTCTTCTAGCGGTGGCCGCGGTCAGCCTCCACGCCGTCGTACCTGCTTGGGAGGTGGTAGTGCGTCTGCCCGCCGTCACGCCTCGGTGAAGCGCGAGAGGGAGTCTGCCTGAGCCCCGGAGGCAGCTCGAGTCTTCCCTGCAGGCCGGTGTGAGGCGAGCTGCGCCTGATTTGTTCTTTCTTTTCCTTTTTCCTGCGTAAAAAGACAGTAGCATGGAGCCCCGCGGGGGCGTGTTTGGGTTATTGCTGTTAATCATCGCTTTGCTTCCATTATCGTGCCTTCCGGCTACGTGCCCGGGCGTGGATAGTTCCTGGTCCCAGCCGTGGGGGGGCGACCGACCCAGGCCCTGTGTTCGTGTCGCGGTACCCGTGGGGCACGGACTGGAGGGGTGCTCCTGTAATGGACCCAGGTCGCGAAACCTTCGAACGACTAGGACGGAAACACTCACGAGGGCGCTCGGCTGCCCCCCTCGCGAGGCCTTGCATAAGAGAAATCGAGGCAGGAGAGTGAAAATCGAAGAACCACAAGTCAAAGACGGCAACAGCTTCAATAAAACATCGAATGAGAATGAACAAGCCAACTGCGGAAAGCAAATGAAAAAGCCGCGTCCGGCACCTAATCTAGTCTTCGACGTCTTCTCACCAGTGCGGAGCTAAGTGCTGCCACTGGGCGTGGGAGGGAGCCCCAGGGCCTGAGGACGGCGCTCCTGAGACTCCGGGGCGTGTACAGCCCCAACTCATTATTACGTGAGAGTGTCACGGGCGGCGAGCTTCACAGGCGTTGGCCTTCTTCACAGGCTCCGGGCCTTTCTTGGGGGGAGCAGGCTTCACGGGCATTTGCCCTCTTCACAGGCTCCGGGCCTTTTCCCAAACGCGACAGCTTCACAGGCATTCGCCTTCTTCACAGGCTCTGGGCCTTTTCCAAAAAGGATAATCTTCACAGGCATTCGCCTTCTTTACAGGCTCTGGGACTTTTCCAAAAAGGATAATCTTCACAGGCATTCCCCTTCTTCACAGGCTCTGGGCCTTTTCCAAAAAGGATAATCTTCACAGGCATTCGCCTTCTTCACAGGCTCTGGGCCTTTTCCAAAAAGGATAATATTCATAGGCATTCGCCTTCTTCACAGGCTCTGGGCCTTTTCCAAAAAGGATAATCTTCACAGGCATTCGCCTTCTTCACAGGCTCTGGGCCTTTTCCAAAAAGGATAATCTTCACAGGCATTCGCCTTCTTCACAGGCTCTGGGCCTTTTCCAAAAAGGATAATCTTCACAGGCATTTCCAACTAGGCCTCGAAGTTGGGCAGACTTCCCCGCAAGTGACCTAGTTGCAGGGACGGACCCATGCGCAAGCGTCGTGCCATTTGGGAGCAGCTCCGTCAGTTGGCGTCAGTTGAGCGGGCAACTAGGTCAAACACATTAGCCGTGAAGGAGTGAATTCATTCAAATAGATGCTGGGAAGGCGGACATCACTAGGTCAGGCCCGAGCGACATGGGGATGATGCAGCCCGTGGGGCGCCCC
Source organism: Triticum urartu (assembly GCF_003073215.2). NCBI lineage: Eukaryota > Viridiplantae > Streptophyta > Magnoliopsida > Poales > Poaceae > Triticum > Triticum urartu. The sequence goes on along the minus strand of NC_053025.1, from coordinate 399,242,424 downwards.
CAACAAGGTAAGCTAACAACATGAAATAAAAGGGATACATGCCACAGGGACAGACCCACGTGGCCTGGGAATAATGCAGCCCTGGGGGGCACTCCTAGCTGGAAATGAAACTTGAAAGATGTCACCTGATGATGTTGAGGACGAAGGAGTGTTGGCGTAGCTGACCCGGTGGGCTGCGGAAGCCGATCCTCACGAGCCCCCAGGCCCAGGGGCCTCGGGAGGCTCTGGAGGCGCTGGTGGCTCCTCACGGACCATCTCCATCTCCGCCAGGGCTGCGGAACGCCTGGCCTCTTGAGCCTCCATGATGCCCCTCATGAGGCGCTGGTACACGGCAGCCGCGTTCGGCAAGCCGTAAGGCATGTGAATGTAGCTGTGGGGTGGACCTTCGCAGCGCCCCACTCGCGAGGGCCAGAGGCGCTCCAGAGAGGCGACTCGATTGAGCCCTGGTATGTCGATGCAGACGCGCAGCCCACCATCCTCGCCTGGATGGGGAGCCACAGCTGGTAGGCGGCGGCCGCCTTTCATGACTCTTGACTCCTGTAGCTCCTGAATGGCCTTGCTGACGAACTCCTGAGGGTCTGGCCCTCCTTGCCTTACTCCTTCTTGAGGGAAATGTGCTTTGAAACACGCCTCCATGTGGTGCCCAAGCGCCTCCCTCGTGACCTTATCCAGGTCGGTGGCCCTCCAGGGGAGAGCCCCCGAGCCCTGCCTGAGGAGGGCGTCGGGCGCGCTTTCCTATGCGATGGAAGGAGGTTCCCCCTGGGCAGGCGTGGGCCCTGAGGGGCCTGCCTCCTGAGGGGCGGGCCGGACGATGTCTTCTTCTTCTTGGGGGCAGTCTCGGGAAGCCTCCTGCTTCCGCGATCCGGGTCTTCCAGTGATGCGGCCTGAATGGCTCGTTCCAGGGAACACACCGCGTCCTTCTCTTCACAGGGCACCGTGATGACTCCGCCACTTCCTGGCATCTTGAGGACATTGTAGCCGTGGTGAGTTACGGCCATGAACTTGGCCAGCGCTGGGTACCCAAGGATGGCGTTGTACGGCAGGCGAATGTGAGCGACGTCGAAGTCCATGAGCTCAGTGCGGTAGTTGTCGCGTGCCCCGAAGGTGATAGGGAGGCGGACCTGCCCAATCGGGACCGTGGAGCCGTCGGTGACTCCGTAGAAAGGCTTGGTTGGCTGAAGCTGATTGTAGGGCACTTGGAGATTGTTGAATGTTTCCACGGACAGGACGTTGAGCCCTGCCCCGCCATCGATGAGGGTCCTGGTGACCACCACGTTGCTGATGATTGGGGAACAAAGCATCGGGAGGACTCCGGCTGTGGCCGCGCACTTGAGCTGATCTGCTGAGCTGAACATGATGGCGCACACCGACCACCTGAGAGGGCGCGTGGCTTCGATCTTGGGGAGGACTGCATTTACTTCGCGGGCGAACTGCTTGAAAATGCGTTGAGAGGCTGGGGCTTGAGCCCCGCCCAGGATGCAGGCAATCGCGCGCGGCTCCTGGAAGCCCCCAGCCCCCTCATCCTGATGGCGGTCCTCATTTCTCCTTGGCTGCGGCGGCAGCGGAGGGAGGCCTGCGTTGCCTTGCGGGCGATCCTCGCGAGGCTGATCCCTCCAGTCTCCCTCGCGAGGCGGGTCTTGCTAGCGATCCTCGCGAGGTCGATCGCGCCACCCTTGGCGCGGGCAGCGGTCTTCCCAGCGTCCTGCGTTCCTTCGTCCTCCTCGACCATAGCCCCGATCACCGTGGTCGGGGCGACGACTGATCCTTCCTTCTCGCACGGCTCGGAGCTCTTGATATTCGTTGGTGTTGTGGGTGTGGAGGTCGTGGTACACACAGTACCGACTGCCCTTGGAAGATTCGGGCTGATCTCTGCCCCGCTTGGTGTCTGGTTCTACCGCGAGCACGGCAGCCCCCTTGCGCTTCACATCCTTGGCCTTGGGCTTCTTCTCTTCTGGGTCTGCGGCAGGCAGCTCGAGGAGGGAGAGACGCCCTTCCTCAGCCCTGGCGCACTTGGTTGCCAAGTTGAACAACTCCAAGGAAGTGCATAGGTCTTCATGCATCGCCAGCTCCTCCTTCATCTTGACATCGCGCACGCCGTCGGAGAAGGCTGAGATGATGGCCTCCTCAGTTACCGTGGGAATCTTGAGGCGTGCGTTGTTAAAGTACTGGATGTACTTCTGCAGGGTCTCTCCGGGTTGTTGCTTAATGCGGCGCATGTCGCTCACGGCGGGTGGCCGGTCGCGAGTACCTTGGAAGTTGGCGATGAAGCGGGTGCGCATCTCGTCCCAGGAGGAGATCGTGCCTGGAGCCAGGTTCAGGAGCCAGGTGCGGGCCCCGTCCTTGAGCGCCATGGGAAACCAGCTCGCCATGACCTTCTCGTCTCCATTGGCAGCTTCGATGCCCAGCTCATAGAGCTGGAGGAACTCCGCAGGGTCGGCCGTGCCGTCGTAACGAGGAGGCAGGTCTGGCTTGAACTTGCCGGGCCACGCGATGCTGCGTAGCTCGGTGGTGAAGGCACGGCAGTCTGCTGTGGCCACGGGAGGCCTTGGGTGACGGAGAGCTTGGTCTTGCATGTCCCCACGCGCTGCAGCTGGAAGCAGTGCGGGGTCTTGACGTGCGGGAGCAGGAGCATGGTCGCGACGTGCTGGAGCAGGGAGCGCCCGGGCAGCTTCTTGCGGGCGAGGGACTTCTTGGCAGCTCTGCTCTTGCCACGCTGGCACCTGACGGAGCGGGTTCTGCCCAGGGGCCACGCGCCTTGGAGCCATGGCGCCTTCTTGAGGAGGAGGCGGCTGGGGCGCCCTAGGAGCTTCGTCGCCCGCGCGGGGCGGGGTGCGGTGCAGCGGAACGGACGGCGCAGGAGAGCCCCCTGCGGCACGGACGAGCTCGGCGACGCGGTCGAGCCATTCTTCATAAACGTCATCGACGGGACGGTAGCGCAGGAGCTCGTTTGCCGCGATGAGCGCAGCTCGAGCCTCCATGGGTGCGCGGAGCGCGCGGGACGAAGAACCAGCTGGGGTGAGCGAGGGAGTAGCGGTGCGGCCGTCTTGCCGCATGGACGGATGTTGAGACGACGCTTGCTGCTCGTTCCCCGCCGGGCCGGTGGTGGCGTTTACGACAGGTGACAGGGAACGGCGACGACGCCCGCCGACAGGAGCCGTCTGGGCGACGCGGGAAGCGAGAGCGGCCCGGCGCTCGGCGCGGGCCCGACGAGCGTCAGACATGGACGCGATGGTCGGAGGAGAACGGGGTGGTGGAAGATGAATTACGGCGCACCCCTACCTGGCGCGTCAAATGTCGGATTTCGGGTTCCGGCAGACCCTTGAGGTTCGAACACTGGGGTGCGCGCTGAGATTTCGCCTTCTACCTACCTGCACCCCTCCGCCTCACTAAGATCTAAGCTATGGAAAGAACAACACAAGAGACACAGGGTTTATACTGGTTCGGGCCACCGTTGTGGTGTAATACCCTACTCCAGTGTGTGGTGTGGTGGATTGCCTCTTGGGCTGATGATGATGACCAATACAAGGAAGAACAGCCTCGCGAGGGTCTGTTCTTTGCTGGGGGGGATGAACTGCTATGAGGAGTTCAGTCGCCCTTCTTTCTCTCTCTGTGTGATGCTACTCGATCCGATCCTAGCTAGTTTCTCTTTTGGCTTCTAGATTCTCCCTTCTTTATTGCCCCCCTACCCTGGGGTGGCTAGTCCTATTTATAGGCAAAGGCCCTGGGCCTCTTCCCAAATATTGAGCGGGAAGGGCGCCAACAATTGGCCATTTTAAAGGGGAACATCTGGTACACTCATCCTGACTAAAGTTGGCCCTCGCCTGCCAAAGGCTCTGGTGGTGACGCTGGCTTGGGCTCCACAATGACTTCCTCCCTGCCGTTGGACTGGTCTTGGTCTCGTTGCACCGAAACGGGTGCCTTTACTTGATGCTCTCGCCTGCGCTTGCTCCCTTTGCACCAAAGAGGAAAGGAGGACACTGCGCGGGCTGGCGCCCGCCTGGCGCCCTTGGCCGTCATGGCTTGCATCACGGGCACCTTGTGAGGTAACCTGCCTTGATCCCTCCGCCTCCTCGCGAGCCAGTCTGATGAGGCCGTGTCTGAGGAAGCTCCGTGTCGTCCGCCCCGCGAGGCTTGGCCCCTCGCGAGGGTGTTGGGTCTATGTTGATGAAGATGGGCCGTGCTGGGCCCCTCCTCGCGCCACGCCGCAAGCCGCATGCAGGCAAGTCTGGGGACCCCCGTTCCCAGAATGCCGACAGCGGGCGGGTCTTGCCGGCTGCTGAGTACTATAGCCGTGCTTCTGATGACGCGGGCTTGATCATGAGGTTGTGGCAACAGCCCCGCCGCCTGGCGGGCGATCACTATTGCCACTCCCCATCACATCTTGATTAATGGCGTGTGGGCCCGGGGGAGGGCTCGGCCGACTTTCCCGGTCCGACTCCCGACGGGTCCGACTGGTGGTCCTCTTGCCGTCTCCTGAGGTCTCACCGACTGGTGGGACCTGCTGCCTCTAGGCCGTACAGACAAGACGTCGTGGGTGCAGGATTCGGTCCTACGGTGCTGATGTCAGGGCTGGCATGGCAACAGTGCCACACCGCATGGAGATCTTCCGAGATCTCCATGCCTGCCCTTGGTAAGGGGCAGGAGCGGGCTTCATTATTGCCACTCCCCCGTCCTGTCCCACTTGATGAGGTCGTGGGGGGTGTTGGAGTCACAGGCCGACTCCCCGAAGCCGGCTTCTCTGGAAGTCGTCAGTCAGGAGTCGGCTCTCCCTGAAGTCATCCCTGGGACTCGGCCGTGAGTGGTCAGTCGGCCACCTTTGCCGTTGGCTTCTTGAAGACGGCTCTTTGTCCTGGGGTTTTGAGGGGCGCAGCCTGCCTCGATATCTTGAAAGGTTCTGGGCCTCGGATTGGCCTATCCGTTACCCATTACTCCGACACTGATAGAGTCTAAGATACCCCCCACCTCGCACCCCCTCAAAAGAAAAAACAAACTCCTTCGTCTCTAGAATCTCTTCCTCTCTGGACTCTTCTCGATCCCATTTTTTGGTGGCGCTGCCGTCTCCTCCCCGGTCACCCTTCCTTCCCTCCCCGTCCCCAGTCTATCACCTTCCCTCTCCTCCTCTCCTAATGGACCACCATTATAGTGGCGACTACTCGTGACATGTTAGGGCATTTGTGGTTGCTCGTGGAGGCAGATCATGGCAGTATTGGCGGTGGCAGGTCACCGCTGGATAGTGAAAGATGTATCTATGGAAGCCAACAACCTCCCTCCCCCCTCTCCTCTCTCTCTCCATGAATTTTTCCCAATTGATTATGTTAATTTGGATTCCCTCTCTTTCTGTTTGTACGTGTATACATTGTTGACATCTGTTTATTGATATTCATCGGCCATGCTAAGTTATGTATTACTGCAGTTGGGATTGTATCTTTGACTATACCAGAAGTGAATATGTGTGTCTCTGCAGGTATTTTTGTATTTTTTTATGTGCCAGAGGTGTTTGCTCAAATGCCAACGTGGTTTTGTTGTGCAAACTGATTCCAAAATAGACAAGTTCACTCGAAATTTTCAGATTTTAGAATGCAACTAGAAACCCTGGAGGTTGGTATTCGTGTTTCTGCAATGAACTTGCTTGTGCAGCTCATCATCATATTTTCAATTGTCACAATCTTTCTAACGAACAGAGCTACCATGATTTCCATATTTAATTTAATTTATTTTCCACATTATAGGTTCTATGAAACTATGTTTATTTCTAAAGAACAGAGCTACCATGATTTCCATATTTAATTTAATTTATTTTCCACATTAGATGCATCAAGTGTACATAGGAATTGCCTTTCGGAAGTTGTACAGATTGAAGAGATAAGCTCCAAGGTAACTAGCAGGCAATTTTCTGTGTATATATTTTGACCCTATATTCATACAATAAGGATACTAATGGACTTGGCAAACTGTTTGGTTGACTGATTTAGTTTGCAGTTGATACATGAGAAGATCAGTTTCAGTCGCATTCACTGTATGATAGCTACAGGTAATATAGACTCACAATTTAACATGGTTACCTACATTTGTTCGCATGTTTATATCATCTAAAGCTAAATAGACACAAACTTTCAATATATATTGAAGTGGCGTGGCATGGCAGCAGCAGCGTCTTGTGGCAGGGCATTTCAACGGCCATTAGTGTGTGTGCGTACATGTGCTCGTGGTGGTGTTTCATGGCACAAACCTGCTAAGCAAGGCACAAACTTTCAATATATATTGCGATATTCCCTGCCTGCATGGCCCCTCCCCTAGCTGTTGTGAGCTATCTTCTTTCATGTCTTATTGACAGCATGATAATTAGGGATTATTTTTTTGCACACCTTTTGTTAGCCTTTTCTCTTCTGTAAGACTGATAAAGCTGGGGTGCAGAGTTGCAACACGATATCTAGGTCCAGGGCATTGCATACTTCTGTAACGGACCTGCTCACCGCACATTAATCTTAATTAATGTCTAAATGAAGTTGATATTACTTTTATCCTTATACTTTTATCGGATTGGGGAAGGCCACGGGCCATCGCGCTGCCGTGCTACGGTGAAGCGGGAGGAAGGCTTAGACTGTGCTTCGGGCGTTGCTGGAGCCTGGCCACGGGAGCTGCTACGGTTGTCAGGCATGCTTTTGTTTTTCCTTTCCTTTCTCCTGCATTTGAAAAAAGTAGAGGGCCCCGCTGGGTCTGTAATGAACTGCGGCGCTTGCGCCACTATGTTATGTTTGCTACTTTGATGTTGTGCTATGATACTTGTGTTTCCACTAGATGCGGTCAGGGTAACTTAGCTCGATGTGCTTGTGGTAGTCTCCCATGTCGCGAGGGCGCACCTTGCCTGCTGTATCCCACGAGGCTTCCTTCCCGGCGACTCAGGAGCCGCCGATCCTTAGGGGACGTTGTATAGATGCAGAGTTTCTCTTTCTTCTTCAGAAGGCCTCACAAGGCGCCTCGTCCTACCTCACGCGAGCCGAGCATGGGTTGGTTGTGGCTGGCACACCGCATCGCGCTGCCCGGAGGCACGGACATAAGAGGGTGCGCATGCCCACGAGCTCGTTCAAGAACGTCTCGCGAGGATTAAGGACGCCAAAGCCGGGCGAGGTGTTGTTGTGGGCGAGCCCAGACGACACACCTTCCTAGCCCCTGCGCGCGAGACGTGCAAGGAGGAGCGACGGGCAACTGCCACACTTCCTGGGGCAAGACAGAAAGGTGAACGAAAAAAAGAGAAAACTCCAACTCTGGCGAACGAAAGATGCGAAAACTCCAAATTCATTCAAGAAGTCAAAAATCTGATACAGAAAGCAAGCAAAGAACAGCTATGTCCGGCACCTAGACTAGTCTTCATGTCTTCCCACCAGCGCGGAGCATGGGGCCTCTTGTAGGACGTGGGTGGGAGCCCCCGTGAGTCCCAGGGGTGACCTCAGGAGACTCCGGGGCGTGGACAACACCAACTATTATTATGTTAGAGTGTCACGAGCGGAGACCTTCACAGGCGTGGGGCCTTGCTTCATGGGTAGAATTTTCGGAGGTTATGGATGTTTCAGGCGTTCTGGATGGGGATCCTATCCTATGTCTCCAGGCGCGTGGCACCAGGACTAGAGACACGGGCGATCCTAAACGGGCCCTTCCACATGGGCGAGAGCTTGTGAAGCCCTTCCCTGAAGAGCACCCGCCTCAGGACGAGATCACCCATCTCGAGCGTCTTAGAGCGGACGCTGCGGCAGTGGTACCGCCGCAGCGCCTGCTGGTACCTCGCAGCTCGGAGCGAGGCTTGGCGGCGGCGTTCCTTCCCCATCACGAGGTCCATCCCTCGTGAGGCGTCCTAGCGTGCCTCGTCAAATGCCAAGACCCACGTGGAGCGATGCCTAACCTCATGAGGGAGAACTGCTTCAGCTCCGTAGACGTTGAAGAATGAAGTCTCACCCGTCGGCTTGGTCGCGGTGGTGTGGATGGACCACAGCAGGAACTGGAGCTCATCGAGCCAGCTCCTGCCGTAGGCCTCGAGCTTCTTCTGGAAGGTCCTTGCCTTTAGGCCCCTCAGGACCTCTGTGTTGGCGCGCTCAGCCTGGCCGTTGCTCTGGGGGTGTGCCACCGAGGCGTAGCATATCTGCGGTCCAAGGTTAGCACAGTATGTTTTGAAAAGGTTGTTGGTGAATTGCGAGCCATTGTCGGTGATAATGCGATTTGGAACCTCGAATTGGCTAACGAGGCCCTGGATGAACTTGATGGCTGACCCAGCCGGATGATGTGGATGCTGCGGATGGCCTCCACCTATGCCCATTTGGTGAACTTGTCGATGGTGACGTAGAGGTAGCGGTAGCCTCCGGGCGCTCGAGGAAACGGGCCTAGGATGTGCATCCCCCAGACCGCGAACGACCATGAGAGTGGGATGGTCTGGAGGCTCTAGGAAGGCTGGTGGATCTGCTTGGCATCAAACTGGCAAGCCTCACATGATCTTACTAGTTCGGTAGCATCATTGATCGCCGTGGGCGAGTAGAATCTCCTGCGAAACGCCTTGCCCATGAGGGTGCGCGATGAAGAGTGACACCCACAGTTCCCGTCGTGTATGTCAGCCAACAGTTTGCATCCATGCTCCCTGGAGATGCATCGTAGAGAGACATCGTTTGGCCGTCTCCGATAAAGCTCACCATCCTGGATGCAATACGCGGTGGCCTGGCAGGCCACACGCTCTGCATCTTCCTCCTTCTCCGGCAGGGTACCTTGGAGCAGGTACGCTGTCACGCCCAATATGCGACTTTGTCCTAAAGGACCTTGAAGGTCCCACCAAGGATAGTAATCTATGAGCCACGAGGACTCAGCAATCCCATTACCATAGGTATCAAGACTAGCCAAGCCTAATGGGTATGGAAAGGATAAGCGGTGAGGTTGCAGCAGCACTAAGCATTGTATGGTGGCTAACTTACGAGTACAAGAATAAGACGAGAAACTACGCAAACGATCGCGAACTAGTAGTGATCAAGAAGTGTCAAACATAACACAACCGTGTTCTCTTCTCGAACTCACTTGAAAAGAGACCGTCACGGTTACACACGCGGTTGGTGTATTTTAGTTGAGTTTGCTTCAAGTTCTCTACAATCGGATATTAAAAAATTCCCATCTTCCACATAATGACGGGCACGACTCTCAAAAGTTTAAACCCTGCAGGGGGTGTCCCAACTTAGCCCATGACAAGCTCACGATCCGCGGAGACAATCCTTCATCGCGGGACCCTCCAATCAGACTCGGAATCCCGGTGCACAAGACATTTCGACAATGGTAAAACAAGTCCGGTAAGACCTCCCGACGTGTCGACACCCTGATAGTTGTTGGGGAACGCAGTAATTTCAAAAATATTCCTACGCACACACAAGATCCATCTAGGTGATTCATAGAAACGAGAGGGGAGAGTGTTGTCCACGTACCCTCGTAGGCCGTAAGCGGAACCATTATGACAACGCGGTTGATGTAGTCGTATATCTTCACGATCCGACTAATCCTAGCATCGAAGGTACGGCACCTCCGCAATCTGCACACGTTCAGCTCGGTGACGTCCCACGAACTCTAGATCTAACTGAGGTCGAGGGAGAGTTTCGTCAGCACGATGGCGTGATGACGGTGATGATGAAGTTACCGGCGCAGGGCTTCACCTAAGCACTATGACAATATGACCGAGATGGAAATCTATGGAGGGGGCACCGCACACGGCTAAGAGATCAACTTATGTGTCTATGGGGTGCCCCCTCCCCCGTATATAAAGGAGGGGAGGAGGACGAGGGCCGGCCTCAAGGGGCGCGCCCAAAGGGGGGATTCCTACTCCTAATAGGAGTAGGTTTCCCCCTTTCCTAGTCCATGTATGAGAAGAAGGAAGAAGAGGAAAGGGAGAAGGAAAGAGGGGGGGCTCTGCCCTTCCCTAGTCCAATTCGGATCAGCCCATGGGGGGCGCGTGGCCACCTCTTGAGGCCCTTCTCTTTTTTCCCGTATGGCCCATTAAGGCCCACTACTTCCTTTGACGAATTCCTATAACTCTCTGGTACTCTGAAAAAATACTTTAATCACTCGGAACCTTTCCGATATTCGAATATAGCCTTCCAATATATCGATATTTACATCTCGACCATTTCGAGACTCCTCGTCATGTCCATGATCTCATCCGGGACGACAACAACCTTCGATACATCAAATCACATAACTCACAATACAAATCGTCATCGAACGTTAAATGTGCTGACCCTACGGGTTCGAGAACTATGTAGACATGACCGAGACACATCTCCGGTCAATAACCAATAGCGTAACCTGGATGCTAATATTGGCTCCTGCATATTCTACAAAGACATTTATTGGTCAAACCGCATAATAACATATGTTGTTCCCTTTGTCATCGGTATGTTACTTGCCCGAGATTCAATCGTCAGTATCCTCATACCTAGTTAAATCTCATTACTGGCAAATCTCTTTACTCGTTCCGTAATGCATTATCCCTCAACCATCTCATTAGTCACATTGCTTGCAAGTGATGTGCATTACCGAGAGGGCCAGAGATACCTCTCCGACAATCGGAGTGATAAATTCTAATCTCTATCTATGCCAACTCAACAAACACCATCAGAGACATCTGTAGAGCATCTTCATAATTACCCAGTTACGTTGTGATGTTTGATAGCACACTAAGTGTTCCTCCGGTATTCGGGAGTTGCATAATCTCATAGTCATAGGAAAATGTATAAGTCATGAAGAAAGCAACAGCAACAAACTAAACGATCATAGTGCTAAGCTAACGGATGGGTCAAGTCAATCACATCATTCTCTAATGATGTGATCCCATTAATCAAATGACAACTCGGTCTATGCTTAGGAAACTTAACCATCTTTAATGAACGAGCTAGTCAAGTAGAGGCATACTAGTGACACTCAGTTTGTCTATGTATTCACACATGTACTAAGTTTCCAGTTAATACAATTCTAGCATGAATAATAAACATTTATCATGATATAAGGAAATATAAATAACAACTTTATTATTGCCTCTAGGGAATATTTCCTTCAGTCTCCCACTTGCACTAGAGTTAATAATCTAGTTCACATCATCATGTGATTTCACACCAATAGTTCACATCTTTATGTGATTAGTTCACATATTCATGTGACTAATATCCAAAGGGTTTAATAGAGTCAATAATCTAGTTCACATCGCTATGTGATTAACACTCAAAGAGCGATCATGTTTTGCTTGTGAGAAAAGTTTAATCTACCGGTCCGCAACATTCAGATCCAAATGTATTTTGCAAATTTTCTATGTCTACAATACTCTGCACGGAGCTACTCTAGCTAATTGCTTCCACTTTCAATATGTATCTAGATCGAGACTTAGAGTCATCTAGATCGGTGTAAAAAGCTTGCATCGACGTAACTCTTTACGGCGAACTCTTTTATCACCTCCATAACTGAGAAATATTTCACACATTACTCAATTTCACACCTTACAACTTAGGCAAGAACTCCTTGGACTGATCCATTTTGAACACCTTCAAAATCTTATCAAGTTATGTACTCATCGAAAGTCTTATCAAGCGTATTGATCTATCTTTATAGAACTTGATGCCCAATATGTAAGTAGCTTTACAGGTAATTCTTTCTTTGAAAAACTCCTTTCAAATTCTCTTTTATGCTTTCCAGAAAATTCTACATCATTTCCGATCAACAATATGTCATTCACATATACTTATCACAAAGGATGTAGTGCCCCCACTCACTTTCTTGTAAATACAGGCTTCACTTCAAGTCTGTATAAAACTATATGCTTTGATCAACTCATCAAAGCATATATTCCAACTCCGAGATGCTTGCACCAGTCCATAGATGGATCGTTGGGGCTTTCACACTTTGTTAACACATTTAGGATTGAGAAAACCTTCTGGTTGCATCATATACAACTCTTTTTTTAATAAATTCATTAAGGAATGTAGTTTTGATATCCATTTGCCAGATTTCATAATTATAAAATGCAGCAATTCCTAACATGATTCGGACAGACTTAAGCATCACTACGGGTGAGAAGGTCTCATCGTAGTAAACTCCTTGAACTTGTTGAAAACCTTTCGCAGCAAGTCGAGCTTTGTAGATAGTAACGCTACTATAAGCATCTGTCTTCCTCTTGAAGATCCATTTATTCTGAATGGCTCACCGATCATCGGGTAAGTCAATCAAAGTCCATACTTTGTTCTCATACATGGATCCCATCTCAGATTTCATGACCTTAAGCCATTTCGTGGAATCTGGGCTCATCATCGCTTCCTCATAGTTCGTAGGTTCATCATGGTCTAGTAACATGACTTCCAGAATAGGATTACCGTACCACTCTGGTGCGGAACTTACTCTGGTTGACCTACGAGGTTCAGTAGTAACTTGATCTGAAGCTTCATGATCATCATCATCAACTTCCTCACTAATTGGTGTAGGCATCACTGGAACTGATTTCTGTGATGAACTACTTTCCAATTCGGGAGAAGGTACAGTTACCTTATCAAGTTCTCTTTCCTCCCACTCACTTCTTTTGAGAGAAACTCCTTCTCTAGAAATGATCCACTCTTAGCAACGAAGATCTTGCCTTCGGATCTGTGATAGAAGGTGTACCCAACAGTTTCTTTTGGGTATCTTATGAAGACGCACTTCTCTGATTTGGGTTTGAGCTTATCAAGTTGAAACTTTTTCACATAAGCATCGCAACCCAAACTTTAAGAAACGACAGCTTAGGTTTCTTGCTAAACCACGGTGTCATCTCAACGGATTTTAGATGGTGCCCTATTTAACGTGAATGCAGCTGTCTCTAATGCATAACCCCAAAACGATAGTGGTAATTCGATAAGAGACATCATAGATTGCACCATATCTAATATAGTACGGTTATGACATTCGGACACACCATTACATTGTGATGTTTTAGGTGGCGTGAGATGCGAAACTATTCCACATTGTTTCAAATAAAGACCAAACTCGTAACTCAAATATTTGTTTCCACGATCAGATCGTAGAAACTTTATTTTCTTGTTACGATGATCTTCCACTTCACTCTAAAATTCTTTGTACTTTTCAAATGTTTCAGTTATGTTTCATCAAGTAGATATAGCCATATCTGCTCAAATCATCTGTGAAGGTCAAAAAATAAAAATACATGCCGCGAGCCTCAACACTCACTGGACCGCACACATCAGTATGTATTATTTCCAACAAGTCTGTTGCTCGCTCAATTGTTCTGAAGAACGGAGTCTTAGTCATCTTGCCCATGAGGCATGGTTCGCAAGCATCAAGTGATTCATAATCAAGTGATTCCAAAGGTCCATCTGCATGGAGTTTCTTCATGCGCTTTACACCAATATGACCTAAACGGCAGTGCCACATGTAAGTTGCACTATCATTATAAACTTTGCATCTTTTGGCTTCAATATTATTAATATGTGTATCACTACGATCGAGATTCAATAAACCATTTATGTTGAGTGTATGACCATAGAAGGTTTTATTCATGTAAATAGAACAATAATTATTTTTTGACTTAAATGAATAACCGTATTGCAATAAACATGATCCAATCATATTTATGCTCAACGTAAACACCAAATAACATTTATTTTAGGTTCAATACTAATCCTGAAGGTAAAGGGAGTGTGCGATGGTGGCCTTATCAACTTTGGAATCACTTCCAACTCACATCATCACCTCGCCCTTAACTAGTCTCTGTTTATTTTGCAACTCCCGTTTCGAGTGACTGCTCTTAGCAACTGAACCAGTATCAAATACTGAGGGGTTGCTATAAACACTAGTAAAGTACACATCAATAACATGTATATCAAATATACCTTTGTTCACTTTGCCATCCTTCTTATCCGCCAAGTATCTAGGGCAGTTCCACTTCCAGTGACCATTTCCTTTGCAGTAGAAGCACTCAGTTTCAGGCTTGGGTATAGGTTTGGGCTTCTTCATGGGAATGGATACTTGCTTTCCATTCTTCTTGAAGTTCCCTTTCTTTCCCTTGCCCTTTTATTTGAAACTAGTGGTCTTGTCAACCATCAACAGTTGATGCTTTTTCTTGATTTCTACCTTCGCCAATTTCAGGATCGCGAAGAGCTTGGGAGTCGTTTTCGTTATCCCTTGCATATTATAGTTCATCACAAAGTTCTAGTAACTTGGTGATAGTGACTTAGAGAACTCTGTCAATCACTATCTTATCTAGAAGATTAACTCCCACTTGATTCAAGTGATTGTAGTACTCAGACATTCTGAGCACATGCTCACTAGCTGAGCTATTCTCCTCCATCTTGTAGGCAAAGTTCTTGTCAGAGGTTTCATACCTCTCGACTCGGGCATGAGTCTGAAATAACAATTTCAGCTCCTGGAACATCTTATATGTTCTGCGGCGTTCAAAACGTTTTTGAAGTCCCGGTTCTAAGTCGTAAAGCATGGCGCACTAAACTATCAAGTAGTCATCATACCGAGCTTGCCAAACATTCATAACGTCTGCATCCGCTCCTGCAATAGGTCCGTCACCTAGCGGTGCATCAAGGACATAATTCTTCTGTGCAGCAATGAGGATAATCCTCAGATCACGGAGCTAGTCCGCATCATTGCTACTAACATCTTTCAACAAAGTTTTCTCTAGGAACAAATCATAAATAAAACGGGGACGCTATACGCGAGCAATTGATCTACAATATAGATATGGAAATACTATCAGGGCTAAGTTCATGATAAATTTAAGTTCAATTAATCATATTACTTAAGAACTCCCACTTAAATAGACATCCCTCTAATCATCTAAGTGATCACGTGATCCATATCAACTAAACCATGTCCGATCATCACGTGAGATGGAGTAGTTTTCAATGGTGAACAACACTATGTTGATCATATCTACTATATGATTCACGCTCAACATTTCGGTCTCAGTGTTCTGAGGCCATATATGCATATGCTAGGCTCGTCAAGTTTAACCAAAGTATTCTGCATGTGCAAAACTGGCTTGCACCCGTTGTATGTGAATGTAGAGCTTATCACACCCGATCATCACGTAGTGTCTCGGACAACGAACTGTCGCAACGGTGCATACTCAGGGAGAACACTTGCACCTTGAAATTTAGTGGGAGATCATCTTATAATGCTACTATCGTACTAAGAAATATAGGATGCAATCAAAATATGTGTCATGATATGGCCATCGTCATCTTGTCCGTTTGATCTCCATCTCCAAAGTACCGTCATGATCTCCATCGTCACCTGCATGACACCATGATCTCCATCATCTTGATCTTTATCAACGTGTTGTCACATGGTCGTCTCGCCAACTATTGCTTTTGCAACTATTGCTATCGCATAGCGATAAAGTAAAGCAATTATATGGCGCTTGCATCTTATGCAATAATGAGACAACCATAAGGCTCCTACCAGTTGCCGATAACTTTAACAAAACATGATCATCTTATACAACAATTTCTATCTCGTCACGTCTTGACCATATCACATCACAACATGCCCTTCAAAAACAAGTTAGACATCCTTTTTTTTTATTTTTTTTTTGAGAAAAGGCGAGCGCCCGACTTTATAAATAAAGCCACCAGGCAGAGTCATAACACCAGCACATAACACCACATAAGTTTAACAGAATAAGGCTAAGAAGTATGGGTACAAGGCATCCAGCCTAACATGGCACGCAGGCCAGAACGTCGAACAGCAGAACCATGTAGGAATCCGTCCTCCTAGAGTGCCGCAGCAAGCAAGAAGCCGTAGATTTCATTTTAGATAGCATATTGTCAAAAGCCTCTAGGTCCCCTTCCTTAGTCAGTAATCTCCACTGCTGCAAGAAGACATTGGCTTTAAATAAGCAACTTACTGGGTTAGCCGGGAAAATGTGTTCAATAGTGAACTTGTTTCTAGTAGTCCATAACGACCAACAGATCGTAGCCCAGCCCACCAGGAAAACCCTCTTAGACCGGCCTGCTAGAGCATTAATACAACGTCGTAAATCCTTAAAAGAAGAAGGATTCCGATTAACACGAAGCCAAAGTCTAATGCAACTCCAAATGAGTTTATCTAAAGAACAATGAACAAAAGATATGTTCGGTATTCTCAAGAGCACCACATAGCTGACAGCTGTCAGAGCCCGGCCCGTTCCTCTTCTTAATCTGATCAGCCGCAGGGAGTTTACGATGAAGGGCTTGCCACAGGAAGATTTTAATCTTAGGAGGAAAGCGGGCAGACCAAATGTTCTTAAACTTATTAGTGCCACCGCCGGAGATAAGTTTAGCATACGCCGATTTAACAGAGAACCACCCCAAGGAGGAATGGGGCCAAACAACGGAGTCCTCTTCCTCCGAAAGCAAGGGGAAGCAGGCAGTAAGGCGCTTCCAGTCTTCCAACTCCACAGGGGAAAGAGAACGCCGAAAATCTAAAACCCAACCCTAAACCGAGAGCTCAAAGATAGAGATCTCGGGATCAGCACAAAACGAAAACAAAGTCGGATAGGCAGCCGCAAGCGAGGAGTTCCCTACCCACCAGTCTAACCAAAAACGAGTAGATTTACCGTCCCGAACTACAAATTAAGAAGAGACCAGAAAATCGGTCTAATTTTAACAAGCTGATGCCAAAATTGAGACCCACCAGAAGAGGGAGCGAACATAGGGCTCGAGGAAGGGAAGTATTTAGCTTTGAGAAGGGCAAGCCAAGTAGGACGATCCTCAAGGTACATTATCTTCCACCACCATTTTAACATAAGGTATTTATTCATGATCCGAGTGTTAATGATGCCAAGGCCCCCCATGTCCTTAGGTCTACAAATGAGATCCCATTTAACCATCCTATATTTGCGTTTATTATCGGAAGAATTCCAATAAAAGGCACCCCTGTGCTTGTCGAAACCCGTGTGTATCCCTTCGGACAGTAGATAGAAGCCCATTAGAAACATCGGAAGAGAGGAAAGGCACGAATTAGTAAGGGCAACCTTGCCCGCCTGAGAGTTATAGCGACCTCGCCACGGCAAAACTCTATTGCCAACTTTAGTCACTGCCGGGGCGAAATCTTTCGCCAAAAGCTTGAGAGGGGAAATAGGTAAGCCCAGATATTTTAGAGGATAAGACCCAAGAGAGCAGTTCATGAGATGTGCCACCCGCTGCGCTTCCGAGTCAGACACCCCAGTAACAATGACCTCGCTCTTAGCGAAGTTAATTTTAAGACCCGAAAGGGCTTCAAAGCAAAGAAGAAGAAATTTCTAATTCGTGAGAGTGTTCTCATTAAGTTCAACCATAATGATGGTATCATCCGCATACTGGAGGTGAGTGATGCCATTAGGGATGAGGTGAGTGCTAACGGGCGAGAATGTGAGATAAAGCATCGGCAACAAAATTAAAAAGCAACGGGGACGCCGGATCTCCTTGTCTCAGGCCCCTACCATTAGCAAAAAAAATACTAATTTGACCATTAACAGCCACAACCGTGTAACCACCGGAGACGAGTTGCATCAGGCGGTGCACCACCGATCCCACGAAGCCCTTAGCCAATAGAACTTGGCGGAGGAAGTTCCAACTCATCGAGTCATACGCCTTTTCAAAGTCAAGTTTAAGTACCACGGCCTTAGTGTTCTTACTACGTAGGTCATGAATTATTTCATGTAAGCAAAGCACCCCATCCAAGATGAATCTCCCCTTAATGAATGTAGATTGGAAAGGACTAATGACCCGATGGGAGATCAGAGAAACCCTAGTAGCCATGCCCTTGGCGGGAATCTTTGCAAATTTGTTCATTAGATCAATGGGCCTAAATTGGGAGATCAAGTCAGCGCCTTTGACCTTAGGGATGAGGGTGAGTACTGCGTAGTTAAGCCTCGAGATGTTAACAATACCCGGCCAAAACCCTTGAGTGATAGCCTTAATGAGGCATTTTAACTGAGGCCAGAATTGCCGAAAGAAAGGGATGGAAAAGCCGTCAGGTCCTGAAGCCGCACTAGAGTTGGCAGAACGAATCGTCTCAAAAATTTCCTCTTCGGATGGGGGGATTAGCAACCCGTCATTGTCAGCGATCGAAAGTTGTTCGAGAGGGGACCAGAAGGACGGAGCTAGCTTAAAACCCATCTCAGGTTTAGCCGCTAATAGGTTAGAAAAGAATTGAACCACATGACGCAGAATCACCGAAGGGTCAGATACCCTGACGCCGTCAATAAGAAGACTATCAATGAGGCATCTCCGACGTCTACCATTAGCAATAGCGAAGAAGTAGGCCGTGGGTGAGTCACCCTTTAAGGTCCAGTTGATAGTGCCTCTCTGCTTCCAGTACACTTCCTCCTGCCGATGGATGCCCTAAAGCGCCTCTTCTAAGCCATACCGGGTTTGCCAATCGGCCGTGGAAACCCAAAAATATCCGCGCGCTTGTCCAGATCGCCAATTTGGGCAACCAGCCTGGCTTTGTCTCACCTTGACTCAGCATAGCGATTTTTGGACCAACCTCTAAGGAATCTACGGAGAAAATAAGAGCATTGATGCCAGTCATCCATGGGGCCAAAAGATCGGTGATTAGAGGCTAGGAAAGTCGAAATCTTTCGCGTCAACAAGTCAGTGAAACCCTCCACCTGTAGCCAGGAAGCATTGAACTGAAACCGCGGGAAACCAGCCGAGCGCGCGCCATCGTCAAGAATCAGGGGGGGTGATCAAATCCCACACAGGCAAGGGCTCTGAGACTAACACGGGGGAGTAGAGGGTCCCACCTAGGACAAACAAAAACCCTATCAAGGACTGAGCGAATGGGAGAAGTTTGATGATTAGTCCAAGTGTACCGGGCTCCAACCCTAGGAATTTCACGAATAGCCGTGTCCCTAATGAAAGCATTGAAAGCATCAGCCAGGGGCCAAGAGAAATTAGAGGAGCTCTTATCAGAAGGAAACCGCAACAAGTTAAAATCGCCCCCAATCAGGAGAGGCAGCTGACAGGACTCAATTTTAGTACTAAGTTCGTCCAAAACGACGTAAGACATAGAGTGGTCAGTCGGACCATATACCACCATGATTTCTAGTAAAGAGTTGAGAGATCGGTGAGATACCACCGTGCTAGCCCAAAATATGCCATGGTCGAAAGCAACAAAATCGAAAATATCTTTTTTGGTACCAAGGAGAATACCACCCGAGTGACCATCTGAGGCATAAAGTTCCTATTAAATCTATCTATCCCAGCAACGGCCAATAGTTTGCTAGAGGAGAAGGAAGATTTGATAGTCTCGACATGGCCAATAAAATCCACATTTTCAGACCGCACCAAGTCTTTAAGCTGGTCCCTGCGCCCCCTAGCGCCGAAACATCTAATGTTCCAGAATAAGGCCCTCATCTGTAGGATAAGTTTTTAATTCTAAGACTCGACCTGCTCGGAGCCAAGCAGGGTTTAGCACGCCTCCCAGCCCCACACTTAGAAACCACCGGGGGAGCCTGACACCTATCATCCCCCCCTGATCCCCACCGGCCACAACCAGTGGGGCAATCGATCTCACCCCGACCTCCTTAGCCTTCGCAATATCAGCCTGAGCTATTTCATTAGCCCTAATAATACCAAGTACAGAAGAAGGAGATCCCAAACTAGAGTCTAGACAAATACCCACCTCATCTAAAATTTTAAGCAAGTGATCATCAGATTGTGATGGTAGTACTAAACGAACAGGTGAGATAACCTCGAGAAGGGAGGGGAAGGGGACTGGGAGCGAACCTGAAGGAGGCAGATCTTGAGCCGTGGCACGCCAAGCGGCCCGATCGGCCACCCGCTCACCACTGTTGGAGATGCAGCCGCTCTTGCGAGCCGTGGAGGCAGGCGAACGCACAGGCACAGGGCGAGCACGGCAGGGGGAAGCCACAATAGAAGACGGCCCCGAGGCCGCGCCCAGGTCAGCGTCAGGCCTGCGACAAAGCCCAGCCGCAGACTGCCTAGATTCTCCAGAAGCCCGACTCTTTGCAGAATACTTCTTGACTGATGACTTCTTCTTCTTGGACGCAGCGGGGCCAGCCGGGGGCAAATCTTCAATGCCAGAAAGGGAAGGAGATGCGTGGCGGGCAGGGAGATTGGAGCACACCGCCGAGAATGGCGTGCCCTTAGCCCCACCAGAAGCCGCATCCCCTCCGCCCAAATCAGGCACCGAATCCTAGGCCCCCTGCCAGCAGGCGCATTCTCCTTCAACATATCTTAATCTTCGGGGGATAGCCCATCCCACTCCAACTGGGTAAAACGAGGATCAGTCCCATGCATGGAGTCATCAGGGCATCCATCCCCATCTTTGCTCTTGTCGCCATTGCCGGAGGTCGGGGCGGGGGAGGAGGAGGGGCCGACACCGGGCCCGAGGCTCCCTCCACGCGCACCCGGAGCCAAAAGCCACCAGCCGCAGGGAAGACGTCAATGGAGCCACGGATGCACAGGGGGTCAACACACCAGACCCGGAGATGAGCCGGCCCTAGGATGGCTAGAGACCCTTGGTCCACCTCAATAGGTTTCCCGATGAGAACCCCGAACGCCAGGAGGAACGCCGTGGTGCGCATGTTAGGAGGAACATCTTCAACAAGCACCCACACATCAGACAGAGAAGAGATCGCATTGGATCCATTGGAAGAAGCTTTGACCGAGACCACCAGTTGATTCAGAGGAAGCGTAAAGCTAGAGTAGGAGGAGATCATACGGAGACTCACTTTGGACGGGAATGTCGCAGCAAACTCGAAATCAGAAAGTTGGCAGATTTGCCAATCCCAACCACCCTCGTCCCACTTCCGAAGCTCGTCAAGAAGGATCTGGGGAGAGATGCGTTTAGACTGGACCGAGATGATGCCAACATTGGACAACGACGGGATAGGAGCTTCCTCAGGGATCTCCCTATCTAAAGTGAAAAAGAACATCCAGGAAGACCGGTACCATAATGAACAAAAGCTGGAAGTTTGAGATGATTGTGGCAGTCCACCGTGAGGTGACTGTCTTCCCTGCATATGAGGCAGAAGGGGGGTCACATCGAGACTGGAAGTGACCGGGGCGATGACAAAAAAAACAGGTGAGGATGGGGTTGGAGACCTGGGATTGGGGAGGGATGCGACCAGGACCACGAGGAGGGGGAAGAATACCGTCACCAGACGCAACAGGCCTAGATCTGGAGCCCTGTCCAGCAGCGGAACCGACGGGGCGACGAACTGGAGCCCCCGACGCGCCACGGGGAACGAATCGGGACGGACCACCACCAGCCACTGCCGGAGCCCGCAGCGGCGCACCACCCCGAGGAGCAGCACCCAGCGGAGGAGACAGCAGGACCGGCCCCGATGAGCCCGCCCGACTGCCCGCCGCCGCCAACTCCCAGGGGTCGACAGCAACCGCAGAGCGCCATGCACGGGGGGCAAAGGGACCGACGGGCCAGATCCAGAGGTGCGGGGGGACGCACCAGCCGACGCCGCCGCAGATCCCGCATCCGGGGCGAGTGAGGCCTAGAGCTTTGCACGAAGAGCAGCCTCATACTCCAGATCAGCGGCCGCCTCACCGGAGCCATCGCGCCCCCGCTTCTGACCGGAGACCGCCTCACTGGAGGATGCACGAGAGCGATCCATCACAGCCACCACCGCGAAAGAGATGGAGAGGGGAGGGGGAGGAGTAGATCTGACGAAACAACGAATGGGCAGGCGGCGCCGACGCAAGTCGGAGGAGGAGGCAGGGAACCCTAGAAATGGGGGAGCCACACCCTTCCGCACCCATAAATACCCGGAGCAAGCCAGGCCCGGCTCGATAAAAGGCACCACGGGAGGGGGGGCTGGGCCTGGGCCACCCGCAGCCCAGAAACCAAAGAAAGAAGGGGGGATCAGAAAGAGACGCCAAATCAGGGGCCGAAACAGGCCCACCAAGCCCAACAGCATCCACCGAGGCCCGTGGCCCAGACGAGGGCACTAACGCCGTCCCCGATCCCAGATCTAGGGTTGGCCCAGCGCCGTCACCGCCGGAGAAGCGTTGGCCGCGACCGAGGGCGAGCAAGCGAGGAGATCCACCGGAGAGAATGACGGCGACGCCGACGCCGCCCCACCAACCCCACTGAACACCAGCGACACCTCATCAGGAGACCAGACCAACGCACGCCGACGACCACGGGAGACACGAAGCCACCCATCCACCTCCATGGCAGGCCCGACGAGCCGCCCCCGCCCACCAGGCGCAAACTTACGCCGGCGACCCGCCGCCGAAGCCACAGGGAAGCAGCCCATAGGATCCGGGCGAGAGGGGGAAGAGGGGGCCTCGGAGTCCGACCCAGAGCCATCCGAATCGAGCGCCCAAAACCTGTTGGCCCGGGGCAGAGGGAGGGGGACGGAGCGAGACGGGGAGGCCAGAGAGCAGAGGGGCACGAGACGCGTCGCCCGAGATGAACCCAGAGGAGTCCGCGGAGGGGAGGGGGAAGGGGAGGCCTGCACGGGGCAGGGATGCCGCCGGGGCGGAGCCAAAGGCAGGCGTCGCCGCAGGAGGGAGGGGGAGAGGAGAGCCATCATGCCATAAAGAAAAGGGATCCTATATTTTGTTGTTGCAAGTTTTATGTGGCTGCTACGGGTTGAGCAAGAATCGTTCTTACCTACACATCAAAAACCACAACGCGGTATAGTGGTTGCTTTTTGATCTTCGGAAAGAACCCTGTTCATTGAATCTGATTCAACTAAAGTTGGAGAAACTCACACCCACCAGCCACTTATGTGCGAAGCACGTCGGTAGAACCAGTCTCGCGTAAGCGTACGTGTAATGTCGGTCTGAGCCGCTTCATCCAACAATACCGCTGAATCAAGAACCAACTAGTGACGGCAAGCAATATGTATATACCAACGCCCACAACTCCTTTGTATTCTACTCGTGCATATAACATCTACGCATAGACCTAGCTCGGATGCCACTGTTGGGGAACGTAGAAGTTTCAAAAAAATTTCCCACGCACACGCAAGATCCATCTAGGTGATGCATAGCAACGAGAGGGGAGAGTGTTGTCCACGTACCCTCGTAGACCGTAAGCGGAAGCGTTATGACAACGCGGTTGATGTAGTCGTGCGTCTTCACGATCTGACCGATCCTAGCACCGAAGGTACGACACCTCCACGATATGCACACGTTTAGCTCGGTGACGTCCCACGCAGTTTAGATACAGCTGAGCTCGAGGGAGAGTTTCATCAGCACGACGGCGTGATGACGGTGATGATGAAGTTACCGACGCGGGGCTTCACCTAAGTACTACGACAAATATGACCAAGGTGGAAATGTGTGGAGCAGGGCACCGCACACGTCTAAGAGA
The DNA here is from genome assembly GCF_003073215.2 of Triticum urartu. NCBI lineage: Eukaryota > Viridiplantae > Streptophyta > Magnoliopsida > Poales > Poaceae > Triticum > Triticum urartu. The sequence goes on along the minus strand of NC_053025.1, from coordinate 399,219,093 downwards.
TCAACTTGGGTATCTATGGGGTGCCCCCTCCCCCGTATATAAAGGAGGGGAGGAGGAGGAGGGTCGGCCTCAAGGGGCGCGCCCAAAGGGGGGATTCCTACTCCTAGTAGGGGTAGGTTTCTCCCTTTCCTAGTGCATGTAGGAGAAGAAGGAAGGAGAGGAGAGGGAGAAGGAAAGAGGGAGGCGTCGCGCCCTCCCTAGACCAATTCGGACCAGCCCATGGGGCGCGCGTGGCCACCTCTTGAGGCCCTTCTCTTTTTTCCCGTATGGCCCATTAAGGCCCACTACTTCCCCCGGCGAATTCCCGTAACTCTCCGGTACTCCGAAAAATACCCGAATCACTCGGAACCTTTCCAGTGTCCGGATATAGCCTTCCAATATATCGAACCTTACGTCTCGACCATTTCGAGACTCCTTGTCATGTTCGCGATCTCATCCGGGACTCCGAACAACCTTCGGTACATCAAATCACATAACTCACAATACAAATCATCATCGAACATTAAGCGTGCGGACCCTATGGGTTCGAGAACTATGTAGACATGACCAAGACACATCTCTGGTCAATAACCAATAGCGGAACCTGGATGCTCATATTGGCTCCTACATATTCTATGAAGATCTTTATCGGTCAAACGGCATAACAACATACGTTGTTCCATTTGTCATCGGTATGTTACTTGCCCGAGATTCAATCATCGGTATCCTCATACCTAGTTCAATCTCATTACTGGCAAGTCTCTTTACTCATTCCGTAATGCATTATACCGCAACTAACTCATTAGTCAAATTGCTTGCAAGGCTTATAGTGATGTGCATTACCGAGAGGGCCTAGAGATACCTCTCCGACAATCGGAGTGACAAATCCTAATCTTGATCTATGCCAACTCAACAAACACCATCGGAGACACATGTAGAGCATCTTTATAATCACCCAGTTACGTTGTGACGTTTGATAGCACACTAAGTGTTTCTCTGATATTCGGGAGATGCATAATCTCATAGTCATAGGAACATGTATAAGTCATGAAGAAAGCAATAGCAACAAACTAAAAGATCATAGTGCTAAGCTAACGGATGGGTCAAGTCAATCACATCATTCTCTAATGATGTGATCCCGTTAATCAAATTAAAACGCATGTCTATGCTTAGGAAACTTAACCATCTTTGATTAACGAGCTAGTCAAGTAGAGGCATACTAGTGACACTCAGTTTGTCTATGTATTCACACATGTACTAAGTTTTCGGTTAATACAATTCTAGCATGAATAATAAACATTTATCATGATATAAGGAAATATAAATAACAATTTTATTATTGCCTCTAGGGCATATTTCCTTCAATAGTAGCCGCGCATATCTCATCTCAGGCCATGACGGATGAGCTATGGTTACAGCGACCAAAATACCCCAAGTTGCCAAGGGGCGGCGCCGCGAGCTGCTCTAGTTTGGGACCAACACCATCAGCACTGGCCCCCTGTTTATGTAGAAAGAATTCTCGGGTTGAGTACGCCTTATGCCAATTAATTATTTAGTTCAATGTTATTATGGCAAATGTTACAACCAATGTTGGGCCTTGCTGGAAGAATTTTATTCAAAGTGAACTATCAAGAGGGGCCTATAAACCCTCACCGTGTTAGGGACGCAAAATCAAGGAACATAACGACGGTATGGCGGAAACTAGGGCGGCAAGAGTGGAACAAAACACCTGGCAAAAGGTCGAGCCATCCACCCTTTACCAAGTATATATGTGCACTAAAAATAAGAGATATTGTGATATCCCATGATATCCATGTCTTAACGTGGAACAAACTGCGACTGCACCTGCAACTAGCAACGCTATAAGAGGGGCTGAGCAAAGCAGTAACATAGCCAAACAACGGTTTGCTAGGAAGGATGAAAAGATTAGAGGCTATCATGGCAATTTGGGAGGCTTGATAAACAAGTGGTAGGTAGCGCGACGTAGCGATAGCATCGAGACAACTACCATAGCAAAGATAGTAGTGAGATCCAAGGTGACAGTCATCTTGCCTGAAGTACCGCTAGGAAGAAGAACGAGTCCATGAAGAAGACGAAGCCACGTAGACAAACCAAATGTAGTCGAACGAATGCTCACAATCGCAACGAAACAGGAACAAACGAGAAGAAGCACAACCGGAAAAAAGCAACCAACATGGTAAACACAAAACACACAAACATGACATGATGCTCAACCAAGTATGATGCATGTCAAATCTAAATGATTCTGCTAATGGCAAGAGATGATGCATACAAGAACAACACATCAATGCCAGTTTACATGAGGCCGGAAACAACATATAACTATTCCGGAAACTCACCATATGCAAATTTCGAATTTGGTCCAGATCTGAATAACACATTATGTTGAAGTGGTTAAACATCAAGTTAAAGTGCACCAAGATGATCTAGATGGTTTTCTAGTCAAGTTACATATAAAGTTCGTTTAATTCAGAGCTACAACCTAGAAGATATGAGCAAAACAAGTAAAACAAGGCATTGATGCAATTGCAAGCAAAACGCAATCACAAACACTCCAAAACAAGGATGCAACAAGGTAACATGAAACTATATGCAAAACGAAGCAAGTTTCATATAGAGCATGCTCAAAACGGAGCAACGGTTCAACACATACACTCAATACAAGTTTCAAACACAATCTGCCCAAAACAACAACTAAACACTTTGCAATCAAGGAAACAACATGCTACAGGAAACATATTGACACATACTTGATATGCACTCAAAGTACAAATTACATGCTTCAAATATCATCAAGGTTCAGGTTCATATGCATCAAGATTAATCCAACATGAGCAAAGCAAAAGGCAACTTTATAACATAGATTAGGACTTAGTGAAAAACAGGGCATATGCATGAGCAGAGTCTATACGATGACATGTTGGAGGCAAGAAATAACTAAGCTATAGTGCAAGAACATGGCAAGCAAAAGCATGGCGTGCTAGTACATATCAAGGAGCTCAAAACGCATAACATGGCATAACCATACGAGCAACAGGTTCATGTGAATCACCAAGACAAGATGCAACATGATATATGATGATTCTCAAACATGGTTGGAAATCTGGGAATGCAAAACAATAAAATTATGATGCTGAATTTGGAGGCACATAACAGCAAGCATAGCAACTTTAATAATTATGCAAAAGACATGGGCTTGTAGTAGACATGATATACTTGTACTTATTCCATGGGCACAAGTTCATATGATGCATGGAGTAATTACTATGATTCTTGCAAAGTGGAACATATTGTTAACAAGTTGACAGATTTGGCATGATGGCAACTTGAGAGTATGAAAGAGACAAACTACAGCAAGTTATATGGCAAGCAAGGGCATGGCATCAAAGTATACATAACAAAGAGCAAATAACATCAAGGCATCATAACCATATGGCTCATGGACTAGTGGGAAGCATCAAGACAAGTTTGAATGTTGTAACAGTTTCAGCAAGTGTAAAACAGCAACATCATCATAGCATGTTTGCAAGCTTGGAATAGTGGTTATATGAAGTCCAAAATAATCAAACTTGGCATGTGGGCAAAGTAATCATAGCGTGCTTCAATTCATATAATTGGAGTATCTTCAAAAGATGCATAGATTAATAAATAACATGCTCATAACATGGCATCATGGAGTTAACAGAAAACTGGAACATCATTTAGGCATGTTCATGGCAATGAAAACGTATTCTATAGGACATATGTGAGGCATCAAATGGCATGGCATGATAGAGCATAAAATGCACATCAAAACATGTCAACTAGGCATCTCTGGATTATGCATGGATACGATGGTAGCATCAAGTTCACATGGCAACATAACATAGCAGATTCAGACAACAGAAAAACACTAAGTATCTGAAATCAGCAATGACAAGTACCGTACTTTGCATGCTTGTGCTAGTCACCACAGGGAACATAAAAATACATGGATTGCACCAATGTAAAGATGGCATGAATATGCTCCTAAAACATGTTCACATGATGCTCAAAAGATAAACACATAAAATGCTATGAAAAAGACAAAATCAGCAAGTTCCAACAATTTCCAGCAGACAACATCATTTAGCACTTTTGCAAGGAGGATTAAGGCATCAAGATTAGCAGTAACATGCATGCAAACTATACCACCATGTGGAGCACTCAGAGATGAACAAGTTGACATATTATGCACGTAAAATGGAGCAATATGCACAAATTTACACCACTCCTAGTAATGCAACATGATGCTGGAATTCTAGGGACTCATCCATTTTCTGAAGAAAAAAACCAAGTGCAAAATAACTAAGTGGTGCACAGGGCAGGGAATAATGGGCGGCTCACCATGTAGGCTTGGCTCAATTGAGGAGGAGACAGGCTAGGGCAAACGGGGGAACTAGGCTGGGCCGTGGGTGGCTGGCCGAGCCGGAGCGCCCCCAACCCCCATGCGGGCGCGATGCGGGCGGGACGAGCAGCTCCTCTGCTCATCCCCGAGCAGGGGCATGGTGGCGGTCCGTTCTGGCAACTGGGCGGGAGGACGGCGGCGGGGACGGCCAGATCCGACCGACCGGTGCCGGATCCGGGAAAGGTGGCGGCGGATGGTGACCGGGGAGGCGCAGGTCGCGGGCTGGTGGCGAGGCGCGCGGGCAGCAGCGAGGTTGGCGGCGGTGGTGGCCGGCGTGCTGCAGGCGGCGGGGTGCGCCGGCGAGCGAGGCGAGAGGCGATGTAGTGGCGAAGGCGGGCGGCGGTGCCTCGGGTGAGCCACGTGGGCGCGGGGGAGCCAGGGAGGCTCGGGCGGGGTCGATCTGGGCCCGTAGGGCCGCGCTGAGGTGGGGCGCTGGCGGCGGTGACGTGGCGACGCGTGAGTGGCCAAGGCCGCGGTGGTGGACATGTCCGACGTGGGTGGACATGTCCGGCGGTGCGAGGAGGAAGAGGACTAGGGTTTGATCCGATTTTTGAACGGGAAGAGCCTATTTATAGGTAGAGGGAGCTAGGAGAGGGCTATTGAGGTGCGGTTTTCACCCACACGATCGTGATTGAACGGCGAAGAGCATGGAGAGTTTTGAGATGGGCTAGCGGGCTGTTGTGGAGGGGTGCTGGGCTGCAAAGAGAAAGGGGTCCGGCGGTTTACGCGGTTAACCATTGGGGCATAAAACGACCTCCAAATGGAACGAAATTTGACAGGCGGTCTACCGATGATATAGCAAGGCCACTCGACAAATCTCGGCCCATTCCGAGAACGTTTTTCCTGCGCTCACGAAACAAGATCTAGAAGGTGCAGTGGGTGCATGAGAGAGTGTCGGATGCCGAAATGGATAACGGGGAGAACTGGGAGACCTGAACGCATGCAAGTTTTGAAAACATGAGGATGCATTGCACATGTTGACATGGAAAAGTGAAACACACAAGCAAATGACATGGCAATGACGGCAAACAACTGGAAGACACCTGGCGCATCAGACTCGGGGCATCATAACTCTCCTCCACTAACAAGATATCTCGTCCCGAGATCTTAGGAACAAGACAGAAGAGAAAGAGGATAATGAGGAATAAGAGCGCCAAAAGAGAAGATGACCAAGGTCAAGAGCACTCACATAGAAATCAGAAATGATGATTATGACAAGAATCAAAAGCTCAAGGAATGAGATAGACTCTGAAACCACTCCGGTTAGAACAAGATAGAAAAGGAATAAGAACGAAAGAATTGTGATAGCATCCCGGTTAAACATGGAATGGAATAGAACTTGAACTTGACAAGATTGAACGATACTTGACGAGACGGACAACACAACACCTCCGGAAGAATTGAAAGTGTGGAACGAAAGAACGAAGAAGAAAAAGACATCTTCTACCACAATTGAGTTTGAAAGCATCCTTGCGAAGAAGGTTGAACGAAGTTGTTGGGAATTCACCAACGAAAAGAATAAGCTTGTTGTGGGCTTATGGAAAACATCTCAAAATTATGAGGTGACAACCAGCCACAACGGAAATGATTGAATAGATGAGAAGAACGAAGAAATGCAAAACTCCACTTCAAAAGAATATGGAGAATCAATTACACTTCGAGATGCAAGAAGAAAAGATACTTGAGCTCTAACAAGAATCTTGATGAACACTTCAAGAATGAATTAGATCCTGCTGAACCACCATGAAGAACTCCGGTAACAAAAGGATGATGAGATAGAATTGAAGGATGAAAAGAATAAGATTAAGCCTTGCAATGATTTATATGGAGCTTCGTGACGAGACAAGTGAGAAAACTTGGAACTCCGGAAAAAGAAAATATGAACAACTTAGAACCAAGAGACTATTCATCATGAAAAATCTCCGAAGGAAGGAATTAATCAGCTTGATGAAAGAAGAATAAGAATTATGTTATGCTTATCCTTCATAAATTAAATTGACGGGAAGCAATGGATTGCATAAAACTTTGGAAGGTCTTCCTGAACCACCGGTAGGACTGGAAGGAACGAATGAATTGATATGATAAGAACGGAAGTGAAATTCTTGAACGAACCACCGAGGCAATGAAAACGAACAAAGAGAAGAGAACGAATCGCCGGAAAGAATTAGAAAACGAACAAAGATACTTGAGTGAATCAAGATGCAAGAGAACGAAGAGATCGCGAACCGATTAAAGAATGCTTGAACGAAGCATCGGTACAAATATGGGAACGAACGAAGCTGAAAACTTGGAACGAAGAAATATTTTCACAATGGAGGCCTCCGGATAATCGAAACGGAAAACAACTCCTGAAATACTCCGGATGGGTAAGAAAAGAATCGCACGAATGGAAACAATTTGAGAGGATAACATCAAGCTAGCACCACAAATCTCCGGGAGAACGGACAAGATTTAGAGGAAAACTCTTCTTCGGTCTTCAAATGTTGAGAATGACGACAAGGAACACCACCTTGTTGAGATACTCCGGGAGAATGAAAAGCGGAGAGGTTGAGCAAACAATGAAAATAATTTGAAATCAATCTTGGAAAACACCTGACTAATGAAATTCATTCTTACGTCAAATTTCAAAAAGAATTTGAGAATAACTCCTGGAAAATTAGAACAGTCGGCTAAGATCCTGGGAAAAGACCTGTGGGTTAGGGCCCACTAAAAGAAAACACCGTTGGACAGGATTGTTTGAATGGGAAATGATGCACCGGAACGATTGAAAGACTTGAATGAGGTGACAACCTTGAATTAATGTCAGAGTAATTGGCCATGGATACCCCGAAGCGGGCGAGAAAATAAATCAAGACATCGGGGCTAGCAAAGCCCCTCAGTCTGACTGCCTGGTCGCTCCTGCCGGCTCCCCGTCCGGCTGCCGGCTACCGACTGCACCAACCAGCCGGCTGCCGACTGCAACCCGACTCGACACCGACAAGACACCGACGAGACGGCTGTACCTGAGCACTGTTCATGTGTCACCCTAGCCATCATGTATAGTGTCACTTGTTCCCTGACACTATTTATGAAGTGACCCAGGGGACAAGCATGACACCCACCATGCCTTGCCCATGCCACCACTTAACTTAGATAGTAAGCTAGCCACACTATATATATGAGTATCCATCCATCCAGGAGGGACACACCCTCACGCATGCATACTAGCTAGCAAGATAGCTAGCTAGCACATACACATACCATTCGGTCACTAGAGCTTGCATGCTCATCCAACCATCCACATATATACGAGGCCAGATGCCTACGACACTAACCTCAGATACAGATCAATGAGCACTCTCTATCAGATATATCAGATATACTCTGACATGCAGGAGTAGGGGTGTTATCTTTCCGGAGAGCCCCGAATCTGGGTAAACTAGCGCGTGCTACTCGCATACCCGTCCCTGAAAATTCTGGCAGCAGTCTTGCCCTCACACTCAGGCCACCTTGTGGCAATTGTCGACTTGCACCCCCCGTGAGAATACCACGACAGTTAGCGCCCACCTTGGGGCGGTACTATGCTACCGCGCCGTTCCTGGTTTCGCAGTCCGGGCGGGACCATCTTCGCCATCACCGCCGCGGCATCGTGCCGTCTCTCCGGTAGCGCTCGAGGGCTCAACTTCGACCCGCCCCCATAGCGGCTGCACGGGACCGCGCATCCTCGTCGTCGGCCTCGCCGCCTTCGTCATCACCACCATTGCGACGTCGGCCATCCGTCCGCGCACACGCCGCGCGCACGGTGCCTCGCTTTGGTCGACCCCATCCGTGCGCGCGCCGTGCCACGGCGCTCGCCTCTGCTCCCCTCCGCGTTGTGCCTTGCTCCGGCCAAAGCACGTGTTCGCTTCTCCATATATCGTCTACACAAGCTAGCTAGCTGCTAAGTCAAACAATAGTCAAACAGTCAAATCATTGGCCATACACTACCCAGACTATCCCATACACCCATGCATAGTCCAGATGCAACGCAGATGATAGCCATACAGCCATACTCAAACCAAACAATGCTCGTACACTAGCCAGACTGAAGTCTGGACAGTGCGTGTGCATTAATCGGATAATGGCCATGCAGGGCATCGCTCTCCGCTCTGCTCCATCCCGGCCCCGGGTCTCTCCGCGTGCACCCTCGAGGCTGGCCTTCGTCGCGTGCGTCGGGTCCCTGCTCCGGCTCGCCGCCAAGCCCGCTCGTTGGCCGCCTTGCCCCTCCCGCGCGACTGCTGGCCGGGTCCCACGTGGGCCTATGCCTCGCGACCGCTGCCGTCCAGCTGCTCTGCATCGACCACCAGCGTGCCTTCTGGGCAAAGCCGGCTCCAGCGCCTCCACCAACCGAAGCCTACTGCCGCCCATCGCCGCTCTCACTGCTGGGCCTCGCGCGCCGCTCCGCCTCCTGCTCTGCGCGCCTCGCGGTGCCGTGACTCCGGGCCCCCTCGCTCCGCCCCGCGCGCGCACCACTCCACGTCGCTCCACTGCCCCGGCGCTGGCCTCTCCAGCACCCGGCCCGTCCGGTTTTGCCTGCGCCACGCCCGGCTTCGGCTTCTCCAGCACCCGGCCCGTCCGGATGTTCCTGCGCCGCGCCCGGCTCCGGCTTCTCCAGCACCCGACGCCGGCCTCCCCAGCGCCCGGCGTCATCCAGCTCTTCCTGCACCGTGGCCGGCTCCGGTCTCCCCAGCTCCCGCCTCGCCAGCATCACCCCCACCGGACGGCCTGGCCGGCTGCCGCCTCCCCGCTTGCCCGCTGCCGGCTCCCGTCGTTCGGCTGCCCGTGGCCGACTGAAGGAAAGAAGGAAGTCGGGGGCTGGCTGAAAAGAAGTACAGAAAGAGGTGGGCCGGATGCCCAAAGAAAAGTCGAAGGGCCGACTGCCCACGGCTAAAAGAGAGAGAGAGGGTGTGTGTACGGGATGAAAAGGAAAGAGAGAGAGGAAGACTTGGTCAAAGCCGCCGAGTGCTGAAAAAAACCGTCCGGATGACCCGTCTACCTGCTTCGCTCTCGGACGGTCAGTCGTGACCCGCGCTGCCGGCTGCGCCAAGCCGGCTGTACTGCCTCCTGCTCCGACAATACATCCAGTGGGTGTGCTGATACGCCCGCGCGAAGAAGACGACAAAGAAGTCGCCGGGAGATCCGGCCCTACTGCTTAGCAGTCGGCCCGAATCTCGGGGGCTACACCCAACGGGTGCGCTGACGCGCTCCCGTGAGGAAGAATACAAAGTAGTTGCCGGGAGATCCGGCCCGACTGCTCTGCAGTCGGCCCGAATCTCGGGGGCTACACCCAGTGGGTGCGCTGGCGCACCCCCACGAAAGATTGCAAGAAACAAAAGCAAGAGACAAGAGAAGAGTTTTGTCCGGCTGCCACCAGCCGGCAGAAGAAGAAAAAGGACGCTGCAAGACGCCTCACCACCTGGCCGGTCGAGGCTGACCGGCCGGGACCCCCCTTCGAGCACCCGGATGCTCGAAAGCTACACCCAGCGGGTGCGCCGGCGCGCTCCGCGAGCGCCGAGTCACGCCGACTGTCATCGGCAAACTCCGCCACGCCTACACGAAAATCAATGTGAGCTCCTCACCTGCATATTTTTGCACCACGCAAGCATGGATAACCCTGAGCGATGCTCGGGGAACTATATCCGCATTTCTTTACAGTTGCATCACTGTTCGCCCCGGTGCCAACCAGAGTTGGCCCGGGGGCTGGCCGCTTGGCCTGAGACGTTAGTTCCTGCAGACGGCTTAGTAGCATGCGCTGTACCAAAGGCCCACTCTTAGTCACAGACCGCAGAGCGGCTACCCGGCTAGCAAGAGTGAACGCTGGAGGCCACCCACGCGAAAAACGTCCGGAAAGAAAAATGGTTCGGGCGACCCGACTGTTTCCTTTACAAGTATCTACTCGGTTGAATCCGATCCCAGACTCTGATTACTGCACACTCCACTTCACGTGTAACACCCCGGATGTAACTTTCCCAATTTGTACTCCAACTCTTGCCGTTTCCGGCGTTAAGTTATATTTATTTTCTCGGGTTCGGGTTTTTGTCTCCGTGTGTTGTTGTCGTTGTCATGCATCTCGTATCATGTCATCATGTGCATTGCATCTGCATACGTGTTCGTCTCATGCATTCGAGCATTTTCCCCGTTATCCGTTTTGCATTCCGGCGCTCCGTTCTCCTCCGGTGGTCTTTTCTAGCTTTCTTTCGTGTGTGGGGATTAAACATTCCCGGATTGGACCGAGACTTGCCAAGCGGCCTTGGTTTACTACCGGTAGACCGCCTGTCAAGTTTTGTATCATTTGGACTTCGTTTGATACTCCAACGGTTAACCGAGGGATCGAAAAGGCCTTGTGTGTGTTGCAGCCCAACACCCCTCCAATTTGGCCCAAAACCCATCTAACTCTGCTCCGTCATCTAGAGCGTTCGATCACGATCACGTGGGCGAAAACCGCACCTCATTTGGACTCTCCTAGCTCCTCCTATGCCTATAAATAGGTCCCCCTCGAAATATCAAGGATCCCCTCTCCCCGAAACCCTAAATCCCATATCCGCGCCGGCCAGACACGTCCGCCCCGGCCGGACGCATCCGCTCCGCCGCCCGCGCCAACCACCGCCTGCCACGTGGCATCGCGCCGCCGCCGCCGCCGAAGCCCGCCGTGGCCCGGGCCAGGCCCCCGCGGCCCACTCCCTCCGCCGCCGCGCGCCCGCACCCTTCTCCTCGCTCCGCCGCCACCGAGCCGCCGCCGGTCGCCTTTGCCTCGCCGCGCCGCCGTGGGCGCCATTGCCGGCCGCCGGAGCAAGCAGCCAGTCGCCCCGCGCCGCCCCGCTGCCCTGCCGCGCCGCCCAGCCGCCGCCGTCGCCGGACCGCGCCGCCTCGGCCGTTTCCTCGCCGGTGAATAGGGCCCGGCCCCGCCTCGATTTCTGCGCCGGGTCAAACGCTAGATCTCGGGGTGATTTTTTTCCGTCTAAGTCCTCAAATTTTCAGCCCATATGCTCATGTTCGTAGCTACGTAACTTTGCATCCGTAGCTCTGATTCATGCATATAGCATATCAAAATGTTCATCTCAGAGAGTACATCATTTCATTCCATTGCTTCATTTTCATTTGAGTTAATCTTGATGCCCGAAATGCTGTTAGAAGAGGGCTACTTGAGTTAATTGTCAGATCTGCTACTCCGTTTAGCACTTTTGTCATTTTTGCCATGATTAATGTGTGCATGATATGCCCTGATGCTCTACATGTGTTTTGTTAAGGGTTTTGTCATCTCTCTAGAGGTGCAACCCATGTATTTTTAGGATGTGTGTGGTGACTTGTGCAAGCTTGCAAAGTGGTGAACTTGCTAATTCTGTTTTCAGGGACTTCGTAATTTCACTAAGTCCTGGAGCTATTTATCTCATGTTGTCATATGTTCATGTTGTTTCCTAGTGATCCGTGCCTCTTTTGAGGATGATCAGTAAGGATGTTTTGTTAATATTGTAGTGATCTATCCATCCATGTCTTTGTTTGCAATATGGAGCACCCTAGCTTGAGTCAATCGAGCTCTACTTTTGCTACTTTGTGAATATGGGCAGATTGTCAACTTGTTTGCAATTTTGCCGATGACATTGTAGTTGATCCGTGCATGCTATGTTATTGTTATTGCCATGTCTAGCTTGCATTTTATGCCTTCTTGATGGATGTATGCTTGTCTTGCCATGACTTGCACCGTAGTGAGTGCATCGAGCTCGTAAACATGCCTACTTAAGTTATATTTCAGCTTGGTCCAGTTTTTCACTAAGTCTGAAACTGATTACGTTTTTGCTATGTTCACGTGCTTGCAATTGTATTTTCTGATCCCTTTTGGCTCAAGGTCACTAAGGGACTTCTGTTAAGCTCTTTGAGTAGCTCCATGCCATGCTTTACTTTGCCATGATCAGATCCTGTAGCATGTTGGTTTGTTGCTCCGAAGAGGGCTACCTGATCTGAAATTCCAGACAAGTGTTGATTTCACTAAGTCTGACATCTGTTTTCCATATGCATTTTTGCCATGCTTGTTTGAACCTGTTAATGGATGAATTGGCCGTAGCTCAGTGCTAGACTTTTGTTAAGCATCTTGTATGCATCCCTGCCATGTATTTTGTTGTCATGTTTGGTTGCTGTAGCATGTTCATCTCATTGCATTTAGTTGGCTACTTGCTGTAAATCGCAGACCGGTGTCATTTTTGAATCGCTTGCCATTTCCAAACCGTAACTCCGTTTCCGGCGTTCTTTATATCGTTTTCAAGAGATTTCGTCTCATATTTACAGTGGCACACTTGGATTTCCAAGTTGAGGCCAGGTTCATGAATTTCCTGTCATATCTTGCATTTTGCATCCCGCATCGCATCCCGCATAGCATATCTTCTTTGCATTGCGTTGTTTGAGATTGCACGTGGTTGATTGTATCCTTGTTGCTTGTTTGTCTTGTTTGGGTAGAGCCGGGAGACGAGTTCGCTAATGAGGAGCCCGTTGAGTTTGCTTTTGAGGATCTAGTCAACTCTGACAACTGTGCAGGCAAGATGATCATACCCTCGAAATCACTACTATCTTTACTATGCTAGTTTTGCTCGCTCTTTTGCTATGCCAATGCTACGATGCCTACCACTTGCTTTCAAGCCTCCCTAATTGCCATGTCAAACCTCTAACCCACCATGTCCTAGCAAACCGTTGATTGGCTATGTTACCGCTTTTGCTCAGCCCCTCTTATAGCGTTGCTAGTTGCAGGTGAAGATTGAAGGCCGTTTCTTGTTGGAACATTTATTTACTTGTTGGGATATCATTATATTATCTTGTTATCTTAATGCATCTATATACTTGGTAAAGGGTGTAAGGCTCGGCCTCTCGCCTAGTGTTTTGTTCCACTCTTGCTGTCCTAGTTTCCGTCATATCGGTGTTATGTTCCTGGATTTTGCGTTCCTTACGCGGTTGGGTTATAATGGGAACCCCTTGATAGTTCGCCTTGATTAAAGCTTTTCCAGCAATGCCCAACCTTGGTTTTACCATTCGCCACCTAGCCTTTTTTTCCCTTGGGTTTCCGGAGCCCGAGGGTCATCTTATTTAACCCCCCCCCCCCCGGGCCAGTGCTCCTCTGAGTGTTGGTCCTACCGAGTAGAATGCGGGGCCACCTCGGAGCAACTTGACGGTTGGTTTTACTTGTAGGATGTCTCATCTGAGTGTGCCCTGAGAACGAGATATGTGCAGCTCCTATCAGGATTTGTCGGCACATTCGGGCGGTGTTGCTGGTCTTGTTTTAACCTGTCGAAGTGTCTTGAGTAACCGAGATACCGAGTCTGATCGGAACGTCTTGGGAGGAGGTCTATTCCTTTGTTGACCGTGAGAGCTTGTCATGGGCTAAGTTGGGACTCCCCTGCAGGGATTGAACTTTTGAAAGCCGTGCCCGCGGTTATGGCAGATGGGAATTTGTTAATGTCCGGTTGTAGATAACTTGAACCTTAACTTAATTAAAATGAATCAACTGAGTGTGTTACCGTGATGGCCTCTTCTCGGCGGAGTTCGGGAAGTGGACACGGTGTTGGAGTAATGTTTGCGCAGGTTGCTCTCTAGTTTCTCACTCGCGCTTTGCCTCCTCTTCTCGCTCTCTTTTGCGAATAAGTTAGCCACCATACTTGCTAGTCGCTTGCTGCAGCTCCACTCATATATTTACCTTGCCTTACCTATAAGCTTAAATAGTCTTGATCGCGAGGGTGCGAGATTGCTGAGTCCCTGTGGCTCACAGATTACTATTACACCAGATGCAGGGCCTGATGATTCCGCTCCAGGAGACGCGATTGAGCTCAGGTGGGAGTTCGACGAAGACTCTCAATGTTACTATGTTCCCTTTCCCGATGATCAGTAGTGGTGCCCAGTTGGGGGTGATTGGGACCGTGTCGCATGTTGGGTTCTCTTTTATTTTGGCGCCGTAGTCGGGCCATGAGTGTTTGGATGATGTAATGTTATTTATGTACTTGATTGACGTGGCGAGTGTAAGCCAACTATGTTATCTCCCCTTTATTATTTACATTACATGGGATGTTGTCAAGATTGCCTAACTTGCGACATATGCCTTCAATGCGATTATGTCTCTAAGTCATGCCTCAACACGTGGGAGCTATAGTCGCATCGAGGGTGTGACATCACGGCCCACTCTCAGCCATAGACCGCAGAGCGGCTGTCCGGCAAGCAAGAGCACAAGCCAAAAAGCGGAGGGAACACGAAAAAGATTAAGGGGGCTCGGACGAAACCGAGTCGGGCCCCTCCGCATAAACTTGCAATGCTAAAAGCAAACATTTGATATATCTGCATGTACTAACTTTGTCTTTTTGCATGATCATTTCCGCGAACACACGCCAAAAAACCTCCGCCCATCTTTACCAAGTTGCCCGGAGGCTTGTGGGCTACTGTCGGAGTCATTGGCCACGGATACCCCGAAGACGACGAGACAGTAAATCAAGACATCGGGGATAGCAAAGCCCCTCATTCCGACTGCCCGGCCGCTCCTGCCGGCTTCCCGTCCGGCTGCCGACTGCACCAACTAGCCGACTGACGACTGCGCCAACCAGCCGGCTGCCGACTGCAGCCCGACCCGACACCGACAAGACAACGACGAGACGACTATACCTGAGCACTGTTCATGTGTCACCCCAACCTTCATGTATAGTGTCACTTGTCCCCTAGCACTATTTATGAAGTGACCCAGGGGACAAGCATGACACCCCATCATGCCTTGCCCATACCACCACTTAGCTTAGATAGTAAGCTAGCCACACTATATATATGAGTATCCATCCATCCATCCATCCAGGGGGGACACACCCTCACGCATTCATACTAGCTAGCTAGCTAGCACACACACATACCATTCGGTCACTGGAGCTTGCATGCTCATCCGGCCATCCACATATATACGAGGCCAGATGCCTACGACACTAACCTCAGATACAGCTCCAGGAGCACTCTGTACCAGATATACCAGATATACTCAAACATGCAGGAGTAGGGGTGTTATCTCTCCGGAGAGCCCCGAACCTGGGTAAACTAGCGCGTGCTACTCGCATACCCGTCCCTGGATATTCCGGCAGCGGTCTTGCCCTCACACTCAAGCCACCTTGTGGCATCTGTCGTCTTGCACCCCCCGTGAGAATACCACGACAATTAATTTGAACACAAACACGAATCTTCTGAGATGTCAGCACTCCGGAATGATTAAACTAGCGAGAGGCGAATGAGCAAGGGGAAACACTCAAGTCATGGAAAAGAATACGATCAACACCGGAAGCTTGAATCGAATCCACCGGAATAAAACTAGACGAACCATGATGAACTAGACGAGAATTTACTGGTTGAGACAATTGAAGAAAGACTGAAGAGACTCCGCACGAATGAAATTGATGCTCGAATAGAGGCTCAGACTCCAGGAACAAAAGGGGTGGGAGGGAAGTAAAAACAAAGGAAACTTGGAATGGGGAACTGACGAATAACTTGAAGAGAAAAGCATCGATGAAATAATTGAGGAAAGAATGCAAAGGCTTCACACGAGTAGGATGGATACTTGATTACGAACTCCGACTCCAAGAAGAAAAGGGTGGGCGGGTGGGAAAAAGAAAGACAACTTCAGATGACATTGTTTAGCTTCGGACGGGGAAACAACTTTGTTGAGAAAGAACTGAGGACTGATCTTGCAAAATACAAAGAGGATCGAATCACTCGAAGAGAAGTGCGCCGGATGAAAAGAGCTGACATCGCAACGAACGAAACTAACTGCGTGATCCTAAAAAAATTTGAAGGGGAAGAGGAGTATATCAAAACACCTACATCAAGATTTTTCTCTATAGTGACGAAGGGGCTGAGGAGTAAAAATAATTCCTACTCTCTGATATAACTAAACTTCGAAAAAGGTTTCCTTCTAGACTCGACAACAACCAACTACAGACAATCAAGGCGGCTCCTATGGTAGGTCGAGGCTCTCATACCAACTTGTCACGCCCAATATGCAACTCTACCTAAAGGAACTCGAAGGTCCCACCAAGGATAGAACTGCATATTGACACGCTTTTGCAAGCTGGATATCATTACATCGTACCATTACATAATAGTTGGAAATACATATAAAGGCATACAAATGCCCATGAATACATCAAACATCATACATGAGACTAACATCTGACTACGGATGAATCACAAACAGAAACTCAAACAACATCCACCCTGCTAGCCCAGGCTGCCGACCAGGAACCTAACCCAAGATCGACGAAGAAGAAGAACTCCAAACAAGCAAACATTGCTCTAAAGTCATGACCATCACATTACCTGTACCTGCAACTACTGTTATAGTAATCTGTGAGCCACGAGGACTCAGCAATCCCATTACCATGGGTATGAAGACTAGCCAAGCTTAATGGGTATGGAAAGGATAAGCGGTGAGGTTGCAGCAGCACTACGCATTGTATGGTGGATAACTTACGAGTACAAGAGTAAGACGAGAAACTACGCAAACGGTCGCGAACTAGTAGTGATCAAGAAGTGATCCTAAACTACTTACGTTCAAACATAACCCAACTGTGTTCTCTTCTCGAACTCACTTGAAAAGAGACCATCACGGTTACGCGCACGGTTGGTGTATTTTAATTGAGTCTACTTCAAGTCCTTTACAATCGGATATTAACAAATTCCCATCTGCCACATAACCGCGGGCATGGCTTTCGAAAGTTTAAACCCTGCAGGGGTGTCCCAACTTAGCCCATGACAAGCTCACGATCCACGGAGACAATCCTCCATCGCGGGACCCACCGACCAGACTCAGAATCCCAGTGCACAAGACATTTCGACAATGGTAAAACAAGTCCAGCAAGACCTCCCGACGTGCCGACATTCTAATAGTAGCCGCGCGTATCTCATCTCAGGCCACGACAGATGAGCTATGGTTACAGCGACCAAAATACCCCAAGCTGCTCTAGTTTGGGACTAACACCATCAGCACTGGCCCCCTGTTTATGTAGAAAGAATCCTCGGGTTCATGACACCCAATGCCAATTAATTATTTAGTTCAATATTATTATGGCAAATATTAAAACCAATGTTGGGCCTTGCTGGAAGAGTTTTATTCAAACCGAACTGTCATGAGGGGCCCATAAACCCTCACCGTGTTAGGGACGCAAAATCAAGGAACATAACACCGGTATGATGGAAACAAGGGCGGCAAGAGTGGAAAAAAACACCAGGCAAAAGGCCGAGCCTTCCACCCTTTACCAAGTATATATGTGCATTAATTAAATAAGAGATATTGTGAAATCCCATGATATCCATGTCCCAACGTGGAACAAACTGCAACTACACCTGCAACTAGCAACGCTATATGAGGGGCTGAGCAAAGTGGTAACATAGCCAAACAACAGTTTGCTAGGAAGGGTGAAAAGGTTAGGGGCTATCATGGCAATTTGGAAGGCTTGATAAACAAGTGGTAGGTAGCGCGACATAGCGATAGCATCAAGACAACTAGCATAGCAAAGATGGTAGTGATATCCAAGGTGATGGTCATCTTTCTTGAAATCCCGCTAGGAAGAACCAGTCCATGAAGAAGACGAAGCCACATAGACGAACCAAGCGTAGTCGAATGAATCCTCATGATCGCAACGAAACATGAACTAACGAGAAGAAGCACAACCGGAAAAAAGCAACCAACATGGTAAACACACAAAACATAAAACATGACATGATGCTCAACCTAGTATGATGCATGTCAAGTCTAAATGATGCTACTCATGGCAAAAGATGATGCATACAAGAACAACACATCAAAGCCAGTTTAACTGAGGCCGGAAACAACATATAACAATTCCGGAAACTCCCCATATGGAAATTCGAATTTGGTCCTGATCTGAATAACACATTATGTTGAAGTGGTTAAACATCAAGTTAAAGTGCACCAAGATGATCTACACGGTTTTCTAGTCAAGTTACATATAATGTTTGTTTAATTCGGAGCTACGGCCTAGAAGATATGAGCAAAACAAGTTAAACATGGCATTGATGCAATTGCAAGCAAAGCACAATCACAAAAACTCCAAAACAAGGATACAACAAGGTAACATGAAACTACATGCAAAATGAAGCAACTTTCATATAGAGCAATGCTCAAAACAGAGCAACGGTTCAACACATACACTCAATACGAGTTTCAAACACAATCGGCACAAAACAGTAACTAAGCACTTTGCAATCAAGGAAACAACATGCTACATGAAACATATGGACACATACTTGATATGCACTCAAAGTATAGATTACATGCTTCAAATATCATCAAGGTTTAGGTTCATAGGCATCAAGATTAATCCAACATGAGCAAAGCAAAAGGCAACTTTATAACACAGATTAGGACTTAGTGAAAAACAGGGCATATGCTTGAGCAGAGTTTATACGATGACATGTTGGAGGCAAGAAATAACTAAGCTACGTTGCAAGAACGTGACAAGCAGAAGCATGGCGTGCTAGAACATATCATGGAGCTCAAAACACACAACATGGCATAACCATACGAGCAGCAGGTTCATGGGAATCATCAAGACAAGATGCAACATGATATAAGATGATTCTTAGACTTAGGAAATCTGGGAATGCAAAATAGTAACATTATGATGCTGACTTTGGAGGCACATAACAGCAAGCATAGAAACTTTAATAATTATGCAAAAGATATGGGCATGTAGTAGACATGATATACTTCAACTTAGTCCATGGGCACAAGTTCATATGATGCATGGAGTAATTACTATGATTCTTGCAAAATGTAACATACTGTTAACAGGTTGATACATTTAGCAGGATCGCAACTTGAGAGCAAGAAAGAGACAAACTACAACAAATTATATGGCAACCAAGGGCATAGGACCAAATTACACATAACAAAGAGCAAATGACATCCAGGCATCATAACCATATGGCTCATGGACTAGTGGGAAGCATCAAGATAAGTTTGAATGTTGCAACAGTTTCAGCAAGTGTAAAACAGCAACGTCATCATAACATGTTTGCAAGCTTGGAACAAAGGTCATATGAAGTCCAAAATTATCAAACTTGGCATGTGGGCAAAATAATCATAGCATGCTTCAATTCATGTAATTGGAGTATCTTCACAAGATACTTAGATTAATCAATAACAAGCTCACAACATGGCATCATGAAGTTAACAGAAAACTGGAACATCATTTAGGCATGTTCATGGCAATGAAAACATGTCCTACAGGACATATGTAAGGCGTAAAATGGCATGGAATGATAGATCATAATATGGACATCAGAACATGTCAACTAGGCATCTCCAGATTATGCATGGATATGATGGTAGCATCAAGTTAACATGTCAACATAATGTAGCAGATTCAGACTTGGTAGAAAAATAGTCTCTGAAATCAGCAACAACAAGTACCCTACTTTGCATGCATGTGCTAGTCACCACATGGCACATAAAAATACATGGATTGCACCACTGTAAAGATGGCATGAAGATGCTCCTAAAACATTTGGACATGATGCTCAAAAGATAAACACACAAAATGCTATGAAAAAGAAAAAATAAACAAGTTACAACAATTTCTAGCAGACAACATAATTTAGCACTTTTGGAATGAGGATTAAGGCATCAAGATTAGCAGTAACATGCATGCAAACTATACCACCATGTAGAGCACTCAGAGATGAACAATTTGATACATTATGCATGCAAAATGGAGCAATATGCACAAAGTTACACCACTCCCAATAATGCAACATGATGCTGGAATTCCAGGGACTTTGCCATTTTCTGAAAAAAAATAACCGAGCACAAAATAACTAAGTGGTGCACAGGGCGGGGAATAGTGGGCGGCTCACCACGTGGGCTTGGCCCGATTGAGGAGGAGACAGGCCGGGCCAGACAGGGTAATGGGGCTGGGCCGTGGGTGGCTGGCCGAGCCGGAGCGGGGCCCACGCGGGCGGGATGCGGGCGGGATGAGCAGCTCCTCAATTGTGGAGGACGGCGACTGTTGGGGATATAACTATTAGGTATGACCCGCCCGGGAGGGGCCGGTTCATCCCTGTAACGATCCATCTCAATGAAGCCCAAGACGCATGTGGCGGTTCATAGATGGGCTTGGTAGAGGGCCCAGACCCGAAGGCGGTTTAAGGCCCCTGATTATAAACCGCCATGTATGTAAACTTGTATTGTAAGGTATATGAGAAAGGTCACCGAGCCAGTCACATTGTATAAACCGGCCGGGACTCTGAGGGCTGTAGGGCGTCAACCCGTGTATATAAGGGGACGACCTAGCGGCGGTGTAGGACAAAAAATAGCAGATCGATGGCCGGATCAAGCGTATTCGCTCCCTGCTCATCGAAACCCTAGCAATACCAACTACAAACTGGACTAGGCTTTTACCTTCATCCTAAGGGGCCGAACTAGTATAAACTCCTCGTGTCCTTTGTACTGATTAACCCCTTTAAGCTAACCTCATCGCGACGGCTCCACGACTAAGTCCTCACAGTAGGACATCTGCCGTGACAATTCCACGACAGTTGGCGCCCACCGTGGGGCTATCGCATGATGGTTTCGAGTTCTTAAAGGGCAGCTTCAAAGGGATCAAGGGATACGCTGTGGGCCGGATGAACAAGAATCGCCGCGGCAAGCTCTACATCGACGACGCGGGCTGGGGCCCCGAGGCCGGCTCGATAGAGTACGGGTACTGGGTCCCCTTTGGCGGAATCCACGTCTTCATCAGCAAGATCGGTGAACCGGGCCCTGAGCCGGACATCTGCACCGACATCGTTGAGACGGCTCAGCGTGCGAGACCCGCCCGGGTTCGGCCTGCCATGAATCGTATCTTCGTGGGATTTATCCATGGAGCGGAATCTGAGGATAGACCAGCGTCTGGTGATGAAACCGGAGTTCACTCTGAAGGCAAGTCATCCACCGGTGAGACGGAGTCATTGTATCAACTGCCAGACGGCCGGCTTGGGGGCTGTTCCGACAGCGACAGTATTCCGGACCCCTGTGAGCCACCGAATCAGGTTGCAATCTTCATGGCCCCGTGCAACATTCATCAACGGCAGCAGAGTTGATTTCTAGGTCAGCAGCGGCAGCGGCTACCGGGGAAGGAGGCCCTGAGCACCGCCGGCTCAGGCTTTGACTGACTTGCTGGATAAGCTGACAACGCTGTTAACAGCGGTGGTTAACCCGACAGATCAAGATTAGCATAATGCAGCAATCACAAAGCTGCGTGATGAGATAGCGCAGGCAAAGGAGGAGCTAAATGCAGAAAATACCAAGATGCCCGAGGAGCGGGCCGCTTTGGATGCTCAGGCACAACGGATTCAATCACAATCTTACCGGCTGATGCTAGATCAGAACGCTAACAATGAAGTCATGAGGAGGAGCATCAGACTCGTCTGCCTTCAGTTTATGAGGCAAGGAATCTCTTTAACACACCAGGAGCAGGAACCAGTATGACAGTAGCAAACCGGGCCGAAGCACCAGGGACGGTGTCGGTGTCAAAACTGGCGGATCTCGGGTAGTGGGTCCCGAACTGTGCGTCTAGGCCGGATGGTAACAGGAGGCAGGGAACACGATGTTTTACCCAGGTTTGGGCCCTCTTGATGGAGGTAAAACCCTACGTCCTTCTTGATTAATATTGATGATATGGGTAGTACAAGAGTAGATCTACCACGAGATCAAGGAGGCTAAACCCTAGAAGCTAACCTATGGTATGATTGTTGTATATGATTGTATATTCTATCGACTAGCTTGGCCTCGGTTTATATAATGCACCAGAGGCCTAGGATAACAAGAGTCCTAGCCGAATACGCCGGTGGGGTGGAGTCCTTGTCTTGATTGCCAAGTCTTGTGGAATCTTCCTTGTATGCGGCAGCTGTCCGAACTGGCCCATGAGTATACGGCCATGGGGGGCCTCGGCCCAATCTAATAGATCGGGAGACGACGTGGTGAGTACCCCCTAGTCCAGGACACCGTCAGTAGCCCCCTGAACCGGTCTTCAAGTTAGGGACGCTCCTCGATTCTTCCGAACTGTTCTTCATCTTCGGTCGTCGGTCTTGAAAACTGGTTCAACAAATCTTCTCATCTTCGATCTTGAGGATCGCCAAAATGCATTCGACGAGTTTATACGCCGGGTATCCGAGGAGCCCCTTTAAGTTTCCGGCCTTTATCAATGCCTTATTATTTTTATGCCACACCTCGGGTTTGAAGTTGTTCCCGGGAGGCAGTGTCCTCTTGCGTCCGAGCTCTAATGCCGGACTGTATTCGAGGTATCTTTTGCAGCCCAGCACCAATGCCGGACCGCTTCCCAGCTCTAACGCCGGAATGTATCCGAGCTCCAACGCCGGACTATATCCAAGGTGTCATATCACCTTGGTTCAAAAAAGTTTGAAGGAGTTTAGCCGAGCTTAACGCCGGAAATGCCCTCAACGGAGCCAGCCACTAGCGCCCGAGCTTTATGCCGGACTGCTTCCAAGGTGGTGCACCACCCCGAATGTGGGCCGATTTTTTGAATATTTTTTGTTGGTGCAATTTATTCTCTACCGAGATATATAGCCAGTAGCCCTCAAGGTGTGTATCGGTCTAAAACCCGAGATGCACCTGAAGGATGACGTAAGACCGCTGATCCCAGTAGCCGCTGAGACTCAGGTTGATTTGCAAAATTGGCCTGAGGATCAAGTCCAAGCTCGGCAGAATACTTTGGGACACTAAAAGCGGCATGCTCAGTCCTCGAGACTCAGGATGGATGCGGCCGACCAACCTGAGGATCAAAATCTCCTCGGCAACTATATTGCACTTAAAATTTTCTGCATTGAACAAGCAATGCAGTAGCCCCCGAGACACTGGTCGGGTGGCAACACCAGATCAGGGGATCGATGTGCCCCTTTAATATTTGTAAATAATAAGCCCAAAGCCCAGTAGCCCCCGAGCCTTAATGCGGGCACGGGTGGCCGAATTAAGGATCAATATCCATAGTAAAATCACAAATTATGTGTAATGACTCTATGTATCCAAGTACTTTACGTCCTTAATGCTCAGATCTGCATTGTACAAAACTTTGTTGACCGACCATCGGCTTCCACCTCCTCGGCCAGTAGCCGAGGAGTGTTTGTCCTACTTTATAAAACCTTTATGAGGGCAAAGATTTACAACAAACAAGGTAATCTAGCCATACGGTTTTATAAACAAAGGTACGCAGAGAGTTATATTACTGTTTAACAGAAGAAATGTCTTCCAAAGAAAATAGTCCTGCTATCGGTTCCTTTCTTTGGGTTGTCATGGTAAGCATGATCATGAAACCTCAGCTCGAATGTAAGAGCAAAATATCGAGGATTTAGTTTGGGAGGCCAGTTAATAGCCCCCGGTAGTGTTCGGCGACAGTCAAGGTCAAGCCGTAAACACTTCGGCCAATGTTATGAACGGCCCGTCATAGTCATCGGATCGCTGACCAGTTTACGCTTATTGTGACAGTCAGTTTTCGGCTTTCTCCACTGAGGTGCTTGACCATGCGAGCTGGAAGCACAATCGCAGTGGTTCTCCCTTTGCACACCTAGCCGAACAAAACGGAACGTAGGAAGCAAGTGCAGGAGCCGGGCAACCCAACTATTGACCGAAGACACAATTCGAAACCGATGCATATATAACAATATCTGAGAATGTTTTTGCCAAATCCCTAAAGGTGTCCGGCGTTGCACTGCGAGACTAATGCTGGAAAAGCACAAATAGTTTAAAATTGCCAAAAAGCTTGGATAACCAAGAAACGTCAGTAAAAACATGACGTCCGAACAAGATCAAGTGTTCGGTACCAATCCGAAAATTGGTCTTAGAAAAAAGAAGTGCTTCTGTCGTGCTTTAACATGATACATCCTATCTCAAGACTTCGAGCGGGTCAGCCTACGGCTTCAACCTCCTATCCCGAGGGCGGAGTACTTCTCACTATGCCAGTTTAGCAAACTAAACTCTAGCGGCTTTGAGAGAGAAATTAGGCTCCCCGGCTAGTGACCGCACACTCACGTCGAAAAAAGGAGTGATAAATAATAATAAAACTTTGCAATGACTAACAAGAAGAACACTTATTATAAAACAGATCAAATAAACTTAAGAGCCCCCAAGTGACTTGGGTAGAAGAATGATTGCATGTACTGAAGTACTTATATCATATCTATGTTCAACCGAACTTTAAATGTGTCTTAACCGACCGTCGGCTTCTCCCTCTTCGGTCAAGGACCGAAAAGTGTTATGTACTCCATCGGTCGAGAATATCGACGGTGTTTCCAATAACCAGGCAATCAGGCCATAAGGCTGTAACAGACAAAGCGCGCTCAGGTAACTTATGCTATATTACCATGAAGTGTAAGAAGCATCTTCGAAGAAAATAGTACCCCCACCGATACCTTTCTTCGGTGCTCATTGTTATTATGAGACTTGTGCAATAGATTTTTTGTACTCATGAGTTCCGTTTTCTGTCGACCATCATTGAAAACTATAAGAGCGCTAGCTTTCGGCTTCACCCAGTCTGAGGTCCGGCTCGGGTGACCCGATCATGACAATCGCAGAGGTGCTCCCTTTACTCCCTAGCCGAACAATCGGGAACGTAGGGGTAAACACAGGAGCGAGGCAACCCATCTTGCAAATCGCTTAAGTCAATATGGTGCATATTGTGGCGTAATACACGAACAAGGAACGAAGCCGTACAAGTATAATCATATGCAACAGGAAAAAGCTTCATAAAGGAAGCCCCCAAGCAAACGGGGTATTTGAATTTTTTCGTCACAAACAAAGTTTGGACATGGAAATTTTTTACAAGCAACTTTTTTCCAAAAAAGTATAATGCTTCGTCGAACCGAACACAAGTTAGAAATTAAAGCTTTGAGCGTGAAAGCAACTTAGCTGGTTAATGTGTTCGGTATTGATGACGCGGTCCGAGATTGATGCGGGGCAAGGTTCCATCCCCCAAGCTGGTCCCGAGGTGGCGGAGCGGAGAGCTCGACACTCCGAAGTGGTGACATAGCACGGTCAATGCAGGCCGGCAGAGTGATGCCGAAGTCCCCGGCATGGGGTAATGAAGTTTTGACGAAGCCCCTCGTCCAGCCGAGGTGACGCCGAAGGATATAGTCCGGCTGGATCATTTTCTTGTGCCACATAAAATAGTGCAAACTGGAGATAATAGTAATAATAATAAAAAAATCGTTGCATAATCAATAATTTATGCAAAGTGAGTCATAAAAGAAATATGGCCTGGCGCCAAAGTCGATGTCGATGCAGGGCGTCGGCGTGATGCGGTAAGGGAGTGGCAAAGCCTGAATTCACAGGTCGGTCCGAGTTCCGGATGCGGCATTCGCCGGACTATGTACGGAGACTGACCGGACCACCATGCGATCGTCGTTAATGCGGCCACCATTTGATAGACCTGTGTACATATGATGGACAAACCAGAGTAATAATTCCTTGGGAAAAATTGAACCCAAACAAGCAAAAAATATTAGCATTAATAGCACCTGGTTTATTTGTTGTAGCAATCCGAAGGAAGGTAATTCCCAAAATTGGGACTCGATCCGCACACCCGTTACCAGAGTAGGTTGATGAAGAGATGATGAAGCCCCCGGTCCAGCCGAGATGTCGAAGTAGGTCGGCGTGATGGACACCGGCTCGGAGGAGCAATAGTGCGGCCCTGCCGATGCAGGTCGTGACGTGGTCAATGCCGGCTTTATGAAGTGACCGTGCGGCGATGCAGGTATGCCCGCTCTGTGTAATCCGTGGGGCGGCGATGTTGGTGATGATTTATTCTTTGCGATGCCGAACTGTTGTTCAGCTTGCCGAGGTGATGATCCAAAGAAGTTGAGCTCGGCTCAATAAAGTGACGACGTGTCTAGCGCAGGTCGGGAGCCGTGGAGCAATATTGCCGGACTGGTTTGACACCAGCATGATATTGAAGATCATCTTCAAAATATTTTAAAGTTAGTGGGATGTGTTCGGGAACACAACACAATACCCCATACAAAACTTCCTTCAAAACGGATGTCCGAAATCCCGTTCATAAAAAAGGCGAACTCGGGTCGGATTCGTTTTCGTGCAGAAAACAGATCCAAAAAGTGATGCACTAATCGGAAGGTTCCCGGAGTTTGGACGGTCGGATCGAGCTGAAATTCGGAGGGGTGGTAGATATAGGAATTCCTCAGCCGATCAACGGTTGGATCTTCCAAAGGACGTCTGAGGTAGAAGCTGGACACCATGCCCTAAACTCGTCCAGATTCCCGTCCAGATTTGACAGGGCTCCGGTATGTCGCGGATTGCCAGAGATTCCTCCATCGGAACTCGACAAAATTTTCCAGGGTTGTTGTAGACCCAATTCCACACAATCCCACCAAAGCAATCGTTAAAACGACACTTGAGGAGGCGGTGACGGCGGATACAAGTTCGCTGTCCAGAAAAACAGCACGGTCACCCGAGGGCAATGTTGACGTTGAGCCCCCGGGATTCCTGGATGGTTCCTCCATGATCTTGATAGATATCGGAGTTGGCGTTGATGAAGGCCCTCGTCCGAACATGGTGATCCGAACACGGGGCGCAATTCTTGGTCGAACCAAGGTGACCAGTCGAACTGGTGACGAAGACGCCGAAGTCGCAGTTGATCTGCAAGCAAGCCATCGATCCTTTTGTCGATCACACAGCGGAACTCTCAATGAAAGCACCAATATCGGTGTCAAAACCGGCGGATCTCGGGTAGTGGGTCCCGAACTGTGCGTCTAGGCCGGATGGTAACAGGAGGCAGGGAACACGATGTTTTACCCAGGTTCGGGC
This sequence comes from Triticum urartu, assembly GCF_003073215.2. NCBI lineage: Eukaryota > Viridiplantae > Streptophyta > Magnoliopsida > Poales > Poaceae > Triticum > Triticum urartu. The sequence continues at coordinate 399,191,815 of NC_053025.1, read as the reverse complement.
CCTCTTGATGGAGGTAAAACCCTACGTCCTGCTTGATTAATATTGATGATATGGGTAGTACAAGAGTAGATCTACCACGAGATCAAGGAGGCTAAACCCTAGAAGCTAGCCTATGGTATGATTGTTGTATATGATTGTATATTCTATCGACTAGCCTGGCCTCGGTTTATATAATGCACCAGAGGCCTAGGATAACAAGAGTCCTAGCCGAATACGCCGGTGGGGTGGAGTCCTTGTCTTGATTGCCAAGTCTTGTGGAATCTTCCTTGTATACGGCAGCTGTCCGAACTGGCCCATGAGTATACGGCCATGGGGGGCCTCGGCCCAATCTAATAGATCGGGAGACGACGTGGTGAGTACCCCCTAGTCCAGGACACCGTCAGACGGGTATGCCGATTCAGCCGCGCACGACGGACCCGCCTCGTCAGAACAATAACCCTCCGCAGCACGTGCCGACGCCACCGGGTCATTACTCTAACCCTCTGGATAACATGATTTCGGCGACGTCACGATTGGTGTCTATCCCGGTTGAAGGCGAGTCACCAGCGGTGGTTGAAACACGGAGGGCTAGAGATCTCCTTCAGACAGCACTGGTTCAGCAGCAGGCTTATTCTTACAACCGTGATAGGGTTCATTCGACCCCTCGCCCAAGCCGGAGCTACATCAGACATATTGATGAGCCGACTGTATCAAGCAGTGGGCGGAACCGTGACCCGCCCTGTGGACATGACCCGGAGGTCGGCGGTGCTAATGCTCAAAATGTAGAGGATCAACGTAGAGCGCGTCGAGAGGCCGAGTGATAACCCACAAGTATAGGGGATCACAACAACTTTCGAGGGTATAGTATTCAACCCAAATTTATTGATTCGACACAAGGGAAGCCAAAGAATATTCTCGAGTATTAGTAGCTGAGTTGTCAATTTAACCACACCTGGAAACTTAGTATCTGCAGCAAAGTGTTTAGTAGCAAAGTAATATGATAGTGGTGGTAGCGGCAACAAAAGTAAAGACAGCAAAAGTAATGTTTTTGGTATTTTGTAGTGATTGTAACAGTAGCAGCGGGAAAGTAAATAAGCGAGAACCAGTATATGGAAAACTCGTAGGCACCGGATCAGTGATGGATAATTATGCCGGATGCGGTTCATCATGTAACAGTCATAACATAGGGTGACACAGAACTAGCTCCAATTCATCAATATAATGTAGGCATGTATTCCGTATATAGTCGCACGTGCTTATGGAAAAGTACTTGCATGACATCTTTTGTCCTACCCTCCCGTGGCAGCAGGGTTCTATTGGAAACTAAGGGATATTAAGGCTCCTTTTAATAGAGAACCAGAACAAAGCATTAGCACATAGTGAATACATGAACTCCTCAAACTATGGTCATCACCGGGAGTGGTCCCGATTATTGTCACTTCGGGGTTGCCGGATCATAACACATAGTAGGTGACTATAGACTTGCAAGATAGGATCAATAACTCACATATATTCATGAAAACATAATAGGTTCAGATCTGAAATCATGGCACCCGGGCCCTAGTAACAAGCATTAAGCATAGCAAAGTCATAGCAACATCAATCTCAGAACATAGTGGATACTAGGGATCAAACCCTAACAAAACTAACTCGATTACATGATAAATCTCATCCAACCCATCACCGTCCAGCAAGCCTACGATGGAATTACTCACGCACGGCGGTGAGCATCATGAAATTGGTGATGGAGGATGGTTGATGATGACGATGACAACGATCCCCCTCTCCGGAGCCCCGAACGGACTCCAGATCAGCCCTCCCGAGAGGTTTTAGGGCTTAGCGGCAGCTCCGTATCGTAAAACGTGATGATTTATTCTCTTTGATTTTTTTCTCTCCGAAAGCAAATATATAGAGTTGGAGTTGGCGTCGGAGGGCATCCAGGGGCCCACGAGGTAGGGGCGCGCCCTAGAGGGGGGGCGCCCCCACCCTCGTGGACAGGGTGTGGGCCCCCTGGTCTTCATCTTTGGCGAGGATTTATTATTATTTTTTCTAAGATGTTCCGTGGAGTTTCAGGTCATTCCGAGAATATTTGTTTTCTGCACATAAAACAACATCATGGCAATTCTGCTAAAAACAGCGTCAGTCTGGGTTAGTTCCATTCAAATCATACAAGTTAGAGTCCAAAACAAGGGAAAAAGTGTTTGGAAAAGTAGATACGACGGAGACGTATCAACTCCCCCAAGCTTAAACCCTTGCTTGTCCTCAAGCAATTCAGTTGACAAACTGATAGAAAGAAAGAAAAACTTTTACAAACTCTGTTTACTCTTGTTGTTGTAACTATGTCAAGCCAGCATTCGAGTTTTCAGCATAGATCATAACTAACCACATTTGCAATAATTCTCAGGTCTCATAATTACTCATATCGATAGCACAATCAACTAGCAGGTCATAATAATAAATCTCGGTAGACAACACTTTCTCAAAACAATCATAATATGATATAACAAGATGGTATCTCGCTAGCCCTTTCTGAGACCGCAAAACATAAATGCAGAGCACCTTTAAAGATCAAGGACTGACTAGACATTGTAATTCATGGTAAAAGAGATCCAATCATAGTCACACCCAATATAAATTAACAGTGATGAATGCAAATGACAGCTGTGCTCTCCAGCTAGTGCTTTTTAATAAGAGGGTGATGACTCAACATAAAAGTAAATGGATAGGCCCTTCGTAGAGGGAAGCAGGGATTTGTAGAGGTGCCAGAGCTCAGTTTTGAAATAGAGATAAATTGTATTTTGAGTGGTATACTTTCATTGTCAACATAACAACTAATAAATGGCGATATCTTCCATGCTAAACACATTATAGGCGGTTCCCAAACAGAATGGTAAAGTTTATACTCCCCCTCCACCAACAAGCATCAATCCATGGCTTTCTCGAAACAACGAGTGCCTCCAACATACATCAGGTCCCAGGGGGAGTTTTGTTTGCAATTAATTTTGATTTAGTTTGCATAAAGCATGGGACTGGGCATCCCGGTGACCAGCCATTTTCTCGTGAGTGAGGAGCGGAGTCCACTCCTCTTGAGAATAACCCGCCTAACACAGAAGATAAGGACAGCCTTGGTTGATACATGAGCTATTTGAGCATACAAAACAGAATGTTTATTTGAAGGTTTAGAGTTTGGCACACACAAATTTAGTTGGAACGGCAGGTAGATACCGCATATAGGAAGGTATAGTGGACTCATCTCGAATAACTTTGGGGTTTAAGGGATTGGATGCACAAGCAGTATTCCCGCTTAGTACAAGTGAAGGCTAGCAAAAGACTGGGAATCGACCAACTAGAGAGCGACAACACCCATGTACACGCATTAAAATTAATAAACATTGGATGTAAGCATGAGTAGGATATAATCCACCATGAACATAAATATCGTGAAGGCTATGTTGATTTTCTTTCAACTACATGCGTGAACATGTGCCAAGTCAAGTCACTTAAATCATTCAAAGGAGGATACCACCCCATCATACCACATCATAACCATCTCAATAGCATGTTGGCACACAAGGTAAACCATTATAACTCACAGCTAATCAAGCATGGCACAAGCAACTATGATCTCTAATTGTCATTGCAAACATGTTTATTCATAATAAGTTGAATCAAGAACGAGGGGCTCATCATATTTACAAAAACAAAAGAGGTCGAGTTCATACTAGCTTTTCTCATCTCAGTCAGCCCATCATATATCATCATAATTGCCTTTCACTTGCACGACCGAACGATGTGAATAATAATAAGAGTGCATGTTCATTGGACTAGGCTGGAATCTGCAAGCATTCAATAAACAGGAGAAGACAAGGCAATATGGGCTCTTGGTTAAATCAAGAATAATGCATATAAGAGCCACTTCAACAATTTAATTATGGTCTTCTCCTACTGACCCCAAAGAAAAGAGAAGAAATAAAACTATTTACATGGGAAAGCTCCCAACAAGCAAAAGAAGAACGGGAAATATTTTTGGGTTTTCTTTTTAATTATTACTACTACAGCAGAAAAATAAACTACTACTAATTTTTTTTGGTTTTTCTTAAGGTTTAACAAGCACACGAGAACAAAGCAGGAAAAAGAAAATAAACTAGCATGGATATTACAGTGAAAGAGTATGAGCACCGACATCTAGTAATGGGTGTGTGTGAGCATAAATGTAATGTCGGTGAGAAATACGTACTCCCCCAAGGTTAGGCTTTTGGCCTAGGTTGGTCTATCGCCAGGGATAGCATGGAGGGTACCCATAGGTGTAGCTGGGGTCGTACTACGACGAAGAATAGTTGGGATCATACTGTGATGAAGAAGAAGACTCTGACTGCCACTGGCTGACAATCATCTCTCGATCCCAAGAATAAACAGATTGTCGTGGAGGCTCATCTTGTGGTTCCTGTTCCGGGGCTAGTGCAGGATTCTTGTAAGCTTGGACGGCAACCCAAGTAACGAGGTAGGGTCCTACAAAATTAAACAAAGAAGGAGGAGGCAACGTAATAGTTTCAGGATAATGTTTATCAAAGTATAACTTATATTTGAGTTCTCCATTCCTGTCCTTACCAAGAAAATCATGAGCTATCATGCTCTTATAGTCTAGATAAGCATTAGGCAGCAATTTTTCTTCTTTCTCATAATGCCTAATAGCTATGTTTAAGTGTGCAGCAAGGCGAGAAGCATAAATGCCTCCAAAGATGGGGCCTTTAGTACGGTTCAGACTCAACCGCCTAGCAATAATTCCGCCCATACTGACAGTGTTGTCGCGGTATAAACCATGGAACAGAATAATAATATCAGGAACACTAAGGTTCCCACAGTTCCCACGACCAATCAAGCATCGACTAGCAAATAAAGAAAAATAGCGTAACGTAGGAAAATGTATGCTAGTGATTCTTGCATCAGAAACCTTCCTGGTTTCTCCCATAGAGATAAGGTTAATAAATGGTTCCAAGTCTTTATGAGGTGGTTCCTCTAAGATACCATCAAGAGGTATGTTGCAGACTGCGCAAAATTCAGAAAATGGCATTTTCTTCACAACGTCATATAAATGAAACTCTACTGAAGGAGGTGACTCTTTAGGGAAAAAGTAGAAGTTTTGCACACAAGTATTTGTGAGTAAGAGATACTGTGGATGTTGGTCGCGGACGAAGTCAGTGAGGCCAGCATTCTTAATCAATGAATAGAAATCCTCATAAATCCCGGCCTCTCCCAAGAAATTATCAGAAGGCCATTCACTTGGCCGGATCTCCGCGTTACGAGGCAAATTATATTTAGGCCTCTGAGCTTCTTCATTTTGTTTATCCTTTGAGCTTCGGCTCGATGAACCCCTAAAAATCTCCTCATTATTTTTCTGAAATAATCTGAAATTTTTAGTAACTTCAAACAAAAGTGAACCAACTTCAATAAAACTGATAGCAACTACTCCTACAAGTGCCTAGAGCCTAAATCAAGCATTAGAACTACTTGGAACCATATAAATTTGACATGCAAGCTCAAGAACATGGTCACCTATGCAGCACAAATTTGCAAATAATAAAGCACTAGAACAAAAACTAATTGGACCAATGGAGGAGTCACATACCAAGGAACAATCTCCCCAAGCAGTTTTGCGAGAGGTGCTTTGAGCAAGGAGATCGAAAATCACAACAAAAGTGGCTAGAACTCGTGCTTGAGTTGGTTTTTCGGGTTTGTGTGAGACAGATGAAGAAGATGGGTGCTGGGATAAGTGGAGGATGGCCACCGTGGGCCCACGAGGTAGGGGGGCGCGCCCTAGAGGGGGGGCGCCCACCACCCTCGTGGCCAAGTGGCAACTCCTCCCGCGGTAATTTTTGCACAGTAAATCCTCAAATATTCCCGAAAAAATCATATTAAATTGGCATGTCATTCTGAGGACTTTTATTTTCGGGATATTTTTATATTGCATGGATAAGTCAGGAAACAGATAGAAAAATACTATTTTTACTTTATTTCTACTAATTAATAGAAAATATAGAGAGGGTACAGAAGGTTGTGCTTCTAGTTTCATCCATCTCATGCTCATCAAAAAGAATCCACTAACAAGGTTGATCAAGTCTTGTTAACAAACTCATTCCGATAATCATGAAACCAGAGAAATTTCGAATAACACTAGGTTACCTCAACGAGGATATGCACATCCCCAATAATAAGTATATCATATTTCTTCTTGATAGTAGGAAGAGGAAATTCAAAATCTCCAAATATAATCGATGAAATTTTTTCAATGGAGTTGATACTATGAACTTGAGGTTGTTTCCTCGGAAAGTGTACCGTATGCTCATTACCATTAACATGAAAAGTGACATTGCCTTTGTTGCAATCAATAACAGCCCCTGCAGTATTAAGAAAAGGTCTTCCAAGAATAATAAACATACTATCATCCTCGGGAATATCAAGAATAACAAAGCCCGTTAAAATAGTAACGTTTGCAACCACAACAGGCACATCCTCACAAATACCGACAGGTATAGCAGTTGATTTATCAGTCATTTGCAAAGATATTTCGGTAGGTGTCAGCTTATTCAAGTCAAGTCTACGATATAAAGAGAGAGGCATAACACTAACACCGGCTCCAAGAACACATAAAGCAGTTTTAATATAATTTCTTTTAATGGAGGAAGGTATAGTAGGTACTCCGGGATCTCCAAGTTTCTTTGGTATTCCACCCTTAAAAGTATAATTACCAAGCATGGTGGAAATCTCAGCTTCCGGTATCTTTCTTTTATTAGTAATGATATCCTTCATATATTTAGCATAAGGATTTGTTTTGAGCACATCAGTTAATCGCATACGCAAAAAGATAGGCCTAATCATTTCAGGAAAGCGCTCAAAATCCTCATCATCCTTTTTCTTGGATGGTTCTGGAGGAAAAGGCATGGGTTTCTGAACCCAAGGTTCCCTTTCTTTACCATGTTTCCTAGCAACAAAGTCTCTTTTATCATAACGTCGATTCTTTGATTTTGGGTTATCAAGATCAACAGCAGGTTCAATTTCTACATCATTGTCATTACTAGGTTGAGCATCATCATGAACATCATCATTAATATTTTCACTAGGTTCATGTTCATTAACAGATTGTGTTTCAGCATCAGACATAGACATATCATTTGGATTATCGGGTGGTTCAGTAATAGGTTCACTAGAAGTTTGCATAGTTCTATCATTTTTCTTCTTCTTCTTTTTAGAAGAACTAGGAACATCAATATTATTTCTTTGAGAATCTTGCTCGATTCTCTTAGGGTGGCCTTCAGGATACAAAGGTTCCTGAGTCATTCTACCAGTTCTAGTAGCCACTCTAACAGCATAATCATTTTTCTTACTATTCATTTCATCAAGCACTTCTTTTTGAGCCTTAGGTACTTGCTCTACTTCAGTGGTAACCATAGAAGCATGTTTGCTAACAAGTTTAAGTTCACCTTTAATATTAGCCATATAATCACCCAAGCGTTTAATCATATAAGCATTTTCTTTTAATTGTCTACCAAAATAAGCATTGAAATCGTCTTGCTTAAACATAAAGTTATGAAACTCATCCAAGCACTGACTAACAATTTTAGTAGGAGGGACCTCAGCTTTATCATATCTATAGAGAGAATTTACCTTTACTACCTGTGTCGGGATATCGGCATCAGGAGGTTCTTCAGTAAATAAAGGATTGAGATCATATGTTTCTTCAACAGGCGGTATATTAAGACCATGTATTTCTTCAACAGGAGGTAAATTCTTAACATCTTCAGCTTTAATACTTTTTTCTTTCATAGATTTCTTTTCCTCTTGCATATCTTCGGGACTGAGGAATAGAACACCTCTCTTCTTCGGAGTTGGTTTAAGAATAGGCTCAGTAATTGGAGCAGGACTTGGCTCCGGAGCTGGCTCAGGAGGTGCCCAATTATTTTCATTTGTCAACATATTATTCAATAGAATTTCAGCTTCATCCAGTGTTCTTTCCCTGAAAAGAGAACCAGCACAACTATCCAGGTAATCTCTGGAAGCATCGGTTAATCCATTATAAAAGATATCAAGTATTTCAGGTTTCTTAAGAGGATGATCAGGCAAGGCATTAAGTAACTTGAGAAGCCTCCCCCAAGCTTGTGGGAGACTCTCTTCTTTAATTTGCACGAAGTTGTATATTTCCCTCAAAGCAGCTTGTTTCTTATGAGCAGGGAAATATTTATCAAAGAAGTAATAAATCATATCCTCGGGACTACGCACACAACCAGGATCAAGTGAATTAAACCATATCTTAGCATCACCTTTTAATTAGAACGGAAATATTTTGAGTATATAAAAGTAACGCGGTCTCTCATCATTAGTAAACAGGGCGGCTATATCATTTAACTTAGTAAGATGTGCCACAACAGTTTTAGATTCATAGCCATAAAACGGATCAGATTCAACCAAAGTAATTATATCAGGATCAACAAAGAATTCATAATCCTTATCAGGACCACATATAGGTGAAGTAGCAAAAGCAGGGTCGGGTTTCATTTTATCTCTAAGTGATTCTTTGTTCCATTTAACTAATAACCTATTAAGTTCATATCTATCCCTGCAAGCTAAAATAGCGGCAGAAGATTCCATATCAAAAAGATAGCCCTCAGGAATAACAGGCATATTTTCATCATCACTTTCATCATCGTATTCAGATTCCATAATTTCTTTTTCTCTAACCCAAGCAATTTGTTCATCAAGAAATTCACCAAGGGGCACAGTAGTATCAGGCATAGAAGCAGTTTCATCATAAGTATCATGCATAGCAGAAGTGGCATCATCAATAACATGCGACATATCGGAACAAATAGCAGAAGCAGGTTTAGGTGTCGCTAGCCTACTCATAACAGAAGGTGAATCAAGTGCAGAGCTAGATGGCAGTTCCTTACCTCCCCTCATATTTGAGGGATAAATTGTTGTCTTAGCGTCTTTCAAGTTCTTCATAGTGTCCAGCAGATATAAATCCCAAGTGACTCAAAGAATAGAGCTATGCTCCTAGGCAACGGCGCCAAAAATTTGTCTTGATAACCCACAAGTATAGGGGATCGCAACAGCTTTCGAGGGTTGAGTATTCAACCCAAATTTATTGATTCGACACAAGGGGAGCCAAAGAATATTCTCAAGTATTAGCAGCTAAGTTGTCAATTCAACCACACCTGGAAACTTAGTATCTGCAGCAAAGTGTTTAATAGCAAAGTAATATGATAGTGGTGGTAGCGGCACCAAAAGTAATGTTTTTGATATTTTGTAGTGATTGTAACAGTAGCAGCGGGAAAGTAAATAAGTGAGAACCAGTATATGGAAAATTCGTAGGCACCGGATCAGTGATGGATAATTATGCCGGATGCGGTTCATCATGTAACAGTCATAACATAGGGTGACACAGAACTAGCTCCAATTCATCAATATAATGTAGGCATGTATTCCGTATATAGTCATACGTGCTTATGGAAAAGAACTTGCATGACATCTTTTGTCCTACCCTCCCGTGGCAGCGGGGTCCTATTGGGAACTAAGGGATATTAAGGCCTCCTTTTAATAGAGAACCGGAACAAAGCATTAGCACATAGTGAATACATGAACTCCTCAAACTATGGTCATCACCCGGAGTGGTCCCAATTATTGTCACTTCGGGGTTGCCGGATCATAACACATAGTAGGTGACTATAGACTTACAAGATATGATCAAGAACACACATATATTCATGAAAACATAATAGGTTCAGATCTGAAATCATGGCACTCAGGCCCTAGTGACAAGCATTAAGCATAGCAAAGTCATAGCAACATCAATCTCAGAACATAGTGGATACTAGGGATCAAACCCTAACAAAACTAACTCGATTACATGATAAATCTCATCCAACCCATCACCGTCCAGCAAGCCTACGATGGAATTACTCACGCACGGCGGTGAGCATCATGAAATTGGTGATGGAGGATGGTTGATGATGATGACGGCAACAAATCCCCCTCTCCGGAGCCCCGAATGGACTCCAGATCAGCCCTCCCGAGAGGTTTTAGGGCTTTGCGGCGGCTCCGTATCGTAAAACGCGATGATTTCTTCTCTCTGATTTTTTTCTCTCCGAAAGCAAATATATAGAGTTGGAGTTGGCGTCGGAGGGCATCCAGGGGGCCCACGAGGTAGGGGGCGCGCCCCCCACCCTCGTGGATAGGGTGTGGGCCCCCTGGTCTTCATCTTTGGCGAGGATTTTTTATTATTTTTTCTAAGATGTTCCGTGGAGTTTCAGGTCATTCCGAGAATATTTGTTTTCTGCACATAAAACAACATCATGGCAATTCTGCTGAAAACAGTGTCAGTCCGGGTTAGTTCCATTCAAATCATACAAGTTAGAGTCCAAAACAAGGGCAAAAGTGTTTGCAAAAGTAGATACGACGGAGACGTATCACCGAGATGGCGGCTCAGTATGCGGCTCGTCAACCAACTCCGGTTCGTCCAACCACCTCTGTGGAGCCAGGTATGACCTTTAGAAACTTGGGCGTGCCATGCTTGGTGCCGGATCTGCGTAATGAGTGCATGCCCAAGGATTTTAAAGGTCCTCGCAAGGTGCCTAACTATACAACCGCTTTAAGTCCGGAGGCATGGATTGAGAGTTATGAGATGGCCATGGAGTTACTGGATGTCAGCGAGGCTGCATGTGCTAAATATTTCCCCTGATGTTAGAAGGAACAACCCGCACTTGGTTGAAGGGGCTCTCTGCCAACTCCACCGGGTCATGTGCCGAGTTAAAGGCCCGGTTCATCCAGAACTTCAAACACACATGCAAACAACCCATGTCAATTGTGGATCTGGCCTCCTGTGTTCAAGAAGAAGGTGAGTCAACAACCCATTGGGTGCGCTGGGTCTCAACAATCTTGCACTCGTTGGATCGCATCAATGCCGACTTAGCAGTGTTGATGTTGGAGTCGTTTCATGCCCTTAAAGCAGAAGCTAGGGCGGCTCAAACGACATTGCAATGACATGGGGACGCACATGGCGGCTCTCGTTAAGTATGCTAATTTTGATAGTACCAAGGACCCCGAGTCTAATGATGAAAAGCCGGGGAAGGGAAGAAAGAACGGCAATGCTAAGGGGCAGCAGTATAACCAGGGAGGCAATGGTAAGCGCAGGGCTGATAATAGTTTTGACTTTGTGGCTAACACCAATGCACAGAATAATGGTCAGCATATTAAGGGTAAACCGCCCCCACGGGCCAGAGGATGCGGTATCAATCTTGAGCATATGTTAAATCAGCCCTGCCCAAAACATGGTACGAAAGAGAGACCATCCGGGAACCTCTAGAAAGATTGTCACATTATGAAAGAATACAAGAATTCCAATCATTTCCAAGACAGTCATGGGCCAGGTGGTGGTTCTGGATCTGGCTTTCACGGTCCGGGTTACGCGGTGGTGGTTCTAGCTTTGGATTCCAGGGAAATCAAAGTAATCACGGCAATCAGGGTGGTTACAACCAGCAGAGTAATCAGTGGGGTCAACAACAACAACAGTATGGTTATTAGAGCAACCCGAAGCAGTTGAATAGTGGGCAATATCATGTTTTTACCACTAGCTTGTGTAAACGTGATCACAAGCTTCATAGGAGGTCAGTCAATGTTGTTGAGCCGGCGGTTCCACGTTACCTGCGTTGGTCTGAGTAGCCCATCGTGTGGAGTAGGGAAGATCACCCGCATTGGGTTGATAATCCGGGCCATTTGGCTTTGGTGGTCACACCTCAGGTTGGAGGGCATAAATTTACCAAAGTACTTATGGACGGAGGGAGCATCATCAATATCCTTTATTATGAAACTTTCCGTCGCATGGGTTTGACTGATAAAAATCTTAAGCCATCAAACACTGTTTTCCATGGTGTAGTGCCTAGTAAGTCGGCATATCCAGTTAGTAAGATAGCTCTGGAAGTTGTTTTTGGGGATGATCGTGATTCTAGGTCGGAGACATTGACCTTTGAAGTGGTCAATATCCACAGCCCATATCATGCTCTGTTTGGATGGTCGGCTTATGCCAAGTTCATGGTGCAGCCGTGTTACGTGTATCTGCAGCTCAAGATGCCGGGTCACCAAGGAACCATTAAAGTGCATGGAAGCTGTAAGATAGCTTTGGAATGTGAAGAAGGGGATGCAACTTATGTTGAGTCGGTTTGTGCGACGAAGAAATTAAAATTTTACGACCCGACGGATATGACATCTTTGAAAAAGCCAACCACAGAGCATGATCCGGTTTTAAAGTTTAAATCGACAGACAATACCAAGATGGTTGATTTTGTCCCTGGCGACTCATCCAAGCAGTTCAGCATCAGTGCTAATATGGATCCGAAATAGGAAAGCACGTTCATCGAGTTCATCCGTGAGAACCGGGACATCTTTGCGTGGAAGCCTTCAGACATGCCGGGTGTACCAAGAGAACTCGCTGAGCACACTCTCAACATTGATCCAAAATTTAAGCCGGTTAAACAGTTTCTTCACCGGTTTAATGAGGAGAGGCAGAAGTCCATTGGAGAGGAAGTAGCCCGGCTCTTGGCAGCTGGGTTTATCATTGAAGTTTTTCATCCTGAGTGGTTGGCTAACCCGATGCTAGTACTTAAGAAGAACATCAATTGGCGCATGTGTGTGGATTACATGGATTTAAACAAAGCTTGTCAGGCTGATCCTTTTGCTCTCCCTCGTATTGATCAGATATTTATGTTACGGCGGGTTCTGAGCGTTTGAGTTTTTTGGATGCTTATTCTAGTTATCATCAGATCAAGATGGCCGTTAAGGACTAGGAGAAGATAGCTTCCATAACTACTTGTGGAGCCTTCTGCTATGTGTCTATGCCTTTTGGGCTCAAGAGTGCCCAGGCGACTTACCAGAGATGTGTGAAAAATTGCCTTCATAACCAAATCGGGCATAATGTTCATGCTTATGTGGATGACATTGTGGTAAAGTCCAGAGAGAAGGAGACGTTGATAAATGACCTGAAGGAAACCTTTGATAATCTCCGGGTTAATAAGATGATGCTTAACCCGGCTAAATGTGTTTTCGGAGTGCCAGCAGGCAAACTCTTGGGGTTTTTGGTGTCTAACAGAGGTATTGAAGCTAACCCGGAGAAGATCAAAGCCATCACTTCACTGGCTAAACTAGCGTGTATCAATGATGTGCAACGCCTGGCAGGTCGTATGGCGGCGTTGAGCCGGTTGGGAGAGAAGGCTATCCCTTTATATCAGATGATGAAAAAGACAGATAATTTTGTCTGAAGTGATGCTGCTAATACAATGTTTGAGGATTTGAAGAAGCAGTTAGCTGATCCGCCTGTGCTTGCCTCCCCTATTGTTAAAGAGCCTTTGTTGTTATATGTGGTTGCTAATAGTCGGGCTGTCAGTGTGGCTATTGTGGTGGAAAGGAAGGAAGCAGGAAAGGAGTATCTGGTTCAAAGGCTGTTTTATTATATCAGTGAGGTGCTTATTGAGTCTAATCAAAGATATCCGCACTGGCAGAAGCTTGTATATGGGGTGTTCTTGGCCAGCCGGAAGCTTAAACACTATTTTCTGGGTCATCCCATCACTGTGGTTAGTCTGCTCCTTTGGGAGATATCATCCCAAACAGGGAGGCAAATGGCTGGGTTGCTAAGTGGGCTATTGAGCTTGGACCTCACGGGTTAAAATATGTGCATCGCACGGCCATCAAGTCTCAGGCGCTGGTGGATTTCATAAATGACTGGACAGAGCCGCAGATGCGAGAGGAAAAGCCAGATAACACGTATTGGACTATTCACTTTGATGGGTCTGCGCAATTGGAGGGCTCGGGGGCTGGAGTTATTCTTGCTTCCCCTCGAGGTGATAAATTTTGTTATGTTCTCCGTTTGATGTTTCCCTGTACTAACAATGCAGCTGAGCATGAGGCCCTGCTCCACGGTCTTCGGATGGCTAAGGAGATGAATTTAAGCCGAGTTAGGTGCTTTGGTGTCACAGCCCTAGATTATTGCTTGTATTAGTTGCATCATAGAGCACTCATGCATCATGTCTAAATTTCTGAAACTTGGAATTGAGGAAAGTGGAAGCCTCAAAACTTAAATAAAAGAAGGGCAAAGAACCCTAGAAATCTCATTCATTGTTTCCAAGATGTCCTTTTGCAATGATTGAGAATTTTGGCAAGAGCTATATATCAAACCAGAATTTAGGAACATTTTTAAGGATTTATTTTTGGGACTCTGAATTTAAATCAATAGCTATTTGAATTTGAGTTATATTCATATAACTAGAATATAATTTCAAATATCTTTGAAACATTTTATGTGCATTTGGAAATGTCCATTGTGCAACATAAAATTATTCAAAGGGTTTTGTCACTGTTTTGAAATTGTTTTGAATTTTGAACAGTGGCAGAATATTAAACAACAGAAAACATAACAGAAAAAAAACAGAGCGACCTTACCTGGCACTCACCTGGGCAGCCCACATGGCCAGTCCACTTGGCGACCCAGCCCACCAGGGCACGGCTGTCGTCAATCTCTGCCTACTGGCAGAGGCATCTCGACGAGCCCGTGCCCGAGCCTCCACCTCCTGCTTCAGCCGCGCAGCCCCGACCCCTCCAGACGTGCCACGGAGACGCCCCGAGACCCCTCTCTCCTCTCCCTCACTCGTTGCACTCTCTCCCCTCCTCTGGTTCTCTCACCCTCGCTGTTCCCCACCTCACGAACCGCGCCGCCGCCGCCGACGAGCTCCACCACGGCCGCAACCACTCCCTCGCTCCCTCTCCGCGCCCCCGAGATCCGCCTCGCCGTCCTCTTCCTCATCGCCGAGCCGCACGACGCCGGGAGCCCCGTACCGTCGTCCTCGCCTGCTTCTTCAACCCTCGGTCGTGAAGATCTCCGGCGACCGCACGCCGCCGTCAGTGCGTGAGCTCCGCCACACTCTCCCCCTAACCCCGTTGTCTTTTGCGTCCGCCAGCTAGCCCCGCCGATGAAGCCGAGCACCGGCCACCGCCATGGTTGCCGTGGCCATCGTCTCCGGCCACCCCGCAGCCTCCCGCATGATCCCCTGGATGCGCGCGAGGATGGGCATCCCTCTGGTGCCTCCAGCGCGTCGTGCCGAGCCCTGTAGCGCCGTCCCGAGCAACTCCGGCGATCCTCTGCTGTCGGGTTTGGTCGCCGGCTTCCAACTCCCGTGGCTGGTGACGTGGCACCGTCATTAGCGCCTAACTAACCCCCCATAGAGTCACTGACAGTGGGACCCACATGTTTAACTCAGCGGCCTAATTTTCCTGGTTAAGATTAGTTTATAACCCAGCGGGACCCACTTGCCAGAGTTGACCGTGCTGACTTGGCAATTGACTGACCCCACACGTCAGGTTTGACCTGGACTAGCACCGTTGACCTTCTGACCTCATGGTTATGTCATGCTGATGCAGTAAATAATTTATGTATTTAAAATAATTCAGAAATTCCAGAAATTAGTTAAAACTTCTAAAAATCATAGAAATTCAACCGTAGCTTGGAATGAAATAATTTATATATGAAAAATGATCAGAAAAATCCAATCTATCCATCTGTGGCATTTTCATGCATGTTAGAACAACTTGTAGCTGCTGAATTGGATAAATCAATAAATGGCATTTGAAATGCCTTACATGGAGTTTGAATTTGAACCTTTGGTTCAAACTAACTTCATTTAATATGGTTGCTAGCTGCATTAGCCCAAACACCAGCATGTTGCCATGTCATGATCATACATCAGATTGTTGCATTGCATTGATTGTGTTCTTCCTTGTTTGCCGGTGTTTGTCCCCTCTCGATAGACGTGGTCCCGACGATGTGTTCGATGACACCGATGAAGAGTTATAATATCTTCAGAAGTGCCAGGCAAGCAAAATCCCGTTGTTCATTCCGATACAATCACACTCTCTCGCTCCTGCTCTCTTTTACTGCATTAGGACAACGACGTTTCAACTGTGACATGCTGCGGTAGCTGAACCCCTTTCCTCTGCATGACCTGTCATTGCCACAGTAAATAGATGAAACCCACTAGCATGAGTAGGAGTTTTTTGAGCCCTGATGTGCCTACTCATTCATGCTTGTTTGTCATGCCTGCTACTGCTTAGAGTTGAGTTAGGTCCGATCCATCAGGGATGAATTGGAAAGTTGTGAACATGTCCTACTATTGAGAGCTAAGTGTGTGAACACGATTTGGTAAAGGTAGCGGTGAGAGGCCATATAGGAGTACATGGTGGGTTATCTCATTGAAACCGCCCTCAGGAACTGAGTTCTGTGTTTGTGATCCATGAACAGTTACTACCACACATTGGGCTCCGGGCCCTCCAAGCTCTCTCGACTTATTAATCAACCTGATCTTGGAGTTGAAACTAGTTTTTGGTGTTTGTAGGTAGTGTTAGTAGTCTACCAAGTGGCACCTGGTACAGGTGGGCTTGGGACAGACTAGGCACAGTGGCATGGTGTACCAAGTGGCACCCGGATGGTGGGCTTGGGAACCCTGCTCACATCGTTTGGGGCCGTGAGCGACACCCCGGCCGGATCTCCTTGAGGATGGAACCCGATTAGGCGATAAACCTGGACGAGAGACTTGTGTGGTTAGTCAGGTCGTGGCCGACTCCCTCGCCAGGCTTCCAATTGAAGGTTGCCGAGATACTCGATGTGTACATGGTGGTAAGTGGCGAGAGCGTGTGTGAAGAAGTACACCCCTGCAGTATTAACATCATCTATTCGAATAGCCGTGTCTGCGGAAAAGGACTTCTGGGTTGCCTGTACAGTTCATAGACAAGTGAAAGTGGATACTTTAAAATGCGCAAGATAAGCGTGAGTGCTATGGATGGCCTTCTTGTAGGAAGACGGGAGTGGATCCACAGTGGTGCATTGATATGGTGAATATGTGGACTCGTGTGCGCCACCTCAAAAGAGTTACTTGCAGTCATAGGTTAGGATAGCCACTGAGTCAAAGCTGGCTTGCTGCAGTCAAACTCCACCACCCCCTTTGTTGATACTGATGCATATGTAGCTAGTTTTGATGTAAGTCTTGCTGGGTACATTTGTACTCATGTTTTCCTATTTTATGTTTTGCAAAGAGACGTCAGTCTCGCTAGTAGTTCCGTGTGGACTTCGACGTTTAGCTTGATACCTTAGCTACGATCTTGTGCCCTCGGCAGGATCTGGTAGATAGTCAGGCTTCTCAGCCTTCTTCATTTGTAGATGTCTGTACTCAGACATGTTAAGCTTCCGCATGTGCTTTGACTTGTATGCTTTGAATGTTGGGTCATGAGACCCATGTTTGTAATATCTCGCTCCTCGGAGCCTAATGAATAAATACTTGAGTCGTAGAGTTATGCTGTGATGCCATGTTGTATTTACACATATTGAGCATATTGTGTGTATGATTGAAATGCTTGGTATGTGTGGGATCCGACAACCTAGTTGTTTATCCTTGGTAGCCTCTCTTATGGGGAAATGTAGTCTTGTGCTTCCATGAGCCATAGTAGTCCGCTACAGCCCGGTTCACCGGAGTCCTTCTAGCCCAGCACTACTGCTCCGGAACACTTGACTGGCCAGCATGTGATTCACTTCGTTCCTATGTCTGTCCCTTCAGGGAAATGTCACGCGGTGACATCCGGAGTCCTGACTAGCCTGCTACAGCCCGGTTCACTGGAGTCCTGTTAGCCCAGTGCTACTGCCCGGATTCGCACGCTGCTGACCGACATGCTCGATGTTGATTCATGTATGCCTGTCCCCGTAAGTTAGTGCCACTTTGGGTTCACGACTAGTCATGTCGCCCCGGGTTCTCTGTCATGTGGATGCTAGCGACACTATTATATACGTGAGCCAAAAGGCGCAAACGGTCACGGGCCATGGTAAGGCGACATCCGTGGGAATACCGTGCGTGAAGCCGCAAAGTGATATGAGGTGTTACCGGCTAGATTGATGTGACTTGGAATCAGGGTCCTGACATTTGGCGACTCAGACTTGGTGGCTCAGCAAGTCTTTGGTACTTGGGATTCTAAGGATCCACTCGTGGCGGCTTATCAACGAGAGGTGGACATTATTGCTGGTCATTTCAAAGGCTATGAAGTTGAGCACGTTGATCGGAGGAAAAATGAAGCGGCGAAAGCTTTGAGCCGGTTGGGTTCTCAATGTAAACCAGTGTCGTCTAATGTCTTTCTTGATGTTTTGCATAACCCGTCGGTCAAGTTACCTACAGAGGAAGATTTGGCTATTCCTGACCCGGAAGCTCAGTTGGTGGTGGCTCTTCGTGTAATCCCGGATTGGACAGTACCTTACTTGGCTTATATGACCTGGGGCGAGTTACTTGAGGATGAAACCTTAGCCAGGAAGATAACCCGGCGGTCTAAGTCAATGACAATTGTTAATGGAGAGTTACATCATCACAGTGTCACGGGGGCGTTTCAACGTTGTGTTTCTCCAGAAGAGGGTTGTGAGATCTTACGAGAGATTCATGAAGGAGATTGTGGTCATCATGCCGATTCAAAATCCCTCGTGGCCAAAGCTTTCCATCATGGGTTTTATTGGTTAACAGCTCATGCTGATGAAGAGGACCTTGTTAGCCGGTGTGATGGATGTCAGAAATTTGCACGACGAGCCCATGTGTCGGCTCAAGAATTGAGGATGATTCCAATTACTTGGACGTTTGCAGTTTGGGGGCTTGATATGGTTGGACCTTTCAAAAGATCCAAGGACAAGAAGACCCACCTCAGAAGACCCACCAGTCAGCAAGTGTGATGCAGCAACGGCGGTTCAATTCATGAAAAAGGTGATCTTCCGTTTTGGCTTTCCACACAGCATTATAACAGACAATGGCAGTAATCTCTCTAAGGGTGCTATGGAAGACTTTTGTCAATGTGAGCATATCCGGCTTGATGTATCGCCAGTCGCCCATCCCCAATCCAATGGTCAAGCTGAGAGAGCAAATCAAGAGATCTTCAAAGGCATCAAACCCCGGCTTATGGTTCCCCTGCAGAGGACGCCGGGTTGCTGGGTGGAGGAGTTACCTTCTGTATTATGGAGCATCAATACCACCCCAAATAGATCTACGGGATATACACCTTTCTTTGTAGTTTACGAAGTAGAGGCACTTCTCCCTAGTGACATCCGTCATGCCCCACCTCGTGTGGCGCTTATGTTGAAGCTAACAATGAAAGAGCACGTCAAGAAGCACTTGACCTGTTGGATGAGGAGCGTGACATCGCAGCCGGCCGTTCGGCGATTTACCAGCAAGATTTGCGCCGTTATCACAGCCACCAGGTTAAAACCAGAACTTTCCAAGAGGGCGATCTAGTGCTCCCGCTTATCCAGGATCAGACTGATATGCACAAATTATCCCCACCTTGGGAAGGACCCTTTGTGGTCAGCAAGAATCTAAACACCGGGTCATATTACCTTATCAATGTTCGAGACCACAAGGAGTCACGCACGTCGGAGGAAGAGACTCGCCGGCCCTGGAATATTGCTCACCTTAGGCCTTACTACACTTGAGCCACTGGCTATTCCAATGTAAATATTTTGACAAAGTATATATTATATATAATAAAGCCGGCATCTCTGCTAAAGCAGGGTCTCTATCGTTTCCTCCTCTTTAAATAATGAGTTTATGGTCACATGGGGGCTTCTGCTTTATACAACAAAGTTATAATTACCCTTCGATCCGACTTATAGGCCACATAAAAAACTTGGGGGCTTACTACCCAGGTTAAAGGGACCAAAGAGAGTCTGTTGCAAAAGCACAACTCAAACATAGGTACCCCTTGAGCACAACTCAAAATATTACTTGGGGGCTCTTTTGTTCTAAAGAACGAAGAGTTCATAACCTTGTGATAGGCTATAAAAGCCAGGCTTGGAAGCCAGGTGTATTCACCTAAAACCCCGGGTTATCCTGCCTTTATGGCAGATGGTTCTCCATCAGGTAATCCTGATTGACCCGCCGAACTCTTAACAGTCAATCTTTTAAACAAGACCCTGAACTCGTTAAGGTTAAAATGCCGGTTTGTCATGAGAGGGCACGGTTTACGGAAAGCAAGGAGAAGCTCAGGCTGATAAAGCCGCCTTCCTTGAAACTTCGATATATCGGCCTATGATGCACGATGCTACTCTGACCCCGCGTACTCTTGTTAAGTCTATTTGTAGATAAGAACTGAACTTATCTGGGTTAAAATGTCAATTGGGTTGGGAGTGCCGGCTCACGGAAAGCGCGTACCTTCCAGTGGCTAATGCTAGTTTCATTGAAGAAGATATTTTGGTTTGGCAGCCTATGAAAGGCTTGGGTTTTCTGTTGTTTGTCGCTTTGAACATATCTTTGAGATTTTTTCTTTTGTCACAGTAATATATAGTTGAGAATCAATAAGGCCTATAGTACCTTCTGAGTCGTATATGACATTAACCGATGTTTATTGACCCGGCCTGGCTTTGACTATAAGTTGCCAGTATGAGATAATATCCGGTGGTTATTGACCCGGCCTGGTGTTGACTATAAGTCGCCATTATGAAATAAAGATAATATCCAGTGTTTATTGACCCGGTCCGGCTTTGTTCATAAGCCGACAATCTTTAATAGTTACCAAGGCTCGGAGCTTTGGGCTATCACCCTTACTACACTGGCTACATAAACCAACAAGCGTGATCCAATATCACATGTTTGATATATTTTTAATCATATATGATTATTATTTCGACCAGCATTTGTTATAAATCATGATAAGTTCATGTTGGGGCAGTATAACCCGTCCAGCGATAAACCGCTAGGACACTTTTTCATCTGTTATATGCAGGAACAGATTCAAGATTTATAATATCATCAGGCATATATAGCATATCTTCGCATGACGGATAAATAAGTATTATAAACAGCACAATATGCACGATTGCATAGCAGAACAAGAAGTTTAAAGCTAGCCTATTACAAGGCGTTTGGAGCCCAAAAGGATAACTGTTTTTCAGTCTCACATACAGCTGATGATAAACCGGCCCCGGTTCATGAATCTTGGCCTGGCTCACTTGAAGGTTGCCGCTCGGCCCTTGCCGGTTCGTCCTCCTCCTCCACCGTCCAGAAGTTGGGTTTGGACCAGTCAAAGCCACGTAGGATGCAAGAGGAAAAGAAATCTATGAAAGAAAAGGGCATTAAAGCTGAAGATGTTAAGAATTTACCACCTCTTGAAGAAATACATGGTCTTAATAACCCGACACAGGTAGTAAAGGTAAATTCTCTCTATAGATTTGACGAAGTTGATATTCCTCGTAATAAGTCTGCTAGCCAATGCTTGGATGAGTTTGATAATTTTATTGTTAAACAAGAAAACTTCAATGCTTATGTTGGTAGACAACTGAAACGTAATGCTTATATGGTTGAACACTTGAGTGATTATATGTCTAGAGTTAAAGGTGACATTAAACTTATTGGTAAACATGCTTCTATGGTTACCACTCAGGTAGAACAAGTGCTTAAAGCACAAGATGATTTGCTCAATGAATTAAATAATAAGAAAAATGATAATGTTGTTAGAGTTATGACTAGAGGGGGTAGAATGACTCAGGAACCTTTGTATCCTGAGGGCCACCCTAAGAAAGTTGAGCAAGATTCTCAAAGAACTAATGTTGATGCACCTAGTCCTTCTAAGAAGAAGAAAGAGAAAAATGATATGACTTTGCATGCTTCTAGTGAACCTGTTGTTGACACACCTGAGAATTCCAATGATATTTCTATTTTTGTTGCTGAAACACAATCAGGTGATGAGCATGAACCTAGTGATAATGATGATGTTCATGTTGATGCTCAACCTAGCAATAACAATGATGTAGAGATTGAACCTGCTGTTGATCTTGATAACTCACAATCAAAGAATCAATGTTATGATAAGAGAGACTTCGTTGCTAGGAAGCACGGTAAATAAAGAGAACCATGGGTTCAGAAACCCATGCCTTTTCCTCTTAAACCATCCAAGAAAAAGGATAAGAGGATTTTGAACGCTTTGCTGAAATGATTAGACCCATCTTTTTGCGTATGCGTTTGACTGATATGCTCAAAATGAATCCTTATGCTAAGTATATGAAAGATATTGTTACAAATAAAAGAAAGATACCGGAAGCTAAAATTTCCACCATGCTTGCCAATTATACTTTTAAAGGTGGAATACCAAAGAAACTAGGAGATCCAGGAGTACCAACTATACCATGCTCCATTAAAAAAACTATGTTAAAACTGCTTTATGTGATCTTGGAGCCAGTGTTAGTGTTATACCTCTCTATTTATATCGTAGACTTCTTTATGTGATCTTAGAGCCTGTTGTGGTTGCAAATGTTACTATTTTAACTGACTTTGTTATTCTTAATATTCCCGAGGATGGTAGTATGTCGATTATCCTTGGTAGACCCTTTTGAATACTGCAGGGGCTGTTATTGATTGCAACAAATGCAATGTCACTTTTCATGTTAATGGTAATGAGCATACGATACACTTTCCGAGGAAACAACCTCAAGTCCACAGTATCAATTCTATTGGAAACATATCAACGATTACTATTGGACGTTTTGAATTCCCTCTTCCTACTGTCAAGAAGAAATATGATATTCTTATTGTTTGGGATATGCATATCCCCGTTGAGGTAACCTAGTGTTATTCAAAAATTCCGCGGTTTCATGTTATTCGGGAAGAGTTTGTTAGCAAGACTTGATCAACCTTGTTAGTGGATTCCTTTTGAAGAGGACGAGATGGATGAAGTTAGAAAGCACAACTCTTTGTACCCTCCTTTTACTTTTTATTATTTAGATTAAATAAAGCAAAAATAGTTTTTTTTTGTCTGTTTTCTGAATTATCCTTCCAATAAAAATACCCCGGAAATAAAAGTTCTCCAAACATCCTGAAAATGAAATATGATTTTTTGTAGAATATTTAAGACTTTCTGGCACTGAGAACACACTAGGGGGCCCACCATTTGGCCCCGAGGGCACAGGGCGCGCCCAACCCCCTGGGGCACGCCCTCCTGCCTCGTGGGCCCCACGTGGACCCCCTCCACTTATTCCAGCACCCACTCACTTCGTCTTCCTCCAGAAAAAATCCTCCCATAGGTCAAACCCGTGTTCTAGCTCATCCTGCTACCATTTTCGATCTCTTTGCTCAAAGCTCCATCCACAAAACTGTTTTGGGGGATTGTTCTTCGGTATGTGACTCCTCCAAAGGTCCAATTAGTTTTTGTTCTAGTGCTTCAGTTATTGCAAATTTTTGCTGCTAAGGTGACCCTGTTCTTGAGCTTGCATGTCAAATTTATATGGTCCAAAGTAGTTTTAATGCATGATATAGCCTCTAGGAACTTGTGGGAGTAGTTGCTATCAATCTTGTTGAGTTTGGTTCACTTTTATTTTGAGTCACTAAATTTTTTTAGAAATTTTTCAAAGAAAGAAAAATGCATAGGAAAATGTACCAAGGTCGTTCCTCAAGGAAGCAAGGACCAAGGCTCACGATACGTGAGCCGGAAGATGAACCACCGAGGGAAGCTCCAGTGTGGCCTTGTGAATGGTCGTCAGAGGAGTTTATGGTCTAGGCAGGCATCAAGGATGAATTTGACGCGTATGTGTGTAATGTTGGTCTTGAGGACTTCATGTCAGATAAGTGCCTATAGTACCACTACCTAACTTATTCCTTTGTGAGGAGGTTTAAATTTACATCCTCGTGCAATTCTCACATTGTTTTATTTGATCTTTATGATAAATCATATACCATGGACCTAGAAGATTTTAATACTGCTTGTAAACTCCCATAGTGGGGCAATGTTAGTGAACCTCGCAAATCTGAATATAAAGACTTTCTTACTAGTATCACTGTGGGCTAATCTAGGGAAATCACACAGGCTACCATAGGGAGCATTCATTTCCCTTCCATACATTATTTTGCTCTCTTTATATGTAGATGCATTAACGGTAAAGATGAGGCTTGTCCCTTGTGCATTCCAGATCTTAGTGTCCTCAAGAGTGCGGTATTAGGTGATAAACAATATAACTTGGGGGCCATTGTTGCACGAAGGTTGCATCTTAACGGTACAAGTGGAGATTTGTTTGGTGGAATTTATGCACCTCGTGTAGTTAATTATCTTGCTGTACCCATACATGGAAATCATATGGAGTTGCCTCATGCTTATCTAGATTATAGTGCTATGGTTTGCTATTAGTTTCTTGAGAGGAATGAACAGTTCCTCCATTACCGACTAATCTTCAAAAGACAGCGCATTGTCCATGTTGCCCTCCCTACTCCTACTTTCTTTAACTTTCAGGCAAAAGGAGATATGTTATAACCAGGGAGGAGGCGAACAAGTATGAGAGGAGGACGAGGGCATCTCGCCTCCATGCTGCATCTCTTCAGGCAGTAGCTGTTGCATCTTAGTACAACCCCAGCTACGACTTTGGATATCCGCTAGGCCAGCAGTGGCCATAGACCAACTTAGGCCAAAAGCCTAAGCTTGGGGGAGTACGTATTTCTCACCGACATTACATTCATGTTCACACACTCATTCTAGTTGTCGGTGATCATACTTTTTCATTGTACTATCCATGCTAGTTTATTTTCTTTTCTAAGCCTTCTTCTTGTGTGTCTGAAAAACCTTAAGAAAAAACAAAAAAAATAGTTGTAGCTTTTAGCTAGTTTACTTTCCATGCATGTAGTAGTAGTAGTAATTAAAAGAAAACCCAAAAAGATTTATCGTTCTTCTTTTGCTTGTTGGGAGCTTTCCCGTGTAAATAGTTTTATTTCTTTTCTTATTCTTTGGGGGTCGAGAGGAGAAGACCATGATGAAAATGTTGAGTCGCTCTCATATGCATTATTGTTGATTTAACCAAGAGCCCATATTACCTTGTCTTCTCCCTTGTATTAAATGCCTGTAGATTCCAGCTTAGTCCAATTCACGTGCACTATTATTATTATCCACACCATTCGGTCATGCGAGTGAAAGGCAATAATGACGATATATGATGGACTGAGTGAGATGAGAGAAGCTGGTATGAACTCGACCTATCTTGTTTTTGTAAATATGATTAGTTCATCATTCCTGATTCAGCATATTATGAATTAAACATGTTTGTAATGAAAATTAGAGATTATAGTTGCTCATGCCATGCTTAATTAGCTGGGAGTTTATAATGGTTTACCTTGCGTGCCAACATGCTATTAAAATGGTTGTGATGTGGTATGATAGGGTGGTATCCTCCTTTGAACAATTCGAGTGGCTTGACTTGGCACATGTTCGCGCATGTAGTTGAAACAAAATCAACATAGCCTCCATGATATTTATGTTCATGGTGATTTATATCCTACTCATGCTTGAACTCATTGTTGATTAATCTTAAGGCATGTTCATGACTGTTGTTGCTCTCTAGTTGGTCGCTTCCCCGTCTCTTTCTAGCCTTCACTTGTACGAAGCGAGAATACTGCTTGTGCATCCACTTCCATAAACCCAAAGTTATTCCATATGAGTCCACCATACCTTCCTATATGTGGTATTTACTTGTCGTTCCAAGTAAATTTGTATGTGCCAAACTCTAAACCTTCAAATGAAATTCTGTTTTGTATGCTCGAATAGCTCATGTATCAGCTAGGGTTGTCTATATCTTCCATGCTAGGTGGGTTATTCTCACGATGAGTGGACTCCGCTCATCATTCATGAGAAAATGTCCTGTAACCGGGATGCCTAGTCCCATGCTCAAATCAACTCAAAATAATTGCAAACAAAACTCCCCCAGGATTGTTGTTAGTTGGAAAGCACCCGTTGTTTCGGACAAGCCATGGATTGATGTTTGTTGGTGGTCGGGGAGTATAAACTTTACCATTCTGTTTGGGAACCGCCTATAATGTGTGTAGTATGGAAGATATCGAGATATCTTGGTTGTTATGTTGACAATGAAAGTATGCCACTCAAAATATTATTTATCTCTGTTTCAAAACTCGAGCTCTGGCACCTCTGCAAATCCCTGCTTCCCTCTGCGAAGGGCCTATCTATTTGCTCTTATGTTGAGTCATCATCCTCTTATTAAAAAACACCAGTTGGAGAGCACCACTATCATTCACATGCATTGCTATTAATTTACATTGAGTATGACGGTGACTGGATCTCTTTTACCATGAATTACAATGTCTACTCGGTACTTGATCGTCAGGGGTGCTCTGCATTTAGGTTTTGCGGTCTCAGAAAGAGCTAGTGAGATACCATCTAGTTATATCATGTTATGATTGTTTTGAGAAAGTGTTGTCATCCAAGATTTATTATTATTGCTCGCTAGTTGATTAGGCCATTGATATGAGTAAACATGAGACTTAAATGTAATTGTGAATATGGTTAGTTCATACTCTTTGCTGAAACTTGAATGCTGGCTTTACATATTTGCAACAACATGATCAAACATAGTTTGTAAAAGTTTTTCTTTATCACTTTCAGTTTGTCAACTGAATTGCTTGAGGACAATCAAAGGTTTAAGCTTGGAGGAGTTGATACGTCTCCAACGTATCTACTTCTCCAAACACTTTTGCCCTTGTTTTGGACTCTAACTTGCATGATTTGAATGGAACTAACCTGGACTAACGCTGTTTTCAGCAGAACTGCCATGGTGTTATTTTTGTGCAGAAATAAAAGTTCTCAGAATGACCTGAAAATCCACGGAAACATGTTTTGGAATTAATGAAAAATATTGGCGAAAGAATCAGCATAAGGGGGCCCACACCCTATCCATGAGGGTGCAGGGCGCCCCCCTGGGGCGGGCCCCCTGCCTCGTGGGCCCCCAGGGACTCCACCGACCTCAAGCCCAACTCCATATATTCACTTTCGAGGAGAAAAAAATCAGAGAGAAGGATTTATCGCGTTTTACGATAGGGGGCCGCCGCCAAGCCCTAATCTTCCTCGGGAGGGCTGATTTGGAGTCCGTTCGAGGTTCCGGAGAGGGGATTTCATCGCCATCTTCATCATCAACCATCCTCCATCACCAATTTCATGATGCTCACCGCCGTGCGTGAGTAATCTCATTGTAGGCTTGCTGGACGGTGATGGGTTGGATGAGGTTTACCATTTAATCGAGTTAGTTTTGTTAGGATTTGATCCCCAGTATCCATTATGTTCTAAGATTGATGTTGCTATGACTTTGCTATGCTTAATGCTTGTAACTAGGGCACGAGTGCCATGATTTCAGATCTGAACCTATTATGTTTTCATGAATATATGTGAGTTGTTGATCCTATCTTGCAAGTCAATAGTCACCTACTATGTGTTATGATCCGGCAACCCCGAAGTGACAATAATCGGGACCACTCCCGGTGATGACCTTAGTTTGAGGAGTTCATGTATTCACTAAGTGTTAATGCTTTGGTCCGGTACTCTATTAAAAGGAGGCCTTAATATCCCTTAGTTTCCAATAGAACCCCGCTGCCACAGGAGGGTAGGACAAAAGATGTCATGAAAGTTTTTTCCATAAGCACATATGACTATATTCGGAATACATGCCTACATTACATTGATGAACTGGAGCTAGTTCTGTGTCACCCTATGTTATAACTATTGCATGAGGAATCACATCCAACATAATTATCCATCATTGATCCATTTCCTACGAGCTTTTCACATATTGATCCTTGCTTACTTACTTTTCCGTTGCGACTGTTACGATTGCTACAAAAATTACTACTGTTACTTTTGCCACCGTTACTTCCATACTACTTTGCTACTAAATATTTTGCTACAGATATTAAGTCTTTCAGGTGTGGTTGAATTGACAACTCAACTGCTAATACTTGAGAATATTCTTTGGCTCCCCTTGTGTCGAATCAATAAATTTGGGTTGAATACTCTACCCTCGAAAACTGTTGCGATCCCCTATACTTGTGGGTTATCAATCCTCACCAGCTTTTGATGTAATATGTGGCATGCTTAGATGTAAGTTTGAACTGTTTATCATTTAAGAAGGGCTTGTTTGATGAAAAAATTGTTTGATGATTCTTGCTGTCAAACCTTGACTTATTCCGCGTTGTGTTAGTAGGCTAGCCACTATGCGAGCTATAGTACTTGCAAACACTTGCTGAAGAGAAACGTTGGGGCTGATGAGCTCATGGTACGCTTATAGGTCTGGATGTCGATCGGCCAATAGCCCAAGCTCCTAAAATTATAGGCTTAGTGATCGATCATACAATTAGCCACCACTATACATTAATTCACATCAAACTCAAAGAGTTGGTTCACGAATACATTCACATTAATAGCCAACATTCTGAACAAAATTGGCGCATACTTGTAATGTGTGTGAATGTGTAATTTTTTGCTGGAAGTGTGAATGTGTAGTTATCTCGTACTTTCGGAGTGGCTAAAGAGAGTGTGTATGTGTGCTAGAGAGGGTTTGTGGGACGGATAGAGATCTAGATAGAGAAAGGCCCTCCATTTCTTTCTAGTCGTCAACAAAATCATAGTAGTACAAAGACGTATAAATCCTACAACATTGGCGTTAGGCGGGCTAGTTTGGCCTAGTGGGTTTGAGTGATATGACGTGCTACAATGGCGTTCAGTGTTCGCGTGTGGTAGCAGTATTGCTGGTACAGTGAGTTTTCTTGATGAAGATGATTCAACAAAGTCATGATGGTTCCTTCATCCGAGCAACTTATAGTGGGAAAGGTTGGGCCTGTGATTTGACGACTCATTAGTCATTTATTACTGCAGCTCTATGATCGGGGAGAGTCTCCCCTACAGTACTGTGTGATGCACTCTAAGTTTGGTGCAAGGCAAGCGGACCAGGATGGTCGACATCCCACATGTCGGCGAATGAAAGTATTATTTCCGAAATCGAGAACGAGCACGGAAATCGGGCTCTTGTATGCTATTCATTGTTTATTTTTGATGAAAGCTATTCTCTCCACACTTACGATGGAGGAGTGTGAAACACGGCAGCCCAGTGAACTTGGCATGTGCACAACTCCCTCCGTCCATGAAAGATTGTACATATAGAGATTTACACATTGACCAAGAGGAACCAGAACTCCATTGCATAATTAATGCCCAAATGTAGCAAAGAGTGTGGGACGGCAGCCCAGATTTACACAATGAACTTCTCCAAACACTTTTTCCCTTGTTTTGGACTCTAACTTGCATTGGAAGTGTAGATTTACACTCTTTGTTGGAAAAATTTCTGATGCTAGATGTACAGTTTTTCATGGACCAAGGGAGTAGTTAATAGTAGTACTACTTGGCTTAGCGATCGATCAGACAATAGTCCACAATTATACATTAATGTAGAGACGCAATGCATTCCAAGTTTAACATTCACATAAAAATTAATGGCAACCTGCAAAAAACCTCCCGCATCCATCCGCAGACACGGATGCGGGGGGCAGGCATCCAATGCTAGCTGCATACAGTTTCAAAACAACTCAAACCAACTGGACGTAATTCGTGCAAACACGGCCAGAATTCATGCAAACCCGACCGGATTTCATACAAACCGAATGTAAACGGTTACATTTTGGAAATATTTTAACAAAAAGTTAATACCATGTGCACGTACTGTCGCGCGGAGCAGCACTCCCATGACACAGAAACACTACACTAGGCTATGGCTGTTAAGGATAGGGTGCTCTAGGATAAAGAAGAAACCGGGCACGTCACCGGTTGTACAAGCCCGTGAAGCGTCGGCGGTAGCCTTCCTGGGACCCAAGCGGTGTCGGTGTACAAAAGTAGGGGCTCTCCTTTTGACCCCTTTACTTGTGCATGGGCAGTCAGAGCCACGCGCCGCGGCCACGCTTAGCAGGGCAGAGGAGGGAAGCCAGAGAGAAGCCGAAGCACAAGACAACCAAGGCGACGCCAAGACCAGAAGCGCAGGAGGGCAAGAGGGCGAGATGGACTCCCTCGGCAAGATCCTTGCCGAGCCGGCCCCCCGCAACCCTGGCAAGAGCCTTACCGGGGCAACTTGCCCAACACCAGCAGAGTGAGCCACCCTTGAGCCCACAGGCTCCGACCCAATCAACTACATTGGGACCAGGGCTCGGGAGGCACCTTCGTGGTGGCATGCAGATCTTTGTCAAGATTATAAACACACAAGATCAGATGAGGATTAGAAGACGATGACCCTCGGCGGGATCCTCGCCAAGGAAATCCACAAGCCCCCCGGCAAGCGTCTTGCCGGGGACGACTGCGACACCACGGCAAGACCCTTGTCGGGCCCCAGGCAAGGCCCTTGCCGAGGACGCTAGCAGGGCCACTGATAGGCCCACACCAGCCAAGACTCTGCCGCTGTTCGCATGCAGCTGCCAGCCCAACCAGCTGGGTAGGCACCTGCGTGGCAACATGCAGCTTCCAGGCCAAATCAGCAAGCACCCGCGTGGCGGCATGCAGATCTTCATGAAGGCCCTACCACCACGCCATCTCAGCTGCCTGCCTGCCTACCACTACACCACGACACTCAAAGTAGCGTCAAACAATCTGCCGGCATAGGTCACCTAAGGCCACACATTTAGTGTCGGCGAAGAACTTTGCCGACGGAAAGGAGCTGTCGCCTATAGTCCTGCCGGGAAAGGTTTTTACCGACAGATAAATATATGCCGACAGACAGTATGACAGAGTAGGTGAGGTCTACGCCGACAGACATTTCTACACCGACAGACATTGTTATGCCGACAATTCATCTGACAATGTGGTATTCCGACAGATATTGCGACGTCCATAGCTATTCTGACAGTTCGTCTGACACTGAGTTATCCCAACAGACTGTGACACCCAATACTTATGCCGACACACTTGTTGCCAGGGTACTACATTTCAGCACACATGGAAATGCACCATGTGTTAATACAAAAATTAACTTCATATTATTCAATTCATGTGAAGTACACCATACATAATATTCAACTCATCACAAGATACCATTGGCCAATGCATTCATTCAACATATATAGAAGATCCATTAATTTTCTTCACTCAAGTTATCTACAACCATTTAGGAAATACACAAGTTTGACATGTAGGATGTGGCCTGTTACAAAATATGATGATCAAGTTCCTAAGAAACCAATTGTTCTTTCACTTGACTGCTACAAAATACTACCTCCGTCCCAAAGACACTTATTTTAGGAGGGGGGAGGGGGTAGTATGGAAGGGGCCAAGTCTTTGATCACCAAGTCAACATCAACTTCCATATGACGAAAATGTGTCGACCATGTTATGAACAAAAGTGATCAGCAGAACATCATATATCATCTTGTGGGATTACTTTCTGCCATTTGACCCTGAAAAAGAACTCATATGTTTGAGAATCATAGAAATACGATTTTTTTCAAATTTGTGAGTTGTCTACAATGAGTAGTTTCTAGGATTATCCACACATAACTCTAGAAAAATTCATGCCTACATTTACTATGTGTTCTTGATTCATCTGTAGTCCATTTAAGTACTAAATGCTCTCAGTTAATCTATCTACAGGCCACTAAACTATTCAGACCTAGTATATATATTCAGACCTAGTATTAATATTCACATCCATTAGTATAAGCAAGAACAATAGATTCTCAGTGATTGTGATCACAAACAGACTGAGAGTACAACATGCCATTTTGCCCTCATTATCCTTTATTCCAAGGAAATATCATTTGATTTTTTTCCTTTTCTAGTACAACTATGTGGCTATCATAACATGTAACTTCAAAAATTCATGTTAATAAATTCTGGATGTGTGAATATTGCCTAACAAGATCAAAAATCATCGCCTCATACATGGCAGCTAGGTAAATTAGACAGTGATAGATGGTTGCCTTCAATAGAAAATTAGAGGGGTCGATCCCACTTGCATACCATATACGTTTCTGCCCTTCTGCTTGCTAATATCCTAGGTACAAAGCAGCCAAGCAAACATCAACTTCCATATGACAAAATGTGTCAACCATGTTCTGAACAAGAGCGATCACGATAACATCTTCCATCAACTCGTGAATTTGCTACTTTTTACCATGTCCCTGCAAAAGAACTAATATGTTTCAGCAATCTTAGAAATAGTAGAATTTTTCAAATCTGTGAGTTGTCTTTGAGTCCAAAGGTCTAAGAAACAGAAGATGTACAACATATTGGCTTGGTTAAAAGGAAAGTAAACAAATACTTGATTGCATGGCCTCTCCAATAAAAACTATGCAGGTCTTTTTTCTGCACTATGAGAACTGAAATATAAAGCATATAAGGAGGCATTTATTCTCTACTAAAAGATCTAAAGAATAAAGCCAATAATCTCAGAAAAGATTGTACGCCCTCTATAAAGAAATATAAGATCATAGATTACTAAAGTAGTGATCTAAAATATCTTATATTTCCTTACAGAGGGAGTAATTATGCAACAGTTTGGTTAAAAAGATAACCTTATTGGAACGCAAACCAAAGTCAGGATATCGCCTATCATATCACAAAATGGATTCGTATAAAAATGTCTGAACTCACTAATAACCAAAGTCTAGGATCCATGTACCATCTTTTAGAATGGGGCCGATGAGTTGCAGGAATAGAGTATACAAGTTACAAAAAAATACAGCATATAGTATATAGAAAACAAGCACAACTTTTTTTACACTCAACTTCTCAGTGTAAAGATCAGTAAAATGTGAAGGCTTAGTAGTGTGAACAATACTTGGAACCTTTTTAAAAAATAAAGACACTTTCAGTTAAACAGTAAGTTTGTGTCTACATGTAAAACTATGTCAAATCCCTATCTTGGAACTAGTTTGAGGCATGGAATCAAAGCTCCAAAACAGAACTTTTAGCTGAATATTAAACAGATAGCAATACTCTAACAATAGAAAAAGAAATCGAATCATGCAGGGGAGTTGGATGTGTTTTACCCTTGAACACTGGTTGTAGCATCATGCCACCAGTCTACAAGACAAATCTCTGAGATTCACCTTTCCTGGCACATACAGATGGAGTCGAAAAGCTTGTCTTCCTTGTAATGATGCCAAGGCCCTGGGACGAAATGCAAAATGAGGCTCTAACATTACAATAATATAGCTAATACAACTAAAGTATACTTTCACTTAATTCCATATCTTGATTATTTGTTATTTCGTACAATTTATAAATACATAAATTATGAAATTTAAAGTACTGAAGGTACTGCTAAAACAATAAACTAACATCGTGTTCTACTGAAAAGCATGAGTACATGAATTCTAGGCTTATCAAGAAATGAGAACAAAAGAATGATGAACCTTGAAACTTGGATGGACAACTATCTTTGAAATATTTTATGAGCAACTATCCTGAAAATAGTTCTATCCGAAACAATCAAAGAAATGCATTGATAGGAGCAGAGTAGGAACTACAGGAAGTTGGGCTACGCTTCGGTGATGTCGTACATCAGGGATGATCCAGGTAAGCTGGGCCTTTTTCATCCTGATACATAACAGCGATTTGGGGGCCCCTAGAATTGGGGGTCCTGGGTGGTCGCCCACTTTGGCCCCCCTTCTCGACGGCCCTGAATGATGCACACCCAGAAATACATAGGAATCACAAAAAAAATATTTTTAGTAATCTCTTGCAATGCAAATCTAAGGGAAATGAAAACCCAATTCCTAGTTTTAACTTTGGGCCATGTGTGGTCATGTGAATGTTTTCATTCATTCAGCAATGCTAAAAGAAAGACAAATATGTAAACATGCATGTTTTCATATTAGGAAGCTACACATATTTCAGTTATACACAATGCAGACTATACATTCTCGACTATACCTCGCTTTCTTCCCCCAAAACTGAATCATTCAAATAATCTCCAACTGGTAAAATTGGAAATGTTGAGATTAAAAATTAAAATGCAGAGCAAGGCATTAGATTGCAGACATTAACAATCAGAACATCGTACAATATACAACACTTGCTTGGTGGAGGAGCTCACCTAGAGCTTAGGCCCTCTGTCCATCATCTAGGCAGAGGAGATGCATCGTGACACCGCTCTGTATAAAATGTATGGTGATAAGCAAAGGGAAGGCCCAAGGAGTGAGGACAAGTGGAGAGCACAGGCAAGAGATCACACCTGCTACAAATTCATGCACAAAAGGCAACCCTCTACTCAGTATTTGTAGATGCAGGTTCTTATCAAAGTTAATACACAAACCATCTGAGACCATCAGTTTCAGCTTACTCAAATTATGAAAAATGACTGAATAATATATGTAATTATGTATTAGTCAGATCTACCGATTGACCAAAAATGGGAGCATGTTGTTTCACTTAAATATATTTATAGACACATTTGTTTTGTGTGCTCAGTAGGCAAAAGGACAGGCAACATACATGTCCCTTGAAGCAACAATGCCAACGATCTGTTCTGAAATCCACGACAGCTGAGATAAGGTTCCTAAAGTTGATGATATGATATGGAATCATCTTGAGTAATAGACAGCCACACCATAGCCTAAATTATCAGCAAGCAAAAGCCACATTTCAGTTTTGAAGTAAGCAGACAAAATCTATGAACAAATTTGACAGTTTAGACATAAACTTGTTCAACCTAGATAGATCTAATGGGCAATCACACTTTTGGATGGAAAAACGAAACTAACCTTACCTGCAAAAACCAAATTTGGAAACAGGGTAGGACAGAGAGGGTGGGGAAGACGTTGCCGGTGGTGGAAGAGGGACAGCGGAGAGTCTCCTAAGCTGCAGCCTGTGGGGCGGCCCCTCGGAGGTCGTGGGGGCGGGAGGCAGGTTGTGGCTAGAGGCCGTCGCGGCGCGAGGTAGGTTGTGGTCTGGGGAGGTGGCGGCTCGAGGCAGATCACGGTCGGAGGACGCGACGGCGCGAGCAAATCAACTGGCAGGTTAGGGGCGATGCCAGGGAACCAGTGGGCGACAGCCGCCGCTAGGTTAGTGGACAGCCGGGCGGCACCTTAGGCTGGGGAAGCGCAGCTGGACGGGAGCTTCGGGAGGCGTCACCCGGGGTGGGAGGGGCAGCGGCGTGACAATATCGGCCAAGAGTACGGTGGTGGTGCCTGGTGGTGGTGGTGGCGGCGGCGGGGATTTTTGTTAGGTTTGTGTGTGGCGTGAGAGGTGGACAATGGGCTTGGGTTGTTGGGGAGCGACTTACAAAAGAGATTTGCTTACAAAATATCTGGATTTTGGGCCTCGCCCGCGCAGGGGCTCTTGCCGCTTGATATTTTGGATGTTCTTGGCGCGGGGATAGAAATTGATGGGCCAGGTCTAAGAAACGCGGACACTCTTTCTGTCGAGGCGAACTGCCGACACATAATGTATCAGTATAGATGGTATATGCCGACACATTTTACGTCGGTGGTCATTGAGCCATTACCGACACATAATCTGTCAAAAAGCCTGCATAACACTGACAATCGGTGTGTCGGCATAGTTTGAGACAAAAAGAGTGTCGGCCTTGTGTACTTATGCCAACAGATGCATGTCGCTAGTGTGGTGTCATAGTGTAGTGTACATGGCGCTGCATGCATCGCTAGTCTAGGCGCGTGTCGAAGCGAGGCGAAGCGGCAACGGACGGGACGAGCCTCGTTCCGGTCCCCGATAAAGCTAATGGACACCTAAGTAGCGCATTTAATGCACTTTGTCTCGTAATGCCGTGCGATAAGCTCGTGCACTATAGGCCTTTCCACCTCCCGTGTGCCACTACGGCAACCCCTTTTTCCTATGAAAGGAGGCCCGAGGCAACCATGAGGGGGATTCGCCTTTTTGGAATGGCACTGCCACCGTAGCTAGTTCAAAAAGCTCAAGAACACTCAATACAACCACCAAAGCAGGATTAGGGTCTTACGCATCCTTGCTACCTCTCGAGCTTGCGTTGGATTTCCCCAAAGAAGAAGGGATGATGCAGCAGAGTAGCGTAAGTATTTCCCTCAGTTTTTGAGAACCAAGGTATCAATCTAGTAGGAGGCCACGCTCAAGTCCCTCGTACCTGCACAAAACGATAGCTACTCGCAACCAACGCGATTAGGGGTTGTCAATCCCTTCACGGTCACTTACGAGAGTGAGATCTGATAGATATAATATTTTTGGTATTTTTGGTATAAAGATGCAAAGTGAAAGGTAAAAAGCAAAGTAAAAGCAAAACAAGATTAAAGTGATGGAGATTGATATGATGAGAATAGACCCGGGCCATAGGTTTCACTAGTGGCTTGTCTCAAGAGCATAAGTATTCTACGGTGGGTGAACAAATTATTGTTGAGCAATTGACAAAATTGAACATAGTTATGAGAATATCTAGGCATGATCATGTATATAGGCATCACGTCCGTGACAACTAGACCGAAATGATTCTGCATCTACTACTATTACTCCACTCATCGACCGCTATCCAGCATGCATCTAGAGTATTAAGTTAAAAACAGAGTAACACTTTAAGCAAGATGACATGATGTAGAGAGATAAATTCATGCAATATGAAATAAACCCCATCTTGTTATCCTCGATGGCAACGATGCAATACGTGCCTTGCTGCCCCTTCTGTCACTGGGAAAGGAAACCACAAGATCGAACCCAAAGCTAAGCACTTCTCCCATGGCAAGAACTACCAATCTAGTTGGCCAAACCAAACGGATAATTCGAAGAGACTTGCAAAGATAACTAATCATACATAAAAGAATTCAGAGAAGATTCAAATATTATTCATAGATAGACTTGATCATAAACCCACAATTCATTGGTCTCAACAAACACACAACAAAAACAAGATTACATCGAATAGATCTCCACAAGAGAGGGGGAGAACTTTGTATTGAGATCCAGAAAGAGAGAAGAAGCCATCTAGGTACTAACTATGGACCCGAAGGTCTGAGGTAAACTACTCACACTTCATCGGAGAGGCTATGATGATGTAGAAACCCTCCGTGATGACGGCCCTCTCCGGCGGAGCTCCGGAACAGGCCCCAAGATGGGATCTCATGGATACAGAAAGTTGCGGTGGTGGAATTAGGTTTTTGGCTCCGTCCCTGTTTGTTTGGGGGTACGTAGGTATATATAGGAGGAAGAAGTACGTCGGTGGAGCTCCGAGAGGCGCGCCCTAGGGGGGGCGCCCCCACCCTCGTAACCGCCTCTCTGATGCCTTGGCATAGGGTCCAAGTCTCCTGGATCATGTTCGGTGAGAAAATCACGTTCCCGAAGGTTTCATTCCATTTGGACTCCGTTTGATATTCCGTTTCTTCGAAACACGGAAATAGGCAAAAAAATCAATTCTGGGCTGGGCCTCCGGTTAATAGGTTAGTCCCAAAAATAATATGAAAGTGGAAAATAAAGCCCAATATAGTCCAAAACAGTTGATAATATAGCATGGAGCAATAAAAAAATATAGATACGTTGGAGACGTATCAGGCATCCCCAAGCTTAATTCCTGCTCGTCCTCGAGTAGGTAAATGATAAAAAAGAGAATTTTTGATGCGGAGTGCTACTTGGAATAATTTCAATGCAAATCTTCTTAATTGTGGTATGAATATTCAGATCAGGAAGATTCAAGACAAAAGTTCATATTGACATAGAGAATAATAATACTTCAAGCAAACCAACAAAGCAATTATGTTTTCTTAAAGTAACATGGCCAAAGAAAGTTCATCCCTACAAAATTATATAGTTTAGTCATGCTCCATTTTCGTCACACAAGAATGCCCTCATCATGCACAACCCCGATGACAAGCCAAGCAATTGTTTCATACCTTAATAATTTCAAACTCATAAACTTTCACGCAATACATGAGCGTGAGCCATGGATATAGCACTATGGGTGGAATAGAATATAGTGATGGGGGTTATGTGGAGAAGACAAAAAAGGAGAAAGTCTCACATCAACGAGGCTAATCAATGGGCTATGGAGATGCCCATCGATTGATGTTAATGCAAGGAGTAGGGATTGCCATGCAACGGATGCACTAGAGCTATAAATGTATGAAAGCTCAACAAAAGAAACTAAGTGGGTGTTCATCCAACTTGCTTGCTCACGAAGACCTAGGGCACTTGAGGAGGCCCATTGTTGGAATATACAAGCCAAGTTCTATAATGAAAAATTCCCACTAGTATATGAAAGTGATAATCTTAAGAGACTCTCTATATGAAGGACATGGTGCTACTTTGAAGCACAAGTGTGGAAAAAAGATAGTAGCATTGCCCCTTTTTTGGGCCTTCTTTTTTTCTTTGGCCTTTTTGGGGGGGACAATGCTCTATTGAATGATGATCATCACACTTCTATTTATTTACAACTCAATGATTACAACTCGATTACTAGAACAAAGTATGACACTATATGGATGCCTCTGGCGGTGTACCAGGATATGCAATGAATCAAGAGTGACAAGTATGAAAAAATTATGAACGGTGGCTTTGCCACAAATACTATGTCAACTACATGATCATCCTAAGAAATATGACAATGATGAATGTGTCATGATAAACTGGATGGTGGAAAGTTGCATGGCAATATATTTTGGAATGGCTATGGAAATGCCATAATAGGTAGGTATGGTGGCTGTTTTGAGGAAGATATAATGAGGTTTATGTGTGAAAGAGCGTATCATAACACGGGGTTTGGATGTACTGGCGAAGTTTGCACCAACTCTCGATGTGAGAAAGGGCAATGCACGGTACCGATGAGGCTAGCAATGATGGAAGGGTGAGAGTGCGTATAATCCATGGACTCAACATTAGTCATAAAGAACTCATATACTTATTGCAAAAATCTACAAGCCATCAAAAACCAAAGTATTACGCGCATGCTCCTAGGGGGATAGATTGGTAGGAAAAGACCATCGCTCGTCCCCGACCGCCACTCATAATGAGGACAATCAAATAACACCTCATGTTTCAAATTTGTTACATAACATTTACCATACGTGCATGCTACGGTACTTGCAAACTTCAACACAACCACTTCTCAAATCCACAACTACTCAACTAGCATGACTTTGATATTATTACCTCCATATCTCAAAACAATTATCAAGCATCCAACTTTTCTTAGTATTCAACACACTCAAAAGAAAGTTTCACAAATCTTGAATACCAAGCATGTTATTATTAAGCAAATTACCATGCTATTAAGACTCTCAAAATAATTTAAGTGAAGCATGAGAGATCAATAGTTTCTTTTAAAGCGAATCCACCACCGTGCTCTAAAAGATCTAAGGGAAGCACATAGAGCAAAATTATAATGCTCAAAATATATAAGTGAAGCACATAGAGCAAAACTACTTAGCTCAAAAAGATATAAGTGAAGCACATAGAGTATTCTATCAAATTATAATTCATGTATGGCTCTCTCAAAAGGTGTGTACGGCAAGGATGATTGTGGCATACTAACAACCAAAGACACAGATAATGCAAGACGCTCCACGCAAAACACATATCATGTTGTTGAATAAAAATATAGCTCCAAGTAAATTACCGATGGAAGTGGACGAAAGAGGGGATACCTTCCACGGCATCCCCAAGCTTTGAATTTTTGGTTCCCTTGGATTATCTTGGGGGTGCCATGGGCATCCCCAAGCTTAGGCTCTTGCCACTCCTTGTTCCATAATCCATCACAAGAATTCACCCAAAACATGAAAACTTCACAACACAAAACTCAATAGAAATCTCGTGAGCTCCGTTAGAGAAAGAAAACAAAAGACCACTTCAAGGTACTGTAATGAACTCATTCTTTATTTATATTGGTGTTAAACCTACTGTATTCCAACTTCTCTATGGATTATAAATTATTTTACTAACCATAGATTCATCAAAATAAGCAAACAACACACGAAAAACAGAATCTGTCAAAAACAGAACAGTCTGTAGTAATCTGTAACTAACACAAACTTCTGGAACCCCAAAAATTCTAAAATAAATTTCTGGACGTAAGGAGTTATCTATTAATCATCTGCAAAAATAATTAACTAAATAGCACTCTTGAAATAAAAATCACAGCAGTTATCGTGAGCGCTAAAGTTTCTGTTTTTTACAGCAAGTTCAACAAGACTTTCCCCAAGTCTTCCCAACGGTTCTACTTGGCACAAGCACTAATTAAACACAAAAAACACTACCAAAACAGAGGCTAGATAATTTATTTATTACTAAACAGGAGCAAAAAGCAAGGAATAAAAATAAAATTGGGTTGCCTCCCAACAAGCGCTATCGTTTAACGCCCCTAGCTAGGCATAAAAGCGAGGATAGATCTAGGTATTGCCATCTTTGGTAGGCAATCCATAAGTGGCTCTCATGATAGTTTCATATGGCAATTTTATTTTCTTTCTTGGAAAATGTTCCATGCCCTTTTTAACGGAAATTGAAATCTAATATTTCCTTCCTTCATATCAATAATCGCACCAACTGTTCTAAGGAAAGGTCTACCAAGAATAATAGGGCAAGAAGGATTGCAATCTATATCAAGAACAATGAAATCTACGGGCACATAATTCCTATTTGCAACAATAAGAACATCATTAATCCTTCCCATAGGTTTCTTAATAGTAGAATCCGCAAGATGCAAGTTTAGAGAGCAATCATCAAAATCACGGAAATCTAGTAAATCACACAAAGTTTTGGGGATGGTGGAGACACTAGCACCCAAATCACACAAAGCATAAAACTCATGATCTTTAATTTTAATTTTAATAGTTGGTTCCCACTCATCATAGAGTTTTCTAGGGATAGAAACTTTCAACTCAAGTTTTTCTTCATAAGATTGCATCAAGGTATCAACAATATGTTCGGTGAAGGCTTTATTTTGACTATAAGCATGTGGAGAATTTAGCACGGATTGCAACAAGGAAATACAATCAATTAAAGAGCAACTTTCATAATTAAATTCCTTGAAATCCAATATAGTGGGTTTAGCAACATCTAGATTTTTATTTCTTTCAATCCCACTTTCATCAATTTCATCATAAAGATCTAAATACTCCGAATTTTTATAACACATTCTAGGTAAAGGAAGATCATATTCAGTTTCATCAAGATTCATATTGCAAAACAAAGATTTAATACGGGACACATTAATAAATTTTAGATCTTCATCTTGATTTTCATAGGAATTGGAAGAACATACTTTAATAAAGGCATCTTTGGAAGCACGCATCCTAGCGGTTCTTTCCTTGCACTCATCAATGGAAATTCTCATGGCTTTGAGAGACTCATTGATATCATGCTTAGGAGGAATAGATCTCAGCTTTAAAGAATCAACCTCAAGAGAAATTCTATAAACGTTCCTAGCCAAATCATCAACTTTAAGCAATTTCTCTTCAGGCAAAGCATTAAAATTCTTTTGTGAACTCATAAATTCTTTAACACTATTCTCAAATTCAGAGGGCATCTTATTATAATTTCCATAAGAGTTGTTGTAGGAATTCCCATAATTATTAGAAGGATTACTAGGATATGGCCTAGGATTAAAATTCCCTCTATAAGCGTTGTTACCAAAATTATTCCTACCAACAAAATTCACATTTGTAGATTCACTGTTATTCTCAATCAAAGTAGACAAGGGCATATCATTAGGATCAGAAGAAACACTCTTAGTAGCAAATAATTTCATAAGTTCATCCATCTTTCCACTCAACACATTGATTTCTTCTATCGCATGCACTTTTTTATTAGAAGATCTTTCAGTATGCCATTGAGAATAATTAACCATAATATTATCTAGGAGTTTAGTAGCATCTCCTAAAGTGATTTCCATAAAAGTGCCTCCCGTGGCGGAATCTAAAAGATTTCTAGAAGCAAAATTCAATCCGGCATAAAAATTTTGTATAATCATCCACAAATTCAAACCATGAGTAGGGCAATTATGTATCATTAATTTCATTCTCTCCCAAGCTTGTGCAACATGTTCATGATCAAGTTGTTTAAAGTTCATAATATCGTTTCTAAGAGAGATGATCTTAGCGGGAGGAAAATACTTAGAGATAAAAGCATCTTTGCACTTGTTCCATGAATCAATACTATTTTTAAGCAAAGACGAAAACCAAGCTTTAGCACGATCTCTAAGCGAAAAAGGAAATAGCTTTAATTTAACGACATCATTATCGACATCTTTTTTCTTTTGCATATCACATAAATCAATGAAGCTATTCAGATGAGTAGCGGCATCTTCACTAGGAAGACCGGCGAATTGATCTTTCATAACAAGATTCAACAAAGCAGTATTGATTTCACAAGATTTAGTATTAGCAAGAGGAGCAATCGGAGTGCTAAGGAAATCATTATTATTGGTATTGGTTAAGTCACACAATTTGGTAGTATCTTGAGCCATCACGGCGAACAAGCAATCCAACACACGGGCAAGCAAAAAGGCAATTGGAGAAAGAGAAGGAGAACGAGATTGGGAAAGAGAGGGCGAATAAAACGGCAAGGGTGAAGTGGGGGAGAGGAAAACAAGAGGCAAATGGCAAATAATGTAATGCGGGAGATAGGGATTGTGATGGGTACTTGGTATGTTGACTTTTTGCATAGGGGTTGTCAATCCCTTCACGGTCACTTACGAGAGTGAGATCTGATAGATGCAAAGTGAAAGGTAAAAGGTGCAAAGTAAAAAAGCAAAGCAAGATTAAGTGATGGAGATTGATATGATGAGAATAGACCCGGGGGCCATAGGTTTCACTAGTGGCTTCTCTCAAGAGCATAAGTATTCTACGGTGGGTGAACAAATTACTGTTGAGCAATTGACAAAATTGAGCATAGTTATGAGAATATCTAGGCATGATCATGTATATAGGCATCACGTCCATGACAAGTAGACCGAAACGATTCTGCATCTACTACTATTACTCCACTCATCGACCGCTATCCAGCATGCATCTAGAGTATTAAGTTAAAAATAGAGTAACGCCTAAGCAAGATGACATGATGTAGAGAGATAAATTCATGCAATATGAAATAAACCCCATCTTGTTATCCTCGATGGCAACGATGCAATACGTGCCTTGCTGCCCCTTCTGTCACTGGGAAAGGACACCGCAAGATCGAACCCAAAGCTAAGCACTTCTCCCATGGCAAGAACTACCAATCTAGTTGGCCAAACCAAACGGATAATTCGAAGAGACTTACAAAGATAATTAATCATACATAAAAGAATTCAGAGAAGATTCAAATATTATTCATAGATAGACTTGATCATAAACCCACAATTCATCGGTCTCAACAAACACACCGTAAAAAGAAGATTACATCGAATAGATCTCCACAAGAGAGGGGGAGAACTTTGTATTGAGATCCAGAAAGAGAGAAGAAGCCATCTAGCTACTAACTATGGACCCGAAGGTCTGAGGTAAACTACTCACACTTTCATCGGAGAGGCTATGATGATGTAGAAGCCCTCCATGATGATGGCCCTCTCCGGCGGAGCTCTGGAACAGGCCCCAAGATGGGATCTCGTGGATACAGAAAGTTGTGGTGGTGGAATTAGGTTTTTGGCTTCATTTTTTATCGTTTGGGGGTACGTAGGTATATATAGGAGGAAGAAAGAAGTACGTCGTGGATCTCTGAGAGGCCCACGAGGCAGGGGGCGTGCCCTAGGGGGGGGCGCCCCCCACCGTCGTGACCGCCTCTCTGATGCCTTCGCGTAGGGTCCGAGTCTACTGGATCACGTTCGGTGAGAAAATCATGTTCCTGAAGGTTTCATTCCGTTTGGACTCCGTTTGATATTCCGTTTCTTCGAAACACTAAAATAGGCAAAAAACAGCAATTCTGGGCGGGGCCTCCGGTTAATAGGTTAGTCCCAAAAGTAATATAAAAGTCCAAAACTGTAGATAATATAGCATGGAGCAATCAAAAATTATAGATACGTTGGAGACATATCAATCCTCGCGACCCGAACCTGGGTAAACGATTCGTGTGCTAGCTCCTAAACCTGCTCTCCTCATGACCCCGCGCCCGCCGACCATAGAAGGGATCCCAGTGATCCCATAGGTGTTGTTCCCACCGACATCTTTGGCGCACCACGTAGGGGGAGCGCAGTTGTAAGAATCTGGTTTTGCAGCCGGCTTAGCAGTTTCTCGTGGCCACGGCTTCCGGAGAAGAAGATGGGGAAGAGAACGACGCCGCCTGCAAGCACAAAGGACGCCGGTGCGGTGACAGGAAAGCTAAGTCATATGAAACTTTAAGCAATTTCCTTTTTATATATGAGGTTATTGTCCTCGAAGGTCCTGCCCTATGTATGAAAGCCTGCACTCAAAGGGGCCCTTCCACAATTGGCAACGCCCTTATTCTGTTTCGAGTCTGCTCAACAGCTCAAGCGGTCGCGTCGAGAGTGGCAGGGTAGCCTTCCACAATTGGCAACGCTCTCGATTCTGACTCGAGTCAAGCTCGACAGTTCGAGCAGCCGCATTGAGAGCGGTAAGGTGGCTTGCCGGGCAGCAAGCACGCCCGGCAGGCTATTGGGGATCCATCCCTGTGGGGACCCCGACTCATAAGTCGTGATCACCGAATGCACGTGTACAGTGATCCCAGAGATCAATGCTCACTGAACACACAGAAGCTGAATAACATGAGTCTTACATCCATACATACCGTCTTACATAAATTATGACCATTATGGTCAAGTCTTGAGTATAACTTCACAGTGGAAATCTTCGTCGATAACTTGGACCCATGCCATCTGCCTTAACCCTACAGGCATTCTCACTGGGAAGCGTCCTAGCTCGCATGTTCGTCA
Organism: Triticum urartu; assembly: GCF_003073215.2. Classification (NCBI taxonomy): domain Eukaryota; kingdom Viridiplantae; phylum Streptophyta; class Magnoliopsida; order Poales; family Poaceae; genus Triticum; species Triticum urartu. The sequence continues at coordinate 399,147,162 of NC_053025.1, read as the reverse complement.
CCAAGGTACTCTTCATTATATCCTGTTCTTTCATGCCTGGCCAATAAAATAACCAGTGGCAAGCCAATGAGTACTTTGAATGTACTCGCAAGCAACCCATGTTTTGGTTCAAGATACAACAATGCATGATATAGGTAAATCTTTGCGGAAAGCTAGTTTTGAGTGCAGACATGTTCAACAACTCGTAAGACATGCATCAGGAGAATTCAAGTAACCAAGAGGACGGTTACAGATATCAACATAAAGGGAGTGGGCTCCAACCCAACTCAATCATGTCAAGTCCTGTGACTTGACCCAAGTAGTTCTCCCCACTTATCCGAACACACACTGGTTTGTAAACATGTGGACGTAGCCCAAGAGCGGTTACCCAACTGTCCTTGACCGTGGACACGGCTATTCGAACAGTTTTACACTTCGCAGAGGTTGCACACTTTACCCACAAGATTCGGGGAACTTTCGTGTCATCCACGACCCGCGGTACCTCAAGTACCCGGGGTAAGCTCCCGATCACTATCTTTCCCTAGACGACACTAACATAGAGTCCACTCGATTGGCAGTAACCCCCGTGCCCAACATTTCACATCTTAAAATTGTGGAGCCTCGCTCCCATTTTCATCACATACCACAAGCACGGGGTACCAACGGTGTGTCCGGTGCCCTGTGAAGACAGTCATGGCCGCCCTACGTGGCATGACCCCGTCCCGAGAGAGCGCAACAATAACTCTCCCGTCACTAGTAATGCGGGCTCCAAGCTAGTATCAGCCTAGGTAATCAATAATGCCCTTTCCCATATAAGGGTAGAGTGGTTGCGCATGTAAGGTTGGAATAACGGTCGCAACCTACACCAATCCGGTTTGAAAAACAACACACACACTTTCCTCGATACACCACTTCATCATCAAGTGGCCACCCATCTCATCATCTCCCTCGGGCATAAGTGGCACCCGACGGGGTTTTCGAAAAGTCCTTTGAAAATACTTTGCCTCCCTCACCATGCATATTCCCGTCCCTTTTTGCGTAGCAACTACTTTAGCATCCTATCTACTCCCACCGGCATAACCCTCATAAGGAGGTAGGGTCATGCACAATGCAAGTATCAACGAGGAAGTAACAGAGGCAACCCATCAAAGTGGTTACCACCTCTTCATGATTCCGTTGAAACAACAATATGGTGCTATATGACATGCATAAAAAGGGTTTCATAGACATGGTCAAAGGGCTGCTTGCCTGGTTCATCAGAGTCTTGAGACATCTGGTCCTTCTCCAAGTACTCCGTCTACTTCGTCAACTAATGTCGAAACAATCATAATAAGCAACACAACAAGGCAGAAAATAAAGTGCTCTAAAAATATGGATTTGACTTTTCTAGGACTTCCCTGGTCATATGAAAAATAACCAGGGTGGTTTCATTGGAATTGGATTAGTGAATATTTCTGAACATTTCAATATGATGGAATCAAGGGGTTTATGGATTTGCAAGAAGTGTACAGAAATATATTTTTGAAAAATGAGAAAAGGCACCCATTTAACAAACCATGATTTTAGATGCATCTAGGAGTTGGTTTCACTAGATTTGGAGTTCAAATGATTTTCCTATGAATTTGCAGAGTTGACAAATATGAAGAAATGGCTCATTATATTGTGTTGTACAGAAAGTATTAAGAAAAATGTTCATAAACTAAGTTATGAACTTAGAAGCATCTAGGAATTTAAATCATGGCATTTGGATCAATTTTTGAGCTCTCTATGATTTTCTAAAGTTTATTACAGAAATGGAAAAATGCTATTTGATAATTATTTGTGAAAGAAATATTTCTGTAAAAATGTGCAAATAGCACCATGAGGTAGGGCATGAATTTAGAAACCACTAGAAATTTGAATCATCAAATTTGGAGCTCTGTTGGATTATTTATGGATTTTTGAATTTGACTGAAAAAAGAAAAAGGAAAAAAGGTTTATGGTTTACCCAAAGCATGCACATGGCGCAGGATAGCCACTGGGCCGACCCAGTGGCTCAGCCGCGCGGCGCTCGGGCGACGTCAAAAGCGGCTTCCCGCAAGTACGCCTTCACGAGGGGGAAACGGGTTTACTCCCGGCCCGTCTCCACTTAAACGGGCAGGGCCCGCCCACCGGGTCGCTGGCGAGCAGGGCCCGGTGCTCAGGCCGTCTCCTACCTCCCGCTCGAACAGAGCAGAGGCAGGGGAGGTGAGGCCAAGCGGCACCGGCGCTCTCCCGGGCGGCACGGGCCACCTCCGGCCGCGCCCGGCACACCGGAGGACTCAGCGCGCCGTGGCGCATTCGTCCATGTGCTGCACGCCCACGGGGGAGCCCGGAAAGAGGAGGGCTTCTGGTGCGGCAGACCGGGGCTAACGGCAGGTTTGGCAAGGCGAGGAAGGCACGAGGAGGAGGGGATGGAGCACGGGGGGAGTTGGCGGTGGTGATGAGAGGGTGTGGGTGTGTTCATGGGAACAAGAGAGGGTCGAGGCCCATGAATTTAAGCGGCGGCCGGCGGCTCGGCTCCGGCCATGGACGGGGTTGGAAGGCGCGAGGAGGGGAGTGGGTTGGTCCAGGGGATGCACGGGAGGGTGAGAGGGCCAAAGGAGTAGAGAGGGGGCTCGGGGTGGCCTTAAGTAGCTGACCAGCGGCTCACCGTGGACGCGGCGCATGGGTGGCCGCGGCAACGGCTCGGGAGGCCAGGAGAGAGGGCGAGGGGCTGTCTACGGCGTCCGTGGGAGTTGAGTGGGGCGCCAGGAAGAGAGAGGAGGAGCGGGGCAAGGTTCTGGTGCTCGCGCGTGCGAGGCCATGCATTGGCCGAGACGGGCGGCTCTGGGCACGCGCCGCAGGAGGTGAGAGAGAGGGAGAGACGAGGGGGCCTGCACGGTGGCGTGTTGCGGACGTCGAGGCACCTCGACTGGCGCGAGGGGGAGGCCCGAGGCAGTCGGGGACGCGGCGTCAACGGTCGAACGCCCTGCCAGGTGCTCCAGAGCATGCAAATGGCCGGCGTCCGTGGCTTTTCGCGCGCACCCACACGTCCACTTGTGTCTGGCATCTGCAGGAAGAGTAAAGAAGAGGGAGGAGGCTTTGGATGCTCTGCAACTTGCCAGGAGTGGGAGAGAGATGAGAAAGGGAGGGAAAAGTGGCTGTCCAGAGAAGAAAAATGGGGTTCTACCCCCCCTTAATCATGGCTCCTCGGGCAGGGAAAGATGCATGGGGTTCGAGGAGGACCAGATGAGGCTGTGGGAAAAAGTTGAGATCATGGAGATTTGTGGAAATGTACAAAACATGCATTTTAAGTTTCTGCCAGAAGGTGTTTGATGTAGGTTTGGGCAAGCAAATGGACTTCCCTTGTCATGAGGCTTGACAGGGTCAAATGGCATGAGAAAATAAGAGGTTCCACCAAGATTGAGTTCATTTGGGCAAAGTTTCCAATGCAACTTTTGTAAACCCTAGAAATCAATAGAAATGGACTTTCCAAGATTTACTTATGCAAATCAATTCTCCTTGATGCACCACTTGGTGTAGTGTCATCATTTGAGGATTTGAACATGTCCACAAAAATTCAGATCAAAAGGACACACTTGGCATTGTAGAGTTGTTCAAACTTGGATCTGGACAGAGAGGGTTTTGGGCACTTTTGTGAACCAAAGTTATTTTGATTGATATGAAACTTTGCAAGATCATCACATTATGAATATGTGACTTGCTAGAATTTTCCTGGATTTATTTGAAAATATTTCTTATAGAAATATTTCAAATATTTGAAATGAGCTGAAATGGTTCTGGAGGGTTTTGTCCAATATTTTGATCATGACCATGTGTTTAAACTCATATATATGGACAATATATGTCCACTGAGCTTCCCTGATTTTTCTCAAATATTTTTGAAGCTTTAAAATAATTTTAACCTATTAAAGACCATTTCTGGCCTAAAGAAAAAAGCCTTTAAATAAAATAGGAAAATAACTTTCAAAATTATATTTTTGTGGTTTCTGGGTGTCCTATATCTAATAGGAGTCAAATATATTTTTGGAAAGATTTTTACTGCCCTTAATTAAGTACTTGCAGTGCAAACCTCAATTCAGGGGTTTTTGGAAAACTAATTTTTGAGAATACTATTTGGCCAAATTATTTTTTTAAGAAAATACTATATTGTTCTATAAACATGGTATGATCATTCGGAAAAGGTTTTGGATCAAGGAGAAGGAGTATAAGAGTTGGAGGATTTATTTGATTTTTAGAGCACTTGCAAACAACAGTCAAACATTCAATCAAAGCTAAGACAAAACACTCAAAAGTTTTTGTCAAACCACATTTTATCATGATTTATTAGCTTAAGTGTTGTTGCATGAAAATCAGGGTGTGACAATCCCCAAGGTGCCACCCTGGGTTTACGCGCCGACGAGCCTACCCGGTTAACGTAGGGCAGACATACAAGGAAAGTTCAGACAGGAGAATAGCATGCATTGTATCAAAAGTACTGCAGAGTTATATTACATCAATTGTTGATGCGGTTCTAACTAAAGATATAAATAGTCTTGGCCATGAACCCATAGCAGCAATGAGAAACGGGGTGCCTAATCCCGGCGCTAGCCCTCCACCCTCTTGATTCCGCCGATGAGGCTGATGATGGGCTTGATACGCTCCTTGAGCATCGCGAGGTCTGCATCCTCCGGCAAGCTCTCTAGCACGGCGTCGAAGTCGAGGTTGGGGTTCCAGTGCGCCACCTTGGTGAGATCCTTGGTCATGGCACCTCGGCAAAGCCTCCGGGACTCATCGGCCAGGGAGGCCGCCCGGTTGGAGTGGAGCTACTCCAGGGCCCCGAGGGCGCCCTCGAAGAAGATGGTCAGCCTAGCATTGGGGCTCGCATTGTGCTCCGGGGTATACCTCACATTTGGCATCCCCATGGTAGCCAGCTGCGTGGTGATCCTGCCGGCAACGCCTTGGAGACGCCCGATCCAGCGGTTCTCGCCTTCCACAAATCCTTGTGGTTGGCGGCTTCATTCTTTCGCAGCTGCTTCTCGGTCTCCAGGTCCTTGGCCAGGGCCTCCTCCCGGTCCTTGCCCTCCGACAGCATCCCCTCGAGACCCTCCAGCTTCAGCTTGAGGTCTTTGATGGAGTTGTTGGCTTCGGAGAGCTGCCCGGCCTTGTCAAGGACTGCACCCTGCACCTCAACCAGGGCACCGTTGAGCGTGTCCTTCTCCTTGGACAGATTTAGGACCTGATCCTTGAGCCCGTCCCACTCCACCTCCAGCTCCTTCATCTTGTCGGCGCAAACCTGAGCCTGGGCATTGAGTGCCTCCCTGTGCCTCTACTCCAGCTCCTGGGTCTGCTCCATGCCAAGCTTCTCCACCTCCTCATCCTTGCCGCGGAGCGTTGCGGCAAGCTTCTCCTCACGCGCGGCAAGTTCCTCCTCCTGGGAGTTCAATGCGGCCTGGTGTTGGGCTCGAGCGGCCTCGGTTGCGGCGGCCAAGTTCTCTGCCATCTCCTGGGCCTTCTCAATGTCGGCCCGCTTCATGGTGAGCTCCACCTCGTGCTTGGCCAGCTCTCCCTGGGCGGCCTTCAGCTCCTCACAAGCTTGGCGGAACCAAGTCTGCGTCTCGGCGACGCGTACCTTGAGGTCCGCCACCGCCTTGTCCACCGTTGCCGTCCTGGACTTGGCCTTGTCCAGGCAGGCGTGGTGGAGCGCCTGGAGCTTCCAGAAGTTGGCACCCATGGCTTGGAGAAGCCGCTCCTCCTAAGAACCATCGCCACCGGTGCTCGGCTCGTCAACAACCTCGAGCCCGGCGGTGGCAAGCACCTCTTCGTCGAACACTTCTCCCTCGATGGGCGCCCTGGAGCTTGACGACCCTGGGAGGTGGACGAAAAGGTCGTCACTCACCCTCAGGTACCTGCCGGAGCCCGAGGCAGCAGAGGAGGAAGGCTAGTCATCCACCACCTCCTCCCCGGCAGCGGCCTTGCCGTCCTCCCCAGCAGGCCTATTGCTGGCCTCCTTGGCAGTAGCCTTGCCGGGCTCCCCGGTGGGCCCCTTGGTGGCGTCTTCAGCAGCGCCCCTAGCGGCCTCCCCTTGGCAACATCCTCGATGACGGTATCTATGTCCTCCGGATCCAGCGAAGAAGGACCTGGATACCGAGAAGGGGCTAAGGAGAAGCCAAGAACAGAAAAGGAAAAGGTAGGGATGGAAGGCAAGTGGCTCACCCGTGCTGGGTTAGGAAGCAGAGGTCCCTCCCTGCCAACATTTGGCGCCGAGATGAAGCCACCAGCGCCTGAGTTCTCCTCCTCCTCCTCCTCCTCCGTGTGCATGGGCTCGGCGCTTGGGGCCCTTGTCGAAGACGCCCCTTGGGGCGGCGTGGTCGATGTGGGCAGCGTGTTAGGGGTAGACCTCTGCGGCTTCTCCTGTTGGTGGCCTCCTCCTGCAATCACGGCAAGGTCAGCACCAAGGGATCGTGCCCCCAACACACGTCGACGGGGAGTGAGTGACAAACTTACGCTCGGGGCTGCGCCGGGGGCTGCTGTCTGGACTGCTCACCACCACCAGTGGCGCCTTAGAGGTGCCCGCCGGGGGCTGGCTGCCCGCCGAAGACCTGGCCCTCTTCACCCTCTGGGCCAGCGTCTCCGCATCCCTGCCGAGACAAAAACAAGTCAAGATAAGAAGCACAGTTAGAGGAGCCAGAGATGATGAAAGGAAACGAAACTTATTCGTCCTCCACCTCCTCTTCTGCTGCCTTCCTCTTCCTCCCCTCGTCTTGCACCCCCACAGGGGCCTGAAGCTGTCCCGGAGCTCGAACACGTCGACCGTCGAGGGGAAGTAGGTGAGCTGCGTCTGCCGCGCCGCCAGCTCACTCTCTGGTGGCTCCGTCGCTCCGGCGTCCTTGGCCATCCCTTTGCCCTTATTGGTTTTGGAGGCCATGGCGGCTGCAGGAGGCGAGGGGCAAAGGACAGCGAAGATGCAGCGGCGGCAAGAAGGGGCAGAAGCTTGAGAAGGAAGGAGAAAGGGACAGCGGTTCCGAAATTGGAAAAGGCGCAGGGGGTAAAGTGAGCAGCGCACCCGCGGTTATTCCTATTTTTATGGGGAAGGCGCATGCCGCCTCCTCTCCCATTAACCACGATGTGACACATGAGTGCAGGAACCTCCCCACGCACGACCCCCACGTCACGCACGACCATCCACGTCGCGTGTTCAACGCGGGTCGTGGGGAAGCGCAGCGGATGAGAAGTTACTACGGTAAAATCTGCCCCACCTGCCTACGCACCATTCTGGGCCTAGCCCAATGATGTGTTGCGCTTATGTGTGGCCCAGGCTCGGGGGCTCCTGTCGGTGTACAAAAGTAGGGGCTCTCCTTTTGACCCCTTTACTTGTGCACGGGCAGTCAGAGCCACGCGCCGCGGCCATGCTTAGCAGGGCAGAGGAGGGAAGCCGGAGAGAAGCCGAAGCACAAGAAAACCAAGGCGATGCCAAGACCAGAAGCGCAGGAGGGCAAGAGGGCGAGGTGGACTCCCTCGGCAAGATCCTTGCTGAGGCGGCCCCCTGCAGCCCCGGCAAGAGCCTTGCCGGGGCAACTTGCCCAACACTAGCACAGCGAGCCACCCTTGAGCCCACAGGCTCTGACCCAATGAACTACATTGGGACCAGGGCTCGGGAGGCACCTCCGTGGTGGCATACAGATCTTTGTCAAGATCATAAACACACAAGATCAGATGAGGATTAGAAGACAACGACCCTCGGCGAGATCCTTGCTAGGGAAATCCACAAGACCCCTGGCAAGCATCTTGCCGGGGACGACTGCGACCCCACGGTAAGACCCTTGCCGGGTCCCCAGCAATGCCCTTGCCGAGGACGCCAGTAGGGCCACTGCTAGGCTCGCACAAGTCAAGACTCCGCTGCCGTTCGCATGCAGCTGCCAGCCCAACCAGCTGGGCAGGCACCTGCGTGGCAACATGCAACTTCCAAGACAAATCAGCAAGCACCCGCGTGGCGGCATGCAGATCTGCATGAATGCCCTACCACCGTGCCACCTCCGCTGCCTGCCTGCCTACATGGCGCTGCATGCATCGCTGGTCTGGGCGCGTGTCGAAGTGGGACGAAGCGGTGACGGACGGGACGGGCCTCGTTCCCGTCCCTGGTAAAGCTAATGGACACCTAAGTAGCACATTTAATGCACTTTGTCCCGTAATGTCGTGCGATAAGCTCGCGCACTGTAGGCCTTTCGACCTCCTGTGTGCCATTGTGGCAACCCCTTTTTCCTAGAAAAGGAGGCCCGAGGCGACCAGGGGGGATTCGGCTTTTTGGAATGGCATAGCCACCGTAGCTAGTTCAAAAACCTCAAGAACACTCAATACATCCACCAAAGCAGGACTAGGGTCTAACGCATCCTCGCGGCGCGAACCTGGGTAAACGATCCGTGTGCTAGCTCCTAAACCTGCTCTCCTCACGACCCCGTGCCCGCCGACCGTAGAAGGGATCCCAGTGATCCCATAGGTGCCGTTCCCACCGACAAGCGGCGACGGCCTCACGTGTTGTACTTTCCCTCGAAGTTGCCAGGAGGGGGTGGGGCAAGTTGCTCCATCGGCCTAGGAGAGGGAGGTAAAGTAGCGAGTTGCTCAATCATATCTGGCGGGCTCGGCGGGCCACCCAGCTGGCTTTTTTGCCTGAGCCGTCTTCAATGTGAAGCGGCGCGCTCTATAGCAGCATGAGCATGGCTAATAGTATAGCCAGCTACTAGCTATATAAGCATGCCATGTCATGAAGAGCTAACCTTATTAATTACTCATAAAATAGTGTTGGTCACATGGCGATGTGAAAATCAGGGTGTGACACGATGTGAATTAGATTCTTGACTCTAGGAAACTCTTTGGGTGTTCGTCACATGGCGATGTGAACTATGGGTGTTAATCACATGGCGATGTGAACTAGATTATGAACTCTAGTGCAAGTGGGAGACACAAGGAAATATGCCCCAGAGGCACTAATAAAGTTGTTACTTCATATTTCCCTATTCATGATAAAGGTTTATTATTCATGCTAGAATTGTACTGATCGGAAACTTAAATACATGTTTGAATACATAAACAAATAAAGTGTCTCTAGTAAGCCTCTACTAGACTAGCTCGTTGATCAAAGATGGTTAAGGTTTCCTAACCATAGACATGTGTTGTCATTTGATAATGGGATCACATCATTAGGAGAATGATGTGATGGACAAGACCCATCCGTTAGCTTAGTATATTGATCATTTAGTTTGTTGCTATTGCTTTCTTAATGTCAAATACATATTCCTTCGACTATGAGATTATGCAACCACTACTAGGGAAAACCTTATACACATCATCTTAGCAGCAGCGTTGGACAAAATAGGGCGCTACTGCTACTTAGTAGTAGCGTTTATAAATAGACCACGCTACTGCTACTAATTTAGCAGTAGCGCGTTCTGTGAAACCGCACTGCTGCTATATTTGTACTGGGCGCAGATGGCTAGCCCCACTTACCAGTAGCGCGTACCACTGACCATCACTACTGCTACGGCCCGTAGTAGTAGTGCGTTTCTCTAAAACGGGCTACTACTTACTTACCTTATCCTAGAGTGGTTCACCCTCTCACCCTCACTCCCTCTCACTCGCTCTTGCCCGTGCCGAACCCGTACGTCGTCCGCTGTCGCCGCGCTGCTCCTCGCAGAGGTACTCCCTCCTCCCTCCTCCCCTCCCTCCTCCTCCGGCCTCCCTCCTCACACCGCCCATCTCCCTCCTCCTCCTCCGACCGCCCCTCCCTCCTCCAACTCCAGCCGCCCCCTCCCCCTCTACCCCGCCCCTCCCTCCTCCTCCTCCGGCCGCCCCCTCCCTCTCCTTCCCCCGCCCCCTCCCTCCTCGATCCCACCGGCCTCGTCTCCCCCTCCCCTCTCCTTCCTCCTCCCTTCCCCTCCTCCCTCCATCTCTTTTTTTTCTGTTTTTCACTGTAGTTTTTTTTACTATTGTATAATGTAGTTTTTTTACTGTTTTTAGTAAGTGTTTAAAATAATTAGTAAGTAAATTAATAAACTAGTTGAACTAGTTTAGTTTTAGTAAGAACTAGTTGAATTAATAGAACTAATGTATTTTTAGTAAGAAAATTAATATAAATAGTTGAACTAGTTTATTTTTAGAAAGAACTAGTTTATTTCTATTTATAGTAAGTTTATATTTAGTAAGAACTAGTTGAACTAATAGAACTAGTTGAACATGTCACATTTGTTGTAATTTTTTTAGTTTAAGAAATTATTCCCGCATCGACATCGATGATGCCTATCCCGCATCCATGTCGTCGACACCCATCGTTTGCTAGGGTTTTAGAAGTATTAGTGATGTTATATGTATGATACTATTCGGAATGTATTAGTGATAACATATAGGGTTTTGTTTTTGCAGAATCAAGGAGCCCCTCCATCATCCCCGGCGTCGTCCCCGTCACCGACCCCCTCCGACCTCGAGGTGAGACCAGCCAAATCTCCATGTCTATATGAGTCCTATAAGATATGATGTAGATAAAAACATGTATAACTTGTGTTGCTCAAATAGGATATGTGGTTGCCCAAGTGGCTGGTCATGTTCAGGTTACACCTTCGAGTGGCCTATGTTTTGCCGGAGTGTTGATTAATTTCCGTTCCGGCAAATTTCAGGCGCTCAATATGTCCTGTTTTAGCAAAGGTCATGCCGGAATTTTCCGTTAATTTTGGCATGACTTGTGCTAGAATATGTAGGAAATATCGAGTGGCCTGGATTTTCTAGAAAGATAATTAAACGATATTTCAAGTTGACTTTAAGTCTGTCAAGGCCGAAGAATCCCAACTGCCGTCGTGGGGGTTGTTTCTCCTTCTTCTCCGGGTGCTAGACCTTTGTTATGCACTAGGGGAAGAAGGAGTAATGACCATCACCGACGATCGCAAATGTCCGAGAGGAATCAGTGAGGGAGTGTCTCCACCATATATGAGAGGACGAAGAATCCCGACTGTTGTCATGGGGGTTGCTTCTCCTTTTTTCCTGTGTGCTAGACAATTTGGTGTATTGCACTCGGGAACGAAAGGAGGAGCTACCATCACCGACGGTCGAATATATACACCATGTGAGCTGAGAGTTTTCAGGAAAAATACTCGACAGATTGATAGTCAACCCGTGATGAATCATAATTATCTAATTTAGGTTTTTATTACATATATTTAATTGTACAAATTTAATATTTGAATTATGAGCATAGGAAATGTCGTACTCGGACGATGAAAGTCTCCCGGGGGAGTGCAACTAGTGCCACGACGACCGGGGTTTCTACGATAGGCCTCACCTAGACGAAGGTCGGCGCTTCAACATTAAGCTCGAGGAGGCCTTCGATTGTGATACGGTAAGCTATGATGCAAAGTGTTTTTTTGTAATTAAGCTCGACTTCTACTACTTCAACGTGTAATTTTCATTTTTTACAATTCGACTATCTTATCCCATGCCATGCAAGACACCGTGTCTTGGAGAGGATGGGTTTTGAAGATCTTGAGAGGAATGAAACAAAGAAAATTAACCTAAGGACCCATCATGGTATGGATTTTGAGGTAAATATATACAATTTTGAGAGCGTATCCCATTTTGGTTGCCCGGGTTGGGAAGCACTTTGCAAGATGTATGATTTTGGTATGTTTGTCACCATGGATCTTGGTGATCCTAACATCGACGAAGACAATTTGCACATTTGGGTCCTTGTTAATACGCTTCCAAATCTACCGCTATGTGCGTTTCTCCAACATAGTTATTAAGTAATTTATATTGTTTATTTCAAAATAGTTGACAACTTATTTCCATTGATAGCTTACTTTCATTCTTCAAAGAATGTGCGGAAGGTGGTAGACAGAACCAACTACACCGATGGCTCTGAGTTAACTTATCAGGAGAAAAGTCATCTGGTCGCATATTGTACTGATCTTGAGAATTACAATGCCTTTTATCGAACTCCTCCAAATTATGGTCAATGCGTGCCACCAGTGCACGTGTTGAACCATGATAAATTCCATGGAGATATGTTGGTAAGATTTCTTACTATTATGACATCCGTGCATCTCTTGCATACTTCTAAAACTGAACTACATTGCTAACTACGAAGTTATTACTATGTTTTTGAATAGAAAATCCGATGGATTGTGTGCCTCATTTGATGTATCACAATGGTCACCTTGATGTTTTAAACATACAGCCAGATCCTCCTACGAATCTCACCAGTCCATACCAGATTTCTAGAACCGGTGAACACATGATAACCAAAGAATGGAAAAAATGTATGGACAGTCGTCAGGAGGTTCTTGGAAGCAACATTGTGAGAAAGGAAACAACTGGAGACATGATAATCTCCATTCTCCATAATGGAGAGTCAGGGGCTATCTTGTTTTATGCTATTTTACCTAAGATAATATAGTAGGTCCTTAGAGAATGTAGTAGGTCCTATGAGGTACAATATGTTTATGAGAGTTGATGATGATGAGTAGTTGTGATTATGTCTAGTGACCAACTTGTATGTGATGTCTCATTGATGAAAACGATGATCATGATGAGGTGTTATATGACAATGATGTATTATGATGGTAAGTTGTTAAGGATATGATGATGATGAAATATTATATCATTGGGTGAAAGAACCGCGGATTAGTTTCAAGTGGATGTCCATCCACTTGAAACTAGTCCACGGTTCTTTCTCCCAGTGATGTAATGACTCATTATGATGTAAAATCATTCTCTAAATTGCTGCGTATGAAAACTTGTATAAATGTGTATGAATACAACATGAAATAAAAAAGAAATATGGAATAATAGTAGTAGCGCGTGCTAGGAGAAGCGCTACTACTAATTACCAGTAGCGCTCATAGTACAAAGCGCTGCTACTAAGTCGATATAGCAGTAGCGTGGTCCAACCCATGCTACTGTTAACCTTTAGCTGTAGCGCCTTACTAGTAGCGCTGCACCCCGCGCTACTGATAGGCTTTAAACATGCGCTACTTCTAGGGTTTTCCCTAGTAGTGAACTCCCGAATACCGGAGGAATACCTTGTGTGCTAGCAAACATCACAACATAACTGGGTGATCACAAAGATACTCTACAGGTATCTACGAAGGTGGTTGTTCAGTTGGCATAGATCGAGATTAGGATTTGTCACTCCGAGTATCAGAGAGTTATCTCTTGGCCCTCTCGATAATACATATCATAAGAAGCCTTGCAAGCAAATTGACTAATCAGTTAGTTGCAACATTATGTATTACGAAACGAGTAAATAGACTTGCCGGTCACGAGATTGAACTAGGTATGGAGATACCGACGATCAAATCTCGGGGAAGTAACATACCGACAGACAAAGGGAATTGTGTATGTCGTCATAATGGATCGACTGATAAAGATCTACGTAGAATATGTAGGAGCCAATATGGGAATCCAGGTTCCGCTATTGATTATTAACCGGAGAGGTGTCTCGCTCATGTCTACCTAGATCTCGAACCCATAGGGTCCGTACGCTTAACATTTGATGATGATATAGTATTATATGAGTTATGTGATTTGGTGACCGAATGTTGTTCGGAGTCCTGGATGGGATCACGGACATGATGAGGAGTATCTAAATGGTCGAGAGGTAAAGATTGATATATGGGACGATGGTATTTGGACACCGGAAGTGTTTCGGGTGATACCGGGTACTTGTCGGGTCACCGGAAGGGGTTCCGGGAACCCCCGGCAAAGCTATGGGCCTAATGGGCCAAGTGAGGGAACACACCAGCCCTCAAGGGGCTGGTGCGCCCCTATAGATGGCCATCCCTAGGGAGAAGGAAAGTGGAGACTAGGTCTCCCCTTTCCTCCCCCTCCTCTTCCTTCCTTTCCCCTAGGGGAAATATGCCAGGGAGGGGCGCAGGGCAAGGCAGGGTCCCTAGGGGCAGGCGGCCAGCCCTAGGGCGCACCTGGCTACCCCTCCCTACATGGGGAGGGGGCGCCACACAAGGACAGAACATTGTCTTAGCCGTGTGTTGTGCCCCCGTTCACCGTTTACTCCCTCGGTCATATTTTTGTTGTGCTTGGGCGAAGCCCTGCGGAGATTACTTCACATCACCATCACCACGCCGTCGTGCTATCGGAACTCATCTACTATCTCGCCATCTTGCTGGATCAAGAAGGCGGAGGATGTCACCGAGCTGAACATGTGCAGAACATGGAGGTGTCATGCGTTCGGTATTTGATTGGTTGGAGCGCGAAGAAGTTTGACTACATCAACTGTGTTGTTTAACGCTTCCGCTTACGGTGTACGAGGGTACGTAGACACACTCTCCCCCTCGTTGCTATGCATCTCCATGGATAGATCATTGCGTGAGCGTAGATTTTTTTTGTTTTCCATGCAACGTTTCCCAATAGGTTTTCCTATAAACCAGAGGAAATTCATTACATTTTTCAAATTAAACGGATGAAATTCATTACATTTCGAAAACTTTTACGATAAATCGGACAAAATTTATTACATTTTTTGCACAAACCATACTAAAAACCTGCTGTCAGTGTCAAAACCGGTGGATCTCGGGTAGGGGGTCCCGAACTGTGCATCTAAGGTCGATGGTAACAGGAGACAGGGGACACGATTTTTACCCAGGGTCGGGCCCTCTCTATGGAGGTAATACCCTACTTCCTGCTTGATTGATCTTGATGAATATGAGTATTACAAGAGTTGATCTACCACGAGATCGAGATGGCTAAACCCTAAGAGCCTAGCCTGTATGACTATGGTAATGATTTTCCTCTCTCCGGACTAAGTCCTCTGGTTTATATAGACACCGGGAGGATCTAGGGTTACACAAGGTCGGTTACAAAGAAAGGAATCTACTTATTTGATCGCCAAGTTTGCCTTCCACGCCAAGGAGAGTCCTGTCCGGACACAGGTGCAGTCTTCGGTCTTCGTACCTTCACAGCCCATCAGTCCGGCCCATGGCTAGCAGGCCGGACGCCTAAGGCCCCTTAGTCTAGGACTACCTCAGTAGCCCCTAAACCTGGCTTCAATGACAAGGTATCCGGTGCGTAGATCTATCTTTAGGATTGCAAGGCGGGTTCCTCCTTCCGAACTCTAAAATGGTCTTTGGACGTAACGGCCATATCCAGACCTTTACCACACACAACCGCAGAGAATATAATAATCCATGAGTCCAATCCGCTGACAACTTTTTGCAACATGACATCAAGTCCGTCTGGTCATAATTTTGCACCGTTTTTCGTCTACCGCTCCATGTTTCGAGACGTAGTTGCCATTGGAACATCTTGTCAAAGCAGAGATCGTGTCCCCTTATTGCGGGATTCTCATCAATACGGGCATGGGTAACCCAACCGTGCCGTTCACACACCCCTTGGAAATAGGTGAGTTTTAGGGTGAGTGGGGAGGCGTTCGATATTCACTGCCTTTATAAGGGGATAAGGATTCCCCCTTCTTCTCCCACGCCTTCTCTCTTCCTCTGCCCTTCCACACTTGAGCTCCAGCGCCCAAGTTCTCATCTTCTTCCCACTCGAGCAAGAACTCAACCATGTCCAGATCTGGAGGTCAACGCAAGTGGATGGCCTCCCCCATCCAGGAGAAGGACATTACTGAGCTTCGGGCGGTCGGGTACCTAGCAAAGGAAATCGCCCATCGTCTTCCAGCCCAGGGGCAAGTCGTCCCCACACCGAAGCCCAACGAGAGGGTGGTATTCATCCCTCATTTCCTCCGCGGGCTAGGGTTTCCACTCCACCCTTTCGTCCGTGGGCTAATGTTTACGGGATAGACTTCCATGATCTATCCCAGAACTCTTTCCTCAACATCTTGGCATTCATCATCGTGTGTGAGGCCTTCCTCCACATCCAACCCCACTTCGGGTTGTGGCTCAAGGTCTTCAACGTGAAGCCGAAGGTGGTGGATGTCCAGCACGTGGAGTGCGGAGGCGCCATGGTGAGCAAGATGGCCAATGTCTCTTGGCCAAAAGGCACTTTCGTGGAGATTGTAAAGGAATGGCAGAAACAGTGGTTCTACATCACAGAACCCCGTGGCGCCACCTGGGCCGTAGCTGCTGAATTAAACTCCGGCGCTCCCATGCGGCTCACCTCCTAGGTCGAGAAGAGCCTGAACTGGTGTTCGCCAGATGAGATGATAGCGCTGCAGACGTGCATTCAAAGCATGGTGGACAAAGATGTCAAACTTGTCGATGTAATCCAGGTGATGCTAGTTCGCCAGATTCTCCCGTGCCAAAGCCGAAGCCGCCCTCTATGGGAGTTCAATCCGAAGAAGCACCATACCCTGAAGAGGCTCTTCAAAACCACTCACGAAGATGCCTGGAAGTTGCTCTTCAAGGGCACGAGACACTGCCGGACA
Source organism: Triticum urartu (assembly GCF_003073215.2). Taxonomy (NCBI): domain Eukaryota; kingdom Viridiplantae; phylum Streptophyta; class Magnoliopsida; order Poales; family Poaceae; genus Triticum; species Triticum urartu. Next base: position 399,130,799 of record NC_053025.1, on the reverse strand, counting down.
GAGATTCGGACCGTGGGCACGACATTACCCACCCTACCAACAAGGTAAGCCTTTAACACACCCTCTACTTGCTTACTTCAAGGAGGATATTTAAACTTTTATTGTTTCAGGTATGGATGGAGAGAGCGGAGCGGGTTCAGTGTCCGGCTCTGCTGCCCGAGGAACCAGTCATCCCGCGCCTAGCGAAGATGCTGGTACCGGCGCCCTATACGGCACCAGAGAAGAAGGCCAAGGGGGTCCGGAGTGGCCCCTGCCGCAAGGGCACTTCGGACATGACGTCCAAAGACAAGACCCGCTCCTCCGCCGCCGAAGACGGCGACAAGGAGGAGGAGGAGGAGGAGAGAAACTCTCCCCCTGATGGGGGGAGGAAGAAGAGGGCGGCTTCCACAAATCTGGAGGCAGAGGCGCCCAAGAAGGGGAAAGGCCCTCTCGCGGATAACTCCGCGTGGGACGTCGACAGCAGTCCAGAGCGGCGCCCCCGGAACAAGCCCCTGGCTGCATCGTGAGTACTAGGAACCCGCACACATCCATTTATCCAGCCTCTCCGCCTTATGGTATTTTATATGACTGGTCATGTTATTGCAGTCCGGCCCATGACAGCTCCCAGCGATCCTCATCAAGTGGCTCGTTGGATTCGAAAGCAATGGCCAGCGATTCACCGCCAGCCTCTTACTCTCCCAAGGCCAAGGGAGACGACGAGGTGTTATCCCAAAGGACCTTCCCGGGCCAGGGAGAGGTTCAGGAGGCCGTCATGGTGGCACCGGTGGGCGGCACATCGGCCGCAGACACATGGGGGAACAGACCCCCATGGAGACTGACGATGGGGGCAATGCTCAGTTCGGCCCTCATCTGAACATGGATCCGGAGACCCATGCGACTCTGGAATCCGACAGGCAGCCTCCTTCCAGAGAGGGGGGCGTGCCTATCCCACCGGTGACCTCTGTCCATCCATAGGTGCCGGATAATCTACGGGAAGCGCTACGAGGCACTTCCATTATGGAAGAACACCTTATCCTTATGGGTATGGTGATTGAGAAGGTTCAGTCTTTCATGAGCGGACTGGCCGAAGCCTAGAGCAGCCTGCTGACAGGTTTTGGGGTAAGCGACGCCAAAGGGAAAATCCCTATATATATAGACAGTAGCCCCTAAGACACTGTCCGGTGTTTAGAAAGAAAAGCCGGACAGAGGATCAATTAAATTTCGCAGGGAACTAACTAAATGCGTCTTATGTGAATAAGCAGGCGTCGTTGCTGGCCGCGACCTCACACACTGCCGAAGTCTCCGGACTAAAGCAGAGACTGGAGCAGGCCGAAGAGGAGCTCGGCCAAGCGAGGAAGCAGCTGGAAGACCAGCAAGGTATGTAGTGACTTCGCTATATATTCAGAAAGAATAAATGATGTATACTGATCGTAATGTCATGATATGTGTAGGAGAAACGACCGAGGTTGAGGCCCTAAAAAAGACCCTGGCCGAAGCCGAGGGAAAAGCTGTCAAGGAGCAAGCTGTTCGTAAAAAGCTTAAGGCCAGGCTGAACGAGGTCCAGCAGGAGCTCCAAGATGCTGTCAAGAAGTATGAGGCCTTGGAGGGAGATGTTTCAGCTCGAGAGGCCGAACTCTCAAAGGCTTGCCAAAGCACGGAAGCGGCCCGGGTTGAAGCCCAGGGTGCCCTCTAGGAGATCCAGGAGGTCAAGAAGATCACAGCGGGTAAGGCATTTAGTATGCAAAGCAAGCATGTGAAGACGAAATATTTGCTACTAACCCGGATTCGGAGTTCTCCAGGGGCATTTGCGGATCTGCCGCGCAGCGTGTCTGATGCTGCGAAGTTCTTCCGAGCCGAAGAAGGGAGCTCGACGGAGAAGCTGTTCTAGTCGCAATACCTTGCGCCAAAACATCCGGTGCCCTTCACCGATCAACTAAAACAGCTGGTGGAGCTGCATAGGGTGGCCGAACTGGCCATGAAGGATTTAGTAATCCGGCTATGGCCTGCCAAAGCTGTACCCAGCAGCTACTTCGGACTCGTGAAGCGGCTGGTAGGTGCCTGCCCTTGGCTGGACATCGTCAAGAGGTCGGCTTGCATCGAGGGTGCGCGCATGGCTTTCGCCCGCGTGAAGGTGTGGTGGGCGAAGATGGATGCCATCAAGCTTGTGACCGAGGGGCCACCTAAAGGCAAGGAGCACCGCACGAGGGAGCGGTATTTTTAAGATGTCCTGGAGGGGTCCCACATTGTGGTGACGCAATGTGCGCATGACATTATCTTTGAAGGAATGTATTCAAGTTCCTTCTACCTTGTTATGATAGAACAAAGTGGGTTTGTAATGTAATGCTTGTTATATTTTAAATTTTACCTCCTGTGCGGCCGTGTTGTATGAAATCTGAGGGTTGGCCATTCGTCAGCTTCTGCCCCCACGTAGGTAGTACGGAGGTGTTCAGGATGGAATCTAAACAATCTTGATCCAATTATATGGTCCTTGAAGGAGTTGTTTAGCGCAACGAACCAGGAAATCAGACTATGCGGCTTTAATGCCCTCACTTAGCCATAGGAGTTTTTACAATAAAAACATGGGCGCAACCCATAGTATCCGAACCAGAGTGCTATAAGTGTCTGATCGGGAAGTACCGATCCTTCGCGTAATGTGGAAGAAATCTCCAATGATTTGCAACCTCCGAAGAGCTGACTGGCTCTCGCCGCATAATGACAGTCAGTTTTCGGCTTTCTCTACTGAGCTGCTCCTTTGGATAAGCCAAGGCACAATCGCAGTAGTTCTCCCTTTACTACCTTAGCCGATATAGCGGAACGTAAGGTAGCAAGCACAAGAGCCGGGCAACCCAACTATTGACCAAAGACATGATTCGGAGCCAATGCATATAGTGCTAAATTCGGGGTGCCAAACTATACTTATAAAAAGTGTTCAGACTTTTGTTGCCGTAGTGTGGGGTGCTACGAAACCCCTGGCAAACATCCAACGTAGCAAAGTGTATGGGTGCTACCTGATAGGGTTACCCACAGGGGAGAAAAAGAGAGAAAAAAAGAAAGGAAGAAAGAAAACATAAAGGGTGCAAAGGTAATAAGCTGGGGCCCTAAAGCTCCAGCCGCGAACTGTTTTCATTGTAATTTGATTAATATGTCGAGGCGCATTGATACAAGTAGTGCAATAAGCAACAAGCTATTTAACATGCCAAAAACCAAGGGAGAGCTGCATGTGTGTCCTGGAAAACAGGTAGAGTGATTGTTAATGAAACCACCTTGAAGATCCCCCGTACGTCTGCGTTTCTCGTCGTCTTGGTGTGTTTATCCTTCAAGAGGACTGGTGATCAGGCCATCAGATGGGGCCTGCGGGATTGAAACCTGAAATGGAAACGAATAAAAGTGAAAGTATATGTGTATCCGGTGTCGGTTGAGCCGTACTGTGGATCACAAACTAGCTATGCCTCCGTCGATGCCCATGGAATTTTGAGTGTGTAGTTATGTACACGTGGTGCGAATGCCACTACTTGACCAGAACTGAGATGGAGGCCGAATTGCTAGTCTAGCTCCTGATGAGCCGAGCTGCAGGGTAGTTCAAACCCTCTTGACGGTGTTCGTGGGCTCGGCAGCCGAATTAAGGTTCTGCTTGAGAAGGCCGCTCTGTACTTCTGCTGCTAAGGCAGCCGTGTGCTCTTATGTACAGAGGGAGCGTTCCGTATTTCCATTGACTGTTATGACGCCACATGGACCGGGCATCTTGAGCTTGAGATAAGCATAGTGTGGCACTGCATTGAATCAGGTGAATGCTATCCGTCCGAGCTGTGTGTGATAGCCGCTGTGAAAGGGGACTATGTCGAAGATTAACTCCTCGCTTCAGAAATTGTCCGGAGATCCGAAGACAACCTCGAGCATGATTGAGCCCGTACAATGGGCCTCTACACCTGGTATGACTCCTTTGAAGGTAGACTTTGTGGGTTTGATCTGTGATGGATGAATGCCCATTTTGCGCACTGTATCCTGATAGAGCAAGTTGAGGCTGCCGCCACTGTCCATCAGGACTCGCGTCAGGTGGAACCCATCAATTATTTGGTCCAGGACCAGGGTGGCTAAACCGCCGTGACGGATACTGGTCGGATGATCCCGGCGATCAAAAGTGATCAGGCATGACGACCATGGATTAAATTTTGGGGCGACTGGCTCTATCACGTAGACGTCCCTGAGTGCGCGCTTGCACTCCCTCTTAGGGATGTGGGTGGTATATATCATGTTCATCATTTTGACATGAGGGGGAAACTTCTTCTGTCCCCCTGTGTTCGGCGACCGGGGCTCCTCGTCGTTGTCTTTGCTTTGCGATCCCTTATCCTTGTTTTTGGCATTTAACTTGCCGGCCTATTGAAAAACCCAGCAATCTCTGTTGGTATGATTGGGTGGTTTGTCTCGGGTGCCATGAATCTGGCATGGACGATCCGGTATGCGGTCCAGGCTAGATGGGCATGAATTGTTCTTTTTGAACGGCTTCTTCCGCTGACCAGACTTAGAGCCACTGAATCCAACGTTGACTGTAGTGTCGTCGGTATTATCACCATTGCTTCAGCGTTTGTGTCTGTTATGTCAGAGCTTGTGTAACACCCCGGATATGATTTACCTAATATGTAATCCAACTCTTGCCGTTTCCGGCGTTAAGTTATTTTATTTTCTCGGGTTCGGGTTTTTGTCTGTGTGTGTTGTTGTCGTTGTCATGCATCTCATATCATGTCATCATGTGCATTGCAATTGCATACGTGTTCGTCTCATGCATCCGAGCATTTTCCCCGTTGTCCGTTTTGCATTCCGGCGCTCCGTTCTCCTCCGGTGGTCATTTCTACCTTCCTTTCATGTGTGGGGATTAAACATTTCCGGATTGGACCGAGACTTGCGAAGCGGCCTTGTTTTACTACTGGTAGACTGCCTGTCAAGTTTCGTACCATTTGGACTTCGTTTGATGCTCCAACGGTTAACCGAGGGACCGAAAAGGCCTCGTGTGTGTTGCAGCCCAACACCCCTCCAATTTGGCCCAAAACCCACCAAAACCCTCTCCATCATCTAGAGCGTTCGATCACGATCGCGTGGTCGAAAACCACACCTCATTTGGACTCTCCTAGCTCCCTCTATGCCCATATATAGCTCCTTCCCGAAAAATTCGGATCTCTCCCCCGAAACCCTAGCCTCCGTCTTCCTCCGCGCGCCGGACAACGTCCGCCGGCGCCGGACGTGTCCGACTCGCCCCGCCGCCGCCACGTGGCGCTCTCCGGTTCGTCCGCTGCCCACGCCCACTTCGCCGACCCGCAGGGCCTGCGGTAGGCCCTCCCGGCCCGGTGCCGCGCCGCCCGCGTCCGCCTTCATCTCCACCGCCTCCGCCGCCGCGCCGCCGCCATCCTCCACTCCGGCGCCACGCCGCCGTGGTCCGCCTCGCCGCCCGCTGCCACCTCGTCACCTCGGCCTCCAGGCGCCACCGCCGCCTCGTCCTCGCGCCGCCACGCCGCCCGGAGGCCCGGCGCCCGTCTCCGCCGCTCCGGCAAGCCCCGAGCCGGCCGGGCTCCTCTTCCTCCCTCCACTCCGGCCGCCGCACGCCCATCGACGCCGGCAAGACTCCGGCGAGCTCGGATTCGACCTCGGGGCACGTGCAAACCCTAGATCTGGGTTGACCTCCTCCCCTCTCTTCGTATTATTTTGCATACTTTGACCGGCTATATCTCCGCATCTGTAGATCCGTTTTGGGCATATAGCATATCAAAATGTTCGTCTCAGAGAGCACATCGTTTCATCTCATTGCATCATTTTCAATTGAGTTCATCTTGATGCCCGAAATGCTGTTGGAAGAGTGCTATTTGAGATAATTGCTAGATCTGCTGCTCCAAATAGCTATTTGTCATTTTTGCCATGATTATTGTGTGCATGATATGCCCATGAGCTCTACATGTGTTTTGTCATATGCTTTTCCATCTTTCCAGAGGTGCAATCCATGTATTTTTGTGATATGTGTGGTGACTAGCACAAGCTTGCAAAGTGGAGCATTTGTTAATGCTTATTTCAGGGACTTTGCAATTCCACTAAGTCCTTGGACTGTTTTTATCAATATGCCATATGTTCATGTTGTTTCCTAGTGATCCGTGCCTCTTTTGAGGATGATCAGTAAGGATGATTTGTGAATCTTGTAGTGCTCTATCCATCCATGTCTTTTTTTGCAATTATGGAGCACCCTAGCTTGAGTCAAGCGAGCTCAACTTTAGCTATTTCATGAATCTGGGCAGATTGTCTACTTGTTAGCGATTTTGTCGAGGATGTTGTAGTTGATCCGTGCATGCTATGTTGTTGTTCTTGCCATGTCTAGCTTGTATAATGTGTATTCTTGACGGGTGCATGCTTAGTTTGTCATGACATGCTCTGTAGTGAGTGAATCAAGCTCGTAAACATGCCTACTTGATATCTGATTTGCATGCTCCAGATTTTCACTAAGTCTGTGATCTGATTATGTTTTTGCCATGTTCACATGCTTGCAATTGTATTTTCTGATCCCTTTTGGCTCAAGGTCACTAAGGGACTTTTGTTAAGCTCTTTGAGTAGCTCCATTCCATGCTTTACTTTGCCATGTTCAGGCCCTGTAGCATATAGTTTTATTGCTTCAAAGTGTGCTACCTGATCTGAGATTCCAGACAAGTGTTAATTTCACTAAGTCTGAAATCTGTTTACCAATTGCACTTTTGCCATGCTTGTTTGAACCTGTTAATGGATGAATTGGCCATAGCTCAGTGTTCATCTTTTGTTAAGCATCATTAATGGATCCCTGCCATGTATTTTTTTGCCATGTTTGGATGCTTTAGCATGTTTAACTTGTTGCATTTAGATGGCTACTTGCTGTATATCGCAGACCGGTGTCATATTTGAATTGCTTGCCATTTCCAAACCGTGTCTCCGATTCCGGTGTTCTTTATATCGATTTCAACCGAAATCATCTCACCTTTCCAGTGGCACACTTGTATTTCCAAGTTGAGGCTAGGTTCACTCATTCCTTGTCAAAGCTTGCATAGGCATCGCATATCGCATCCCGCATAACATACCATGTTTGCATCATGTTGTTTGAGTTTGCACGTGGTTGATTGTGCTCCGTTTGCTTGTTTGTCTTGTTTGGGTAGAGCCGGGAGACGAGTTCTCTAACAAGGAGCCCGTTGAGTTTGCTTTCGAGGATCCAGTCAACCCTGACAACTTTGCAGGCAAGATGATCATACCCTCGAAATCACTTCTATCTTTGCTTTGCTAGATGCTCGCTCTTTTGCTATGCCTATGCTACGATGCCTACCACTTTCTTATCATGCCTCCCAAATTGCCATGTCAAACCTCTAACCCACCATGTCCTAGCAAACCGTTGATTGGCTATGTTATCGCTTTGTTCAGCCCCTCTTATAGCGTTGCTAGTTGCAGGTGAAGTTTGGAGACCGTTCCTTGTTGGAACATTATTTACTTGTTGGGATATCACTATATTATCTTGTTATCTTAATGCATCTATATACTTGGTAAAGGGTGGAAGGCTCGGCCTTATAGCCTAGTGTTTTGTTCCACTCTTGCCTCCCTAGTTTCCGTCATATCGGTGTTATGTTCCCGGATTTTGCGTTCCTTACGCGGTTGGGTAATAATGGGAACCCCTTGATAGTTCGCCTTGAATGAAACTCTTCCAGCAATGCCCAACCTTGGTTTTACCATTTGCCACCTAGCCTCTTTTTCCCTTGGGTTTCCGGAGCCCAAGGGTCATCTTATTTAAACCCCCCTGGGCCAGTGCTCCCCTGAGTGTTGGTCCACCTCGTTAGCCGCCGGTGGCCACCAGGGGCAACTCTGGGCTGGCCTACCAGAAGTTTGGACAATCTGAGTGTGCCCTGAGAACGAGATATGTGCAGCTCCTATCGGGATTTGTCGGCACATTCGGGCGGTGTTGCTGGATTTGTTTTAACTTGTCGAAGTGTCTTGTAGAACCGGGATACCGAGTCTGATCGGAATGTCTCGGGAGAAGGTATATCCTTCGTTGACCGTGAGAGCTTGTCGTGGGCTAAGTTGGGACCCCCTTCAGGGATTTGAACTTTTGAAAGCCGTGCCCGCTGTTATGGGGAGATGGGAATTTGTTAATGTCCGGTTGTAGATAACTTGAACCTTAACTTAATTAAAATGAATCAACTATGTGAGTTACCGTGATGGTCTCTTCTCGGCGGAGTCCGGGAAGTGAACACGGTGTTGGAGTAATGCTTGCGTAGGTTGTTCTCTAGTTATTCGTTCGCGCTTTGCCTTCTCTTCTCGCTCTCTCTTTGCGAACAGGTTAGCCACCATATATGCTAGTCGCTTGCTGCAGCTCCACATATTACCTTGCCTTACCTATAAGCTTAAATAGTCTTGATCGCGAGGGTGCGAGATTGCTGAGTCCCTGTGGCTCACAGATTACTTCCAAACCAGATGCAGGGCCAGACGACCCCATTCCAGATGACGCGCTTGAGCTCAAGTGGGAGTTCGATGAGGACTCACGCCGTTACTATGTGTCTTTCCCTGATGTTCAGTAGTGGTGTCCAGTTGGGGCGATCGGGACCGTGTCGCATGTTGGGTTGATCTTTTATTTTGGCACCGTAGTCGGGCCATGAGTGATTGGATGATGTAATGCTATTTTTGTACTTTGTTTGACGTGGCGAGTGTAAGCCAACTATGTACCTTCCCCTTTTATTATTCATATTACATGGGATGTTGTGAAGATTGCCTTACTTGCGACATTGCTTTCAACGCGGTTATGCCTCTAAGTCGTGCTTCGACACGTAGGAGATGTAGCTGCATCGAGGGCGTTACAAGTTGGTAATCAGTGCCTTCCCCGACCTTAGGAGACCCACTGCTTGATTGTTTTTAGCAGCCGAGTTGAGTCAAGAAAAAAATGTTTTGAGTCATTTAGGAATTATATATCGGAGAGTTTAGGAATTCTTTTACTCCCCAGTCCCTTCATCGCTCTGGTAAGGAATCCTGACGTAGAGTTTTGACTCTTCTCTTCTCAAATTTTCACTAAATTTTTTTTAGGATCACGTGGGTATCTTGGAATCGTTCCGATGGTTTTGTGACGAGAACATTGTTCTTGGTGCCTCCTGTCATTTAGGGGTTGTGGCAGTGTCCCGGGGAGTTGAGCTCCGAGGTGTTGTCGTCACAATTTTATCATTGCAGTTCTGGAATACCTGAGTTTAGTTCGCCGACATCGAAAATCTCTTTTATGCAGTTGTTGGTGAGATAACCTCGACGCCACCCAGTACTAGGGCGGGAGTTCGGGAGTATTGCCATAACTCGTATAAC